>NC_140590.1:1061713076-1062038076 GCF_964204655.1 Triturus cristatus
GCTATGTGTTTCACTACAATTCCAGCTGACCAAATACCATCAAACATTAATGTGGGAGAAGCCCGGAAGAGAGGGTGTGTGAATGAATCAGTGTCTGCAGCATGTTCCCCACAAAACTGTACAAGCACACTGACTGCATTCCATATCAACCATTTACTGCCCCTACCATTAGCAGTGACGTCAGTGCGCAGGAGTGGCGTCTAAGTAGGCACCACAACGTCATCCCAGCAACCACAACGCAGATGACGGACGCGGAGTCGACCAACACCACTTACCGATGCGCAGGGGTATTGCGGAAGAAAAATTCTCCGGATCCAGTCTGACGCCTGGGGGTCATTCTAAGGTAAGGAATCTATAACTAAGCGTCTCTTTTAGATATAAAATGATAATAACAAGAAGTTATTATAATTTTATTTTTCTTTGTTCCAGCCAGGTGGAGCGGGGCTGGTTGGCCGCAGTGGGAGCAGGAGTGGTTTGCACTCCCTCCCTACATACGCATGACGGCTTGACTGGCCCTCTAGGGCCGGCCAAACCATCATGCGCACTTGGGATGTTCTCCATTGGGCTGTGTTGAACAGCCCAGTGGAAAGCATACCCAGCCTTCCCAGGCACTGCCTGAGTGACCAAACAGGCCGCTCAGACCAATCACGTTGCTGCTCAGGAAGCGTCGTGATTGGCTGTGAGAGTCCGGAAGCCTGGCTGCTTCCGGTGCTGCCAGCAGACGGAGGAGAGGTATGCGGCAGTGGGAGAGGTGTGTGGTGGTGAAGGTAAGGGTTTTTTTTCTTCACATCTTACCACCCCCGTGCAGAGGCAGCTGCCACTTAACATTAGCACCTCTTTTGCCAAACTGCAACTGTATTTTATGGAATCCTAAAGCCACAGCAATATTTTAGATTACTTAGCTCTGAATCCAGTGATCAAGCTGCTGTAATGTGTTAGTGATGCCTAGCTTTTCACCATACACCACACTTTTTTCTATGAAGACAATCTGGCACATACACTACTGTCATAATCTCCTCTTAAATCTCCCAGTAGGGAGGAGGTTCCCTGGCCCTCATCACTGACCCTTTAATACTTTTAGTCCCTGTTCACACATGCCTCTTCTGCCAATGACCCCCAGCTTCTCACTGCTGGCAATTACTCTCTTCTACACCGCCATGATATAGTCACATGTTCTATGCTCTTGCCCATGCATTCGCTGTTAAACTACAAAGTCACAGTTCCTTTTCCACCATGTCACTGTTCTCATCCTTCCACACCAGGATCACTATTCACGGTTCTTCCCTACTGCATACTTTCATCCCCATCCCGCCAGCCTGACACTGTTCCCGTTGCCCACATGCAGCAGATTGTGATGCAGGCTGCAACCTGTAGTCATGAACCTCATCACCGGACATTGTGTGGCCTACTGACTGGAACCATCATTTGGGTTAGACACACATTTGGGGATGTTTCACATGGTAACTTCCTCAGCCCACAGGCTCTCAACCCAATAAGTACCAGAGGCAATCCAATGATTTGTCTGGCTTCATCAGAACTATCAGAGCTCCTTATAGTTAATTTTTTTAATTAATGTACGCAGATTTCCAAATAACATACTCCACTAAAGTATGTACAATGAGCAGGAATTCTATTACTTATAGATATGCATGAGTGCTCCTTGGGAGTACTGCAATGGGCGTATAGGTAGGGAATATACTCAGATGTTGAGGGAAGTAGATTTTTTACACTTTTAAAGTACTTTTGGTTGATTAGCATATGGCTGGGTTTAAACTGGGGTGGCATGGTGAGCAAAAGGACTATGGATTTAACTCAGATCTCTTGACTGGGGGTGAATGTATGATTTATTCAGCATTTCGGCCATCATTTGTTTGTGTAGCACATCCAAGGAGAGGCCATACCCCACTTTGTTACTTTGCCTCAGCTATATCATATCAATATATGCCTGGTATCTGCATAGAGAGCCCTTCTTGCCGAGTTGAATCCCTTCATTGCGAAGGATAGGACTACCCCTGCGCATATTTTGCTTACGTTCTACGTGGTCATGCGTTATTTTGTCCTTGGAGCTTCAGGCTCACAGTACAAGAAGCGAGCCATCAATCAGAACTTGGGTTGGCCAGCCTGTCCCTACCAACTAGCATTATAGAGGCCCTAGTGCATATTTGCCAGCTAATTTTACACACAGGTCAACACAGCATGCTGGGCACACACAAAAAGTCAGGTCAGGTGCACGTCCCGGCACAGATCACTATGCATTAAAACAATACAGTTAAACATACAAAAACTTAATATAACAGACAAAATGTGTGTTACTTGCTTGGTCAAAAGACCCAGTGAAAAACAATTATTTTGGTAGGGGGTGGGTGAAGTACATCGTATATCATCTTTAAATTCTAAATAAAGCAGTCAAAAGAATGGGTAATGAAAGCTATCCCGGCGGCTAAGAAAAATATTCAGCATAGAGTAAGAGCAAAAGTAAATCCGAAGGCAACAAACTCAGTGCTTTGGGAGCCCGTCAAACCCCTCTGCTGGGGCTGGAGAGAGGCCACGGGGATGATCATGGACTGAAAACTGACGACCCAGCAGGCCTCACTCCAGCTGGTTCTGCATAGAACTGCCCCTTTCGAATGGCACTGAACGCTGACGGAATTTGTTCACTTTTTTTGTAAGAAATGAGTGGTTTGGGAACCCACCTCGACTCGCATCTTGCTCAGACTTTTTTTCCCTTAAAAACCTGCCAATTCTTCTGACTGTTGTACTTGGAACCAGCTTTCAAAGGCAAAATCATCAGGACCTACCGAGCTTAATTGGAACTGATGTTTGGTCACAGCTTTAAACCGCCTGTGGGACTCCCTCTGGGTGCAGCCGCGACATCCAAACAAAGATGGCCCCCTGGGGAAGCACAGTTTCAGACAGGGTGCTTTGTGGGAAACGGGACGTGGGTGGGATAGGTTGTTTTGGGGGGCGGGGTGGGTGGGGGAGTGGCGGGCCACGGTTAGGGATATATAAAGAGTCAGGAAGGGTGTGTCCAGCCTCTTCCTGACTGAGCACCGCCGGGAGGTTAGGAGGTTTTAAAAAAGATTTTTGTGTCCACCCTCCCTAAGTTAATATGAGATGGTGTGGGGAAGGTATTACAACATGGTTGCTAATTTAGGACAGGTTGCAGGGCACAGGATGTATCCTGGGGGGTGGAGAATCACATGCAGCATTCCTCTTCCTCCCCCGGGGGGAGCACTAATGGCAAAATACAACGTTTAGTAGGAAAATGAAGGAGAGCAGGGCTTTAAGTGGGCCAAAACACAAGTGTTGAACACCAGCAGTTTTTTAAAGGGGGCCCAGGGACGGACTGGGAACCAAAACCGGCCCTGGCAAGGTGCTTGGCCGCCCCCCCCGCCCCCCTTCCCTCCCCCAGGGTTTGGGTGTGCCGCCGAGCTCTTTGCCAGGGCCGGTTTTCGGCCGATGTTGTTACAGAGACGATTTTGCAGCTATGACAGCCCTGTAACAAAAACGGCCCCCACCCATGCGGCTCAGCAGGGGATTGCCAGGTGCCCGCTACGGCCAGTCTGGCCCTGAGGGGGGCTCGAAACGGGTCTCTATCGGGCTCAGTTTTGTGCCCTGGTATAGGCGGTCTGTTTTTTGCCGGACTGCAGTGACAGCAGGAACATCCATGTGCACGTGCTCACACTGCTCCCTTCTCATTAGTGGCGAGGTTAGGGCATGACGTTATGCCAGGTGAGCATTGTAGGGAAACGGAAATCCTTTAAAGCGAGTCATTTTCTCTCTGGATTTCCCTTCTCTTTTTGAAACTCAGGAGCAGCAATATTGTTGTGATGTCACCAGGGCTTTAAGTGGAAGCTTTTTGAATATTATATACAAGCCATAGTTGCTGCTGATTAATCTTATGCAACCAACAACCATTGACAAAGTCAGTAGTCCTGACTTGTTGTAGGTTTGATGTTACTTGTTGTATGTATCATATCTGGATGCAATGACAAACAGCAAAATACAAGTCGGGTGGCACACTATATTAAGCAGCACAGATTTTTAGCTTACGTTTTAAGCCGCACCCTTAATTACATTGCCTGCACCCCTTTGAGAGACCCCCCCACCCCCCAGTTTTTTCATCCCACTTAAAGCCCTGAAGGAGAGTCTGGATATGTGGGAAGAGCTCAGTGAGGGGAAGAGGGAAGTAGGAAACAAGGTATGAGGGCTTGGGGATGAAAGTTGGTCTGAGGTGTGAGTGGTTAAGGGAGGTGTGGGAGTGTCACATTTGCAAAGTTTGATGTTATTGTCTAAAAATGTTTATTATAGTGTCCTAATAAATGGCTTTTTACAATAAATTATGGACATGGAGTGTTTTTATTGCACGAACGCTCTTGATATTTCTTTGTACTCTAAACATACACGAGCAATCAAACCATTAACCCAGGTTCAGCATTTGTGAGGCTGCAGCGACAACATTTTTAAACGTGAACGGATGAAAACAACATCTTGCATGGCCACGAGTTGACACCTCCCACATGGCAGTCAGAGAGGCTACTGATTGGCAGGAAACACTACCTCTTTACACAAATCAGACCGGTGACTGGTGGAGAATTTTGCCAGTAGAAGTCATTTAAGGTCTTGTTTCCCTACGCATCAATACTGCAGAAGGACGGGCCATCTGCAAAGAAGCATCACCATGCCAATGAGGCACCGTCCTCTATGACTGCCAGCATCTAATGTAGAGAACAAAAAATAGAATCTAGTGTAGAAGCAGCATTACATACCCAGCACTGACAGGGCATGCCCTGCAAAGCATGAACCAAGACCTTTAGTGGTGTAATCCCTAGAGGTAAAGGGAGGAAGGTGGGGTGCTCAAACCGGCTGTTGGCATGGCAATCCCCTGTGCATGGTATATGGGTGTGAATGCCAGCCCTGAGTAACCCAACTGCATGTTAATTTGAGATACTGATTTTAATTGGCCAAGTTATCACACTAATCTCGGGGGGCTGTAAGGCATAGGCAGGTCCCTGGTAAATTCAAAGTAGAGAAATGGTTCTGTTACCTGAGGGGCATACAGAGCGTACTTTTCTTTGTAATGACAAGGGATTAATTTCCATGCCCCAGGGTTGTTGCTATGAAGTGGTAGTGCACACTGATATCTGTGCATTACTAGTCCAAATCAGACCTTTTTTCGGTGTCAGCAAGAAATATGGTCAAATAGCCACATTCAATTAAACGTTCTGCTTCAATGTAGCAGTCAGACCCTTGCATTGACATTCAGGGGCCGATTACGATGCGGCTTGGAAGGCTCTGACCAACGGTTGGAGCCTTCAGAGCCGCATCGTAATTGGCTCCTCTGTTTACTTTCCGACCGCCTAATTAAGATATAGGTGGTCGGAAAGTAAACCGGCTGGCTTCCGACGGGCTTTAGCCCGTCGGCCAGTAATCTCAAGGGCGGGCCTTTCCACCCTTGAGATTACAATGCATGCTTTACAACATGGTTTCCATGCTGGCCTGTCCGACATGGAAACCATGTCAGAGAGCATGTTAGGGGCCCCCAGCAGGGCGACTCTTTAGTACACAGCCTCTTGTTGGAGGCCGAGGGGTAGGTGCCCTTCTGTTGATGCCTGCACCTTGTGGCAGGCACCTTGCGGTGCCTGTGACAGGGTGCAGGGATGAACGACTCCCATTCGACTATGGGAGCATGCATTAAGGGCGGTTTATGGCCGTAATGCATGCTTCCATAGTGAAATGTAGGAATGCGACTGAACAGTGTTCGGTCGTATCCTAATCACGCGGTCGGGACCACCAACCGGGTGTCGCTCAGTCCCAGGACCAAGTCAGTGTCGTGCTGAAGCAATTCCGCCCACACTGAAATAAGGCCTTTAGTGTGCATGGGTTCAGTGGCACATACATGATCGTGAGACTATATACAACCTGGATATGTTAGCTGGGATCGGTGGGATCCATCTGCAATGGCCCCTGGCTTAGCTTGGCACAAGATGAAGGATGGACACAGCTTCACCCCACAGTGTATTGCTTGCATTCCGTAAGAAAGCGTCTCAAGACCAGGAACTGAAGGGAGGGAGGATAGAGTAAGGGCTAACCTTGAATATTTTACGAGGACCTTGAAGCAAGGGATTGCTGATTAGCTTTTGCTGAGCACTGCGATTTGGCCGTTGCTGCTGAAGCAAGTATGCGGTACAACCAAGAAGAACTAGCCTCTGATGAAGCAGGAAGCATGCCCAGGCCCGGAGGCTGCACTTGCCAGGGAGGTTACATCTACCAACAGCCAATGTTTACCGGTCCCCCACTCCCAAGTTGAACCAGCTGAAGACTGAAGGGTCTGCAAGAGTGAAGAGATGGTACCGGATGCACAGGTGTGCACACCAAGAGGCACCCATTAGGCTGCAAACACAAGCAAAGCCAAACCCTGATAAGGATGTAGCCTTATCAGTAAAACCCTTTTCAGTTACAGCAGTATATGAACTAATCCATCAGTTGCCTAGGAACAGCAGCTTAGTGAAATTTGCACGTGCCGATTTTGCCCAAAGGTGAGTCATGGAAGGGGACCACTCTTGACGCAGGGTGACGCAACCATTGCGCGAGTAGAAGAGCACCGGGGCAAGCTCATCATTTCAAGATTAGCCCAGTGGTGAGACTGTGTAACCTTACATCTGATCAGTATTTCGTACTGCTGTGGTATTAAGATGATGTCTTTTATACAAGGAGAAGCTCTGGCCTGGAGTGTAATTTATTGGGTTTGTTGATTGACTTAGGTCAGGACCCTTGACGTTTCTCCAGATTCCCTGACTTAGTCGTGCTTGAGCAGCTAGTTTCAAGTTTATTTTATTTGTTTAGTACTCTACTGAGGACCACAAATTTTATACGATAAAATTCAGTATCATATACTTTTAGAATTTCATATTAATACAAAGCTAAAAAAGGTTTTAAAAATTTATAAAAGTTATAACAAACTAGTCCGTTCGGAGGAAATTTGCATACTGTGATCAGATCCTTTACGGTGGTGATACGGCAGTTAATGTATATAGGATACAGATGTTTTGTCCTAGCTGCCACTACTTTTGGGTTAGGGCATATGAATAAAAGATGTTCTACATCCTGCTCCCCTCCGTGGCAGAAGTTACATAATGAAGATCCGTTTGGGTGCTTTGGGTGAGCAGCCAGTAAATCATTCAGCTTCCTTGGTCGCACACTTTAGACTAATCTGCCTTTGGAGTTTCTCCAGACTTTCATAAATCGGCAGGGGTGTAGCTTCGGGAAGGGGGATGGGGGGGGGGGGGGGGTTTGGAGTGACACCCCCAAATAAATGCATTCTTGGCTTGGTAGTTGGGTCTGGAGGCCCTGAGTCGGACCGCTATCCAAGGGTCGGATTTTCTCATCTTGAGGCAACAATGAAAGACAATAGTGGCCTTTATTATAAACCGGGAGAGAGAGAGATTTATCTGTAGGCTGAATTTCAAAATGTGAAACCAGGTAACCGGAAATCACTACCAGCGTCCCCGCTTGTCCACATTTTGTGATCCCAAACAAGTATTTATTTCACAGAACCTTATTATCACATATGAGTGTACTTTTAAATCCCTGAGTTCAGGATGTGTGTCATACGCAGAAGCACCTCTTACATTCAATTTAATAGACTGCAATGACGCTGCATCCACAAAGAATCTAGGCCACGTTTGGGGTTTACATTACTTTTGAGTTGCCTCTTAGTTGACTAAGGGCATTGTCTTTGGGTGGCAAGCCATAAACGTTTCTAAAAACAATCACTTTTAATAAATGTCTGTTGATGCAGTGACGTAATCTGATGTACTAAGGTTAAGTGCTTCTGCAAGAAATACACTTTTTAAAATTTTGAATCAACTATCATTTTTACCCTATTTTTGTTGCACGATAAAAATGACAAACATTTTCAAGCTCGGCTTGTGCACGATTCTTGGAGCCAAACCAGACACATTTATTTGCCTGCCCGCCCTCCTATTTCCAAAACAAGCATAGTACAGGATTTGTGAGTCGCTTGATAAAATGATTTGTAAAAGGCGTGGACTAGAAACATGGACCCCTGCCGACGTGCACTGATTTGACAACCCTACCATCAAGGTTTCTTGTAGCAGAGATGAAGAAGAGAGCAGCACAGTCAAAGTACATTGTAAGTGATCTGAGAGCAGGGACGACAGGCTATTGCGTTGCACATGACTGTAGAAATGCATTCTCAGGGAGAAATACCAGGCCAAGGTGGGACGGGCAAGGCATAGCTTCCGCAAAAATGTTTGAGGTGTGACACACTTCAAATGTATTCTTGGTTTAGTAGCTACATCTGAGGTCCTGGAGTCTAGCCTGCTCTCAGTTTTTCTTGTTGCTATTATTTTGCCAAAAGATTTGTTAATTTTTTGGATCGGGCTCTTAAAATATATTTATAGTGTGCATTTTACCTAAAAAAGTAGTAAATCCGCTCCTACAGAAGTACTCCTTGAATGGGTGTAAATGTACTATTTTTTGGAATTCACAAACCATGCCGATAGTAAGCTTGGACAGCTGCACCTGCCTCAACTTTCCAGGCGTACTGCTGGCTACCAAACACCCAAAAAGGAGATGGGATCAATGCCTGCAATTAGTCCATTCGTTCGGAGTTGGCATTCCAACTCGCTGTTTTTCTCCCACTGTCTCACTCTAGACAGAGACCCACCTAACGAAAAGGAGTACTGGCCCTGTTCCTTGTGGAAACATTCAATCCCGAACCTTGGTCATCTCACTCCACCACCCTGCAGCCCACTGCTTTTTAGGTCTCACCTGAGCCAGCGCCTTAGCGCTGCTCTGGCGAGAGCTATAGAAAACGGGGATTTGGAAGTGGAAACGAGTGCTTTTCAGGCCCCCAACTACAGTGCATGTGCGCCGGGCGCGCGCACCATTTGGCAGCCTGCGTGTACATTTCGCGGGCGCTTTGATGTTCTTAGTGAGCCGCGCGGCCACTGCGAACATCAAAGCGCCCACGAAATGATTACTTTCACTTTAACGTTCGCACCTACTGGTTCTCTGTTGCTCTTTCCTCCTCTGCTCTTTCTCCTCAGAGTCCGTCCCTCCCCCTGTTGCAGCAGCTGGCATTACACGGGGCAGGGTGGCTCTTCGTGCCTACCAAAAAACAAGCATTGGCATAGCAAATAGGTCTCGCTTTTGGGACCTTATAAGTATTTTGTTATGCAACTGTTGCATAGTTAAACACTTATAAGGTCACAAAAGCGAGACCTATTGGCTATGCCAATGCTTGTTTAAATGGGAAGTTTGAGATTCACGTTCAACCTCGCCCCCGATCTTACGGACTAATCAACACCCCTGTGTACCTGCAATTCTGCTAAACAAAGAAAACCTCTTTGTTGAGCTTTGCCACCCAGTTTCTCTACCCCTTGCGCTTTCTAAGCTTTTGCAGCCCTCAGTGCAAAGATACCCCTGGGTCAAAGTAGCGCTCTGTAAATAAAGATTAAACTTTGCGAATATCAACAAAATCTAGTCTGTGCCCAGTTATTGGTGGTCAGAGCAGGTATTCGGTCTGGCAAGATGTCACAAAATGTACATGCACCAACTGCAGATATTTGTTTATACCCCACAGGCTCACCACTTCCAATCAATGAATGCTAAATACCAGGTCTGTTAGGATACTAGTTACTCACATACCAATTTCATATACGCCCCCAGAACCGGCAAAATGAGTTCTGTGAGGTATGAAAGTACATCTAATTTAACATCACTAGTGCAATCTGAGCTACACAGTGACTAGCACAGGGTATGGCTTCCAGCTGGCAAAAAGGAATGTTCAATGATACTCGAATGGCAGAATTAAAATTCAATCAGCACACACAAGACCAAAACAAAAAAGTTTTGAACTTTTCTGTTTTAGATTTATAATTTTTCTTGACATAAATCAGCCCGAAAGGAGCATCTGAACTTCAGTAAACTCTTGCGGAGGGTTTCCTTTGGTTGGATAATACTCTAGCCCCAAAACAGGAAACAAAAGCATGGAAGTTCAGAACCCAACCACAAGAGGAAGTACAAGTCCTTGAACAATGCAGGAGTGGCAAAGCTCCTCAGAGTCATAGCAGAAGCGAGTTGACGTTATTTCGTTGAAGTTCCTCAAAACAACATCTGGTCCCCAACGAAAATGATGCTTTACCCCAAAGAGCAAGTTTTATTGAGCAGACCAGTGGCATTGGGCATTATGCATTGAATCAGGTACTCCTAGACAATAGGTGCATTACCTGGCCACACGGCCAACCTTCTTAAATATTTCTGATTTATGTAAGTGAGAGTTCAGAATCAAATTTAAGATAAGTCAATCACTAACATTTTAACAGGCTTCTTTGGTGCAGCTCTCCAAAAGGTTATAATTAAATCCTTTTCTCAAGTAAAAAAAAAAAAAAGTTCTGGAGGCCGGTATAAATCGAAACACTCACAATATCCAAAATGTATAACACAAGTGGAAATGGGTGGAGGGATACCCGTTTCTGACTTTTGTTTTCAAGTTGCTCTCAATTCACAGATACTGTTAGCGTTTTTAACCACTCGCTATACTCCAACTATACAGCCAGAGCTTCAATCTGTAGTGCAGGAAAGAACACCGCACACCTACTCTAACAAGCCTTGGCAAAACCAATGGTTCGCCCAATTTAATTTCACTATGCACGCAGAATGAATTTTTCATGCAATAGCATGTCAAGGCAAACCAACTGGCTTTGCAAATACTTCGTAGAGGTGTTTTTGATTTTGATGGTGGTGCCACTTGTGGTATGGTGTTGGGGGTTTTTGTTTTTGGTGATACTGGATGTGTTATTGGTGGTGCGGACACTACTATTCGTTTAGGTGGTGGTATTGGTGCTATTGATTGTGTTCTTGTAAGTGCTACTGTGGTCGTATTGATGGTTCTGATCAAGTGCACACATTAATTTGTTCCTCATTCACACATCACCTAGTTGCAATTTGTTTACCACATCTGGCAGCCAGACCTCAAAAATTGCAGCCAATGTGAAAAACAAAAAAGTAACCAGGAGGCCAAAATCGAGATGCATTTCCGTTCGCCAACCAGGGATATGCAATCTACACACAGACTGATTTGCTAATAGCAATGGAATTTGTGATGCAGCCTATATAATAGGTCACATCACAAATTGGCCATTCGAAGGGGTCACTTCTCGACCTGCCTTTTGAATATTAATTAGGCAGGACACAATTTGCAATCCTCCGTGATTGGCTACCAGTGCAGGGGTGGAATGGTGCGAGGGACAGCAAACCTCCATCTTTGTATTTGCTCTTCCTAACGAGAAACTTTTGTTTCTAAAGCAGCAGGTGCCTTTTAAATCACATGTGCAGCTTTTAGAAAATGTTTTCTGTCTAGGAACACACTGTGAGGAGCCAACAGTATCCCCTGGACAACTGATGCCAATATACCAATACTGCCAACATGATTCCGTTATATTCCTACAATTGGCAGAGATCACACAACCCCTCCCCCATATCATGGTATGTTTCTGATCACATCCCCCCCTGCCTGTAGACAGCCTCACCCGCTAAGGCACAAATATCCATGTGTCTAAGCCAGTGTTTACCAAACTGTGGGTCTCAAGCACATTTTCAATCGGTCGGGAAAGTCTGAGCAATAAATAAAGATTCCCTTAACTTGTGTTTTATTTGCCACATTTTCCGGTGCTTCAAAGACTGAGGTCAAAGGTCAGGCTATGTCTTCCGACAAATTGCTGCAGGACTGGTGTTTACTTGTCTTTCTCTCACTGGAAAGTGAGATCTCAGTGGAAAGTGAGAGGTGTTTCTAAAGTGAATTATGTGACAATCTTGTTGAAGTGCAGGAAATGGGAAATGAAAGGCTGTAGTCTTTTTTGCAACACAGCCAAATGCAAAATACCTTTAATTGAACTGTATGTATTCAGCAGTTGGGAAAATAAAAATGAAGCACATTTGTTTTTGTAATTCTAAAGTATGCTGAAAACAGATTTTACACGATCAAAACAAAGTAAGAAACTGCCCAGTAATATAGCCTGATGTCCTTAATTCTGAGTCCACCATCATAAGGCGCCTGTGCATATTCAGTGAAAGGGACGGATGGGGCCCTGTGTGCCCACATGTAGTGTGTCATTGATGATTGGAGTGCGGCGAAGAAGTCACTAGTGTGTGTGAAGGGGTAGTTTTGAAGTACATCCAGTAGCAGGAAAAAGGCTATCATTTTAAATAATGCCCCTCTTGCCATAATAGACACTGAAAGTTTACTCCAGGTCTCCAATCTGGTTTTATTTTTTTTGTATCAAAGAGGGAATGTTTACTTGGAAATAATTTTCGAACTCCTAAAGGTGCTTTTGTACATTAATGAAATATATTTTGCAGTTTAGTTAATCACAGGGGCTTTTCAGGCCCTATATTAAAGGTGAGTTCACACCTAAATCATGACCAAAGTCTTCAAAAATGAGTATACAATACATATGATATAATAAAAAAAAAAAATTGTATGCAACAAAAGAACAATGCCTTATCTGGTAAAGACTCCATCTAGCCGCAGATTCTTTTCCTTTAAATAATGACCAGGCGTCAGCCTGGATCTGGAAATTTTTTGTGAGCAGTACTCCTGCTCACTGGTAGGGGGTGTTCTGCTCAGAGTGGAGATGTTCTTCTATTTAATTAGGCAGCTGGTCCACATTTAGAAACGAGTGGTTGTGATGTTCCTACGTAGAGCCCCATAAACCCATGACATGCCGATCTGGGCAAATAAGCCCTTTGCAGACAGAGCAAAACATGTGAGTGAGGAAGTGGAAGATTGGCGGTTGCGAGGTCCTCTGGGACTTGTATCTCGGTGGCCTATTTATAACCCATGAGGACGCAATAGAGTCATTTGCCCTTGGCTCAGGACAATAATTTCAATATAATGGGATGTCAGCCACTGCTTGCGGACTCTAGCCTAACTTCCCAGAGGAACTGCCCCCTCTCAGACGCTGGCCAGACTACTAGACATGACGGGAGGTTGGAAATGTATTACCCATCTACACAGAGCACTATGTGAAGGTACTCCGCTAATCATTCATAAAGCCCATATCAGATGAGAGACAGGATTTGCTAAAGAACTTACCCCGCGGGATTGGCAAAAGCTACATGGAGTCTGCAAAACCAGAACCAATGCCCGATTTAAATTAGTCCAGTATAACTATATTCATCAACTATCTATTACCCCTAAGACTCTACATGCTATTTATCCTACCCGACCTGATGAATGCCCAAGGTGCAGGGGCTCTGTGTTGGATTTCTACATTTGGTCTGGCAGTGTATCTACATTACACTATACTGGCGAGACAAACATGGTAAAGGCTGGGAATTTGAGGACACCTCTAGCAAGGTCTTGCTGGGCTTGCTTCCAGCCCCAGTAAAAAGGAGGCTCAGGCGCAAAATTGACTCTGGGTTTAGTACTCACTAAACGATGCATTGCAATCAAGTGGATGAATGTGAATCCACCAACGCATGGGGAATGGCTCCGTGGCATGCTGGAATGGGCAACAGCTGAAGAGATCAGAATGAAGTACGTTAGAAAAGACGCAAAACTAGAAGATGACATCGAGGTCATGGAGGCAGATGTGCACAGAACTGCATACAGGGGTGCAAACACTGGGTACACCACACACAGGCAAATAGACTACTGCAACCCACATACAGCTCCCATACCAGCCAGCGCCTTGCGCGGAGCAATGACCATAAGACATAAATTAGAAAGACCAGATTCACCCTGTACTCCTACCAGGAAATTCATTATATCTTGACTTGTTATACCGCTTTGTTCTTACTAAATAACTATCATCTAATGGTTTTATGTTAATATCTGAGGATGAATAGACTATTGAAGCTGGTACATCTGAAATGTTGATCAATATTGTGGAACTGTGTGAAATCCAACGTAACCAACTAGTAACATTGAAAAACGAATAAACAAGGAAACAAAGTAATACATGTCTAGTTAATTAATCTAAGAGGACTTGACTATGATAAGAGAGGACGACTCCTCCTTGAGCCTGCTACATAAACAACTTGCAATATGAGTAATACCTCAGAGTACCAGACCTAAGGAAAGAGCAAAGCGTGCAAGTCAAAGCACAAGGCCCCACCAAAAGAAGTGCTCTTTTACTGCATCATCACCACTGTCATTAATGTTAGAAGAAATGATCTCCAATAGATCTGCAGAATATCAGTCAGTGCAAGTTTCTAAAGCTCTTCCTTCACTCCGAGTTCCTCTCTGCCTCCCATGTCGACATTCCACGGAATTTCATGCATAAAATACCCAATAGCTGCACGAGTTAAATTCCAGTAATAGGAGGTGGTCTGGGCTAAACACGTTTCTTGTATGCTGTTCAATGTTAAATTATCAATCATACATGGATTGGGCAGGATTCTTTGTTAGTGTTAGTTAATTTTTGTGTGTGTGGTTTACAAGTGGAGTAGCAGTCCCAGCCTCAGAGTCCATGGGTTGTGGTACATTATAGCACATGGTGTTGACGTTCTGAAGGGCCAGGACTGATTTCAAATCTTGATTACATATGGCACAATATGGAACTTGCAACTTTATTACAAGTACGTTGCAGAATCAACAGGATAATTGACATTCTGAAGCGTGACAGGATAAATTCCTATTTATTGAGGTGGAACTTGATGGCTCGAACACATTGTCCTCTCAATGAGGGCTTCAGGGTACCATTCGCCATGCCCTCTGTTTGGGTTGGGCTGATCTGGATCGGGAAGGGGGCACCACTGACACATCAAAAGACTTTGAAGGATGATACGGGTCACAATGTGGGCGCTGCAAGCGACATTAAAGGGGTGAATTTATTATTTCTATACTCCTAGGCCACCAATATTAATAATTCCTCCTATTTTGAGGCAAAGGGTGATAATATAGGTACCTGTGCCTCACAGCCACCATCTACGTCTTTGAACCATCTCCTGACTGGCCTGCATTTACCCATTTACCACTGGGCACAGTGAGAAAGACACTACTTTGCGTGCTGCTAGACTTTCAGCTCATGGAGCCGTGCCACACATCGCAGGTGAGGTTCGTGTTGCACTCTGTAGTCCAATCCCTTTTTCTAGAATACATTTACTAACTGGTAGAGACATGTGTAGGCCATCTTGGATGCTAGGTACCTGGGTAGGGCACAATGGGGTCATACTCTGTAGGCAGTGTATGTTGGAATTAGCTGACAGCCTGAAATTCCGGCGTGAACTTCAGAAGTAAATGAAACAGTACGTTATGCTAGTTTATTTATAAAGGAGAAACAATTACTCAAAAGGTGTCAAGGAGCCAACACTGTGGAAAAAAAGGGAACCGAAAAAACCCCCAAGAGGACAACTTATTTCGGGAGAAGCCAGGATTTTAAGGCTTGCCTGAAACTGAGCAAGTTGGAGATGGATCTGATATCAGACGGAAGACTGTTCCATACCTTAGGAGCTGTATTAGTGAAACATCTGTGCCCCAGATTGACTTTTGAACCTCTGGACCACTAATAGTCCAGAGCCAGCGGGCCTGAAGTTCCTCCTGGAAGGTACCATTTGAAGGTCTTTTTCAAGTTATCTGGTCCATCGCCATGTAGTGCCCTGTGCCCTAGGCAAAGGGCTTTACATTTGATTCTCGGCCTGACAAGCAGCCAGTGAAGCGGTCTGATGGCCGATGCAACAGTTTTATACTTGGGGATCCTAGTCCAGGTCCTGGCTGCAACGTTTTGTAGTACCTTAAGCTTATTGAGGCGCTGTTCCTGCATGTTAAGGTATAGCGCGTTGCAGTAATCTATTTTTAGCAAAAACTAGGGTAAATATAACAGTATTTTTGGTCGCACAATCAGGATGAAGAGAACTTTTTTTTTTTTTTTTAACATGTGGAGAACAAAGAAAGCAGAGGAAGTGACTGCTTTGACCTGAGAACAGAGGGTCAAGTTTGATGTCCAATATCATGGCTACGTTTTTGGATTTATTTACTGGGATGGGAAGGGCACCCATTTCCTGAGGCCACCAGGTGGATTAGTCACAAACAAGAGGACTTCGGGTTTTCCCCGAGTTTAGTTTGACAGTTTTGACTCATCCAGTGATCAATGGCTGACACGCAGTGTTTGAAATTTACGCCAGAAAGTTTTTTAGCAGAGGACATGGCTACCACAATTTGTCTGTCATCAACGTAGGAAGTCAGATCAAGACTGAAGGATCGAATCAAAGCTGCAAGTGGTTCAATGTAAAAATTAAACAAAAAGGGGCAGAGGGCAGACCCCGTGGGACCCTGCAAGGCAGGTTGAAAGGATCGGATACAAAGGAATCCAGGGTCACCACCTGTTTCCTGCCATAGAGGAAGGATCCTAGAAGTTGAAGGGCAGAGCCCTTGATACAGACAGCCTGGAGACGGTCAATCAGTATATTGTGATCAATGGCGCCAAAGGCTGTTGATAAATCAAGGAGCATCAGAACTGCGATTACCACGCCATCCACTAATGCACGGATCTAGTCGGTGGATATTATCAGGACTGTTTCGGTGCTATGGCCGTTTCTGAAGCCAAATTGGGTTGTCTAACAGTTGGTGGTCAAATAGATATTGAGCTTGTTGCTGATTCAAAGCCTTTTTCAATGATTTTTGTGGGTAGGGGAAGCCGGGAGATGGGTCTATAATTATTAAGGTCATTCATATTGAGGTAGGCTTTTTTCAATAGAGGAAAGATGGAGGCCTCTATCCAGAGCGAGGGGAAGAGTCCAGAAGACAACAGAGTTAAAGAATGGGTTCAAGCAGGCTGCCACTGACTCTGTGGTCAAATGCGATGATTGACGGAGGGCACGGATCAATTGGAGAACAAGACTTGATAGTTTTTATCCAGAAGATTACTTGATGAGTGGTTAAGTGGGCAAAGTCAGAGAATTGGAGATTGTCAATAGACGATGGAGGTAAGGGAAAAGTTGGCAGGGCTGGAAGACTGCTTCCATCTGAACTTACTGTAGATTTGCATCACTTAGTCAAGAAAATAGTGGGCTAAAGTATTATAGAAGCCCTAAGATTTGGAGTTCAGGATATTGTTGAGAGGTGAAGCCAGACTGGGCACAACTTTAAAACATTTTTGCAGAGTTATTAGCTTCAGTTATCTGTTGGGTGAAAAAGGCTGACTTTGCTTTATACACAATACTTTTATAGGTATTAAGGGAATTCTTATATTTCTCTTTTTCAGAAGTATCATATTCCTTTCTCCAACGTCTTTCATGTTTCCTGCACACTTTTGCCACCTAAGGTTATCTGAAAACCAAGGGGCAGATTGTTTGTTCTTTCTGAGAATTTGAGTTTTTGAGTGGATGTATCAATGGCTGCTTGTAGCCAGTCAGTGTCTTTTTGAGATAATGTTTCCAGATTATTGGTGGGAGCAGGCAGGGTATCAATAAGGGGTTTATTAAGGACATCACTCTGAATTTTGTTCTATGCCCGGAAAGTGACTTTTGAATTAGAAAGTTTATCAAAGAAGTTGATCTGCTTTACCCAAATGCCAAACCTGACTGCGAAGTGGTCAGACGAGGTAAATGGAATGGGATCTTTGCTGTCTAAAAAAGGGTTATTTGTATAGATTCAATCAAGGGTGTGCCATGCGTTGCGGTTTGGCTTGGGAACAATCCGAGAAAGTCAAAAACTTTCGAGGGTTTTTAAAAGAGCAGATTAATCAGGGTTGTCAAGGTTTTATAAATGAAAATTAAAGTCACCCAGTAAGGTGAAATCATTGGCAGTCAAGCTATCTTCGATGGGGGACCCAATGTTGTGGATTAAGGTTTCTCTTTTGGACGGGGGGGTGCTATTTTGGATTTAAAAGCTTCATAGTTGAGTGGAAGCAGGTTCAGTGACCCCCAGTAAGTTATTTCTTAATATGATGCTGTTCCCACCACCCCGTTTAAGGGGACTGTCCAAGTGGTGGAGCGTGACGTTCGGGGTGTAGCTGCCGCAAGATCAGGTGCTGATGCGGGCCGGCCCAAGCCTCAGTAATTCGGACAATATCTTGGCAGTGAGTGTTAGACACTGTAGTAACTCAAAATGGTGTTTCACCAAAGATCTTGCGTTGATCAGTACGCATTTAAATGCTTTAATACAAGGATTAGTGTCTGATCTGGGTGGGCAGTGGCTGGGGCCAAAAATGCTATGGTCTATCTGACTTTTCAGGAGTAAAGTGGCACTGCAGTTAGTACAGGAAAAGCAATTATTTAGAGAAGGTTCGAGGGAGTTCATTAGAGTGCAGTTTTGGTAACTACCTCTTATGTCAAGGGCTCAGGAGAAATTAGGGCAGTGCCCTGGTTGGGGCACCATACGGGCAGGTTGACATGGTGGCCTTTGGTGCATCAGGGGCGTGGCAACACATTGCACCGCATTTAAATTCCTCTTGGGATGAGTGGGCGTGTCCACGGCACACGCGCCCGGTGCACAAAAAGGAAAACATGAGTAGGAAAATCATATGAACTGAGGCATAGCACTCTTTTGGCGCCCCTGGGAGGGATAATTACTAGAAAACAAAAGTAGAATTAAAAGAAGCAGGAGTAAAAAAACTACACATAAAATTATTAAAACAAGGATTAAGACCCTTATAAGATGGTGCCCAGTGGAGGAGCTAGGCACCTCCTCAAAAAGCACACTCAGGTGTGCAGAATACAAGGAAATAAAAGATGCGGGCTAGTTTCCAGAGTTTCCTAGCCGGGTCAACTAATGTCTGATCATTTAGATCAGAATCTTTTAAGTTGGCTATAAGGGGGTTTTGCATGCATTCCACAAAGTTAGCTTGGACCCTTTTGGTGCAGTAGATTAGTGCCTTGGAGAGCCAGAACAGTGTCCTAGACAATCTATCATTTACCCTCTGTCTCTTGTCCAGAGGGTCAGTATTGTACCCCAAAGAATTGAGAGGTTGATAAAGCTAGTTTCAAATGACTATGACCATTACATGACCTGTGGTGCTGTGTCTGGAAAATGACTGGACTGCTTCATGAGCAGGAAGGAGAAGCACTATATAAGGACAGTGATCTGTAATGCATCACAAGCACTAATAATGGACATCTTTCATAATTGCTTTTATCCCTTTGTGAAACGAAGGTTCCAATGATGGTGATCATAGCCATGATTTCTTGCAGAAAACTCGGCGCAGGCCCTGGCCGACTCCCACAGGGAAGGATTACATTTACTGTTGACAAAGTAAGAAATAGAAAAACACCATTCTATCATTAAGCTGAGGAAAATCTCTAGGTGTGGATGGGCCGCAGGTAGAATGCTATGCTTAAAATACCGTATTGCTCGTACCTCAGATATCTTATCTCATCCACCCTGATCAGTCACTTGCTTATAACCAGTAGGAATGTGGAAATATACCTTTTTAGGGGTACACTGGTGCAGGGTCGCCCTTTAGTCCACGGGTTCAAAAACCAACAAAGTAGGGATCAGCACTGAAGTAGAAATAAATAACAAGTTTGTTAATCCCTCATGAGTAGGACCACGTCCACACAGCACTCAAGTGCTGGAGGAGTTAGTACACTGACGTCACAGAACACATGGCTTTTATACAGTTTTTCTGCAGTGTAAGCACGTGAACAGAAATGGGAATAGTTATCAACAAACAAGGGCAGATGAAAACTACATGTTCAGCAAAGTGGGAGGGGGAGCAGAAATGCTTATGGCAGCAACAACGTATTGACAGTCAACAGATGTACTAGTAGCTACAAACTCTCAACATGTATACTGCTTTTAGCTGAGTCAGGAAGTCAACTAAAATAGATAGCACAGGCAGGAAAAAAGACGAGCAGGAAATGACAGGAGAATTACAAAGGAAACGAAATTGACACCACAGCTGAAATGGCTGTCACTTATGCTAACATCAAATATTACACATTTCCACAGGAACACCGTGACCAGTCTCTGAGGGCGGTTTGATCTGTTAGATTCTTAAAGCTAAGAAGAGCCATTCATCTGTTATGGTGGATCTTCGGAAGGCATTCAGCATGCTGCACTGTGGGTACATGTTGCCAGTCTTTGCTAGTACCAGGGAGGTGGTTCATTTCGTATCAGGGTGAACCTCCTTTGGATCTCACAGGTAGCTCATGTCAGAACTAAAAGCTCTGCACTACTGTCCAATAACCCTTTTGACATTTGCACTAGAGAAAAAGTATTTGACCTGTGTTGCCGGGAACAGATTGCAGAATTATGGCTTCAGGTAGGCCCTCAACTGATAATGCAGTACACTGACAACCTGTTCCTATAGCTAGAGAATCTAATACTGGTGATCCCGAATACCCTGGCGCTATTGCAGAACTCTGGTGTGGCTTTAGGTCTGACAAATTCGAAACAAATCAGCCCTATATCTACTTGCCGGGCTATGAACTGATACAATTAGAAGATTTCTGATCACAGTGTCATGGGAACCAGTTGGATATCCATGTGTCTCAGAGCTTGAAACTGGAGTATTTATAAGGCAGGGATATTCTTGAGGTGGTTAGAAAGATCTCAGTTCTACAGCTTTCTGGGGCAGATTTCCAGTATCATTGATGGGATGAATGTTCCTGTCCAAAATGTTTTAGCTTCCAATACTACTGTATTGCTTTCAGGTGATGCCCATGCATATATCGAATTTGTTCATTAAAGAATTAAACAATGTGCTTTCCTTCATTATGTTGGAACACAAGGATGATCACATTTGATCTGAATAGGCTTCACTCTGGAAGCTCTTCACTCTGGAAGCTCTTCACTCTGGAAGCTCTTCACTCTGGAAGCTCTTCACTCTGGAAGCTCTTCACTCTGGAAGCTCTTCACTCTGGAAGCTCTTCACTCTGGAAGCTCTTCACTCTGGAAGCTCTTCACTCTGGAAGCTCTTCACTCTGGAAGCTCTTCACTCTGGAAGCTCTTCACTCTGGAAGCTCATCACTCTGGAAGCTCTTCTCATCAATGTCGATCGAAGGCACGACGGGCCACTGGCCGCTGTCAGGAGAGAAATTCTCAGGTGCAGTGCTCAGTTGCCGAAGAAAAGTCCACGCAGCTGCACCAAAGAGCTCAGCAACTGAGGCCTATGATTGGGGATTCAGCTGTCTTCCTTCGACCTACTCTGCCAGAACTGGTTTCTAGAAGGCTATGGTTAGCACTAAGCAGTGAGCAGTTATCTAGTCCTCACCTGCAATGTCAGATAGGTTCTTGGGTATTCACCTAGCTCCAGTACATATGATACAAACGGTTTGTAGTGCTTGGTCAGTTGATAGTGTTATGTCCTGTATGCTCATGACCTATTTTCTGACTAGCAATAACGCTGTTTTAGTGAGTGCAGATGTATGAATTTCCACCGAATGGCACTTGAAAGGGAGCAGCTAACTTTATGAGGATGTTGGATACATAACTTTTGGCAGGCTCACCACTTGCCATGGAGATGGGGTTTCTAAGTGTTTTCGTGTTAGTGGTGAGGGCCAGAAAACTAGGCTGGGCTACCTGAGGATAACTGATACGGACTGGGTGAAAAAAGTGAACTAGCGCTTTGCCGTGTGGAGGAAAACGCATCACCCCACTTGTCCATCCTCCTCTGTAGCAGTGCAGAAGGAGTGTCTTAAGTGGGAAACAGATGTTGCAAACTCGTCTAGATCGTGTTCTTTTTCTTCTAATGTTGGGTTTACAGTGATCTGTAATGTATCAAACACTAATAATGGACATCTTTCATGATCTCTTTCAATCCCTTTATGAAACATAGGTTCAAATGATGGTTCTCAGAGCCATGCTTTCTTGCAGAAAACTCGGCGTGGACAGTGGTCTACTCCAACAGGGAAGGATTAAATTTACTGTTCACATGGAAAGCCAGTGAAATTTTTGTGTATCATTATGGCTCTAAGCTATTAAAAAAGATGGAACAATACTGAAAATGGATAACTGAAGCTTGAGAGCTGGTACCACACTGACATCAGGCTCTGTGATTGCCTTACATCAGTGTAGCATGTTTCCCCATAAGCGGAAAACGTGGCAGCTGGCAAAGGCAGGGTATGACTGCTCTCTTTCCTCCCTCAGATTTCGCTAAATTGAGCGGAACAAGCTAAATAAGTGAGGTATTAATGAATTAATACTAACATTTATAAGAGGGTGCACATCATACGAACTGTTGTTACATCACAGTGGTCAATAAACTGTTTTTAAATCCAGTTATTCATGCTAGCTGCTTTTAATGACAGTCATAACATTCATTTTCTTCTGCAGAAGTCAATTGGAGACATTTCCAAATACACATTATCTTGCCTGGTTAGTCATACAAATGTATGAATTTGGAGCAGCTCTGAATTAGCACCATTTCTAAATACATGTAATGTAGATACAGAAGGGAGTAATCTGGAAGAGGACTTTGAAGACTTTGCGAGGTTTGGTCAATAAGTGAATGAACGCAGCTATTGGTGTGCACAATAGAAGTAATCATCACAAAGCAAAGCTCAGGCCAAATATAGTGTATGGGGAAAAACCACAGAAATGTAACACTAATGGTTTGCAGAGAGTGACATCTATGGGAGAGATGATGGAAATCAAGAACTGGGGTTGGAAAGGGTGGGATTAAGGAGGGGAGGGCATGCAGGTTGAAACAGTAAGCAAGACAAAGAGAAAGGATGCTGGTGCTTCCACAATGCAAAACAATGAGGATTAGAGTCTATGAGCTGTGGCCTGATGGGGAGCATAACATTTTGAAATCTTAAAAGTAGATGAGTAGCATATTGAGACGTGAACAACGGGATGGCTAGCAAGAAAATACTACAAAACTTCAAGAAGAGAGAATGCATAACAGCCATTCATAGATTTCAAGCTAATAGTTCGAGAGGAGAATGTCTCATAGCAAAAGAACACCAGAAAAGTAGTAATCAGAAGATGGAAACAGGTTCCATAGAAACATTCTCCTACAAATCAAAGTGAATCTCTGGCACAAACTCCCATTGAACATGGTTTTCAGTCAGGCCTCTTCTCGTTGGCTGCTGCAGTGTTATTCACATTTTGCTTCCACCTACCACAGCATAACACATGGGCTCAGGGTAAGCCCACTTTAGCGATTGGCTTAGTTGATTGAATGACAGTATCCCAATCTTGAACAAAGGACACATCCACTTAATAAGTAGTCCCCTTCAGTGCAATGATGGGTCTAGGGCGGTGCGACTGGTGCTTTAGCACTGGGCCCCTTGGTTGAGGGGGGCACCCTTTGCATGACAGGCTGAGTCAAGATACAAGCAACCTGCAGATATCTTATGTTCCCTGCTTTTTTCAAGGGACAATAAAAGCAGCATACCTCTGGTGATTAAAGTACTTAATGGAGAGATCTGCGATTTCCTAGTCACAGTTTTGATTCATGATAAAGTAGCATAGAGGGTAAATGTTCCTGCAGCAAAACACAAGTATGATATAGAGATCCCCCCCAACTTGGCAATCAACTTCAGTATTTTGGGGAGGGAGTGGCAATTCACAAGGATATTCTTATTTACAGAGCAGAGAACAGGTCAGCGCAAAGCCTGACCTCCCCGGATTTGTCCTTGCCACTACAATGGGAGATCCCACCCCGAAGAGTCACAGGACGCTAACACCCCCTCAGCACATACATTTTTAGAACAGACTTGAGCTCATCTCTTGCACTTAGTGGAAGTGGACGTACCTTATGGACAACAGATTGAGCATCAGATTGAAGATTCACCTGATGTTTAAAACTTCTGACTGTTCCCAGTTCGTAAGAGAACAATTCTAGAAACTGCTTCAGAAGAGTCTTAACCTCCAAGATACGTGAAATATCCTCCACGCATACTGCATGAAGGTCCTACTCCTGGTAGTCAGCAGGAACGTCGCCTAAAGCCATAGGGTTCTCAGAACCCAGCACCGGGTACAGACCCATCTTTGCTAGATCCTGCCAACCAATAAGGTTTGCCCCTTAACCACTAATTTTATCTTGGTGACTACATATCTACCTAAGCATTCAAACCTGGAGATAAAATACCCCAACACATCTACGTCTGACTCTCCAAAGGCCTTAGGACTTGCATCAGTCTGACCAAGTTTGATCTTGCCACCCCACTTGTCATGGAACAAGATTTCTGACAAAATAATAATGGGTGGACCAGAATAAGCCATAATTGGGATCTGGACCCCTCAATAACTGCAGTTCCCCATGGCCCTCTGACTCTGTTCACCCCTATCACAGCAATACACTCAATGGTCAATATGACGTTGACTAGTTTAGTACACACATCCACCGATTCAGAGACTTCAAAGGAATTGACTAGACTGGATCATTTGTCTGACCTGCAAACCGGTTGAAAATGACCATTTTTTTTCAAAATAAAGTACATTTCCTACCAATGGCAGGGCAGTTAGAATTATTGCCAAGGTGAGATTTCGAGACTCACCTATAACAACCCAAATTTTCTTTATTAAAAGGTTGTTTACCACTCTTGCTTGCATTCACAGCATAAACAAAACTTGTTAGATCTTACCCAACCACCCTTAATGCGTTTACAGTGTGCTCACTATGAATCGCCTCGCTCAAATCCACAGAAAGCTCAATGCTCTTTGCGATGTCAATGGTTTCCAACAGCGTAGGTTTCCTGCAGCTGAGTAGGTGTTCTTGAATCTTTTTGGAGGAGCCTAAGAACACAAACTGGTCCCTAATTCATATGTCAGTCTGTGCCTTGAACTCCCAAGTGACTGCCACAATCCTCAAGGTGCTCTTCCACACACTCATCCACTTGCTTCTTTCTCAAAGTAATTCTGCCTTTCAAGCATAACAACTGGCTCCTCCGCATGCTGTTGCACATGCATGCTAATGGCTCCTTATAATAGTCCCAAACCTCACTGTCACCAGAGCTCCCTTGCGGTGGCGGAACAACGGAAGGTTCTCAAATACCTGCTGTGCCACCAGACCCAGGTAACTATACAAGATTGCCACTTTGCGTTCAGGTGAGTACTTAACTGCATCAATGGCGAAAGGGTAGTTAAAAAAAAGTTTTTACCCGGTCACGCCACGTGATACAAGGTTTACCTGGCAGCTGAAGAAAGAGGAGTGGCTGTGCAAACTGCAGCGCATTGGCCATCATAGTAGAAAAAACCTGCAATGTAGAAGCCTGTGACGAGAAACGTGAAAAACCAACAAGGATCTCAAATAGTCACATGGTAAATTATGAGCCTGTGAAGAGAAGTGTGGAAGACCAACAAGGACTTCAATTACAAATAGTCACACACTTAAATGTGAGCCTGGAGTCACAGGTGTGCTTGTCGCCGTATATGCAAAACTGTTGAAACTAAGGTGTGCCTGTCACTGAGAAAACCGGCAAGTCAAACACGAAATGGAAAGATGCTTTCTAAAGAAATAGTACTGCCACTTAAGCACCGGCGATGCGAGGAAATCCGGGCGTTCCCTACTGCAAGTGCCAGTAACCGGGAAAGTGAACTGCGAGCGTGTGTTGGGCCTATTTAAATGCCCAAACCGAGATAACCACCTAAGGCGTCATCTGTGCGATGACGTCGTGAAGGGTTGTACTCGGACCTCCGCGTTACGCTCAGGAATGCGCGAGCTGTCCAAACAGCTCATAGCCCCACAGCAACCCCCTGGCGCTGAGCCTAGCAATGCTCCTCAACGCCGTAATGAGCTCATCAAGAATAGTGACGCCACCGCTCTAGCGTTACTCACAGCCAGCAGCTGCCACCTGTGAATCTGCCAGGATGTCACCAACGAGGAACCTCTTGAAACTGACGAAAATGAAAAGTCGCAGTTGGTGGGTGTACAGCGTGGGAATCCCCTCATTGCAAAGTGGTAGTAAGGGACACCAAAGACAGGTAAGTGTTCAAGGAAGTTTATTCCCAAAAATAGCACCCACCACCAGGAGAGTCCGGCATCTGCGTTACATCAGCAACTGAGTAACGTCGCAATGGACCACCCCAGAACGCAAAATGCACATCAAGCACAAAGAAGGTAACCTTGTGCAGAGAAGTCACACAGGGGCATACAACGCCACGAAGACTCAATACTACACCATTTTACACCCCTCTTTTTTTTTTTACATACATAGCAGGATCACATTGCAGTAAAAAACAAAAAACAAAGGAAGCGTAACACTGAACAGACTAACCCACATTGTACGTCAGAGGTGAAGTAAAACAAGAATTTAACACAAGCAATTTCATACCAACAACTGGTAAACAAGAAAACATGGATCCACCAGCTCCAGCTGTAGAGAGGTTAAAAGCACATATGGCCAAAACAAATTAGACCTCGCAGATACCATTCCGCCCCAGAACACGGAATGCACATCTAGCACAAACAAGGTAACCTCATTCACAGAAATGACAGGAGGGCATACAACGCCGCACAACGAGGACGCTCAATACCATACAGACCCTATTGGTTTTGCAATACTCGTTTGTGTCCACAAGTAATTTGTTTGGAAGAGAAGACAATTTGTCATGTTCTGTTCATTTCCCCTGCAAGACCACTAAAGAAAAAGACACGTTAACAGCTGTGGAGAGGCAGCACTTCTTTAGAACGCACCTATGTCAGGCTAAACTGTAACTGGAAAGAAGCATCAATGTAATCAGGAGAGAGCCCGCGCTTCTGGGAATTGCCGAGTCTTGATGCCTCCTGATCGTCTGTGACAAGTCAATGACCTGTGTTGCCACGACGACTAAAGCAGGGAAGAAGGCAATGTTGGCCCACCAATTTACTCGTCATTAGACTTTTCACTTTGCAAACACGTTTCTTTCCTTGAAATGGTGATCAGAAAGATGTCGAGTCTATAGACCTGCAGTGTAAATACTGCTCATTTATTTTCTATGCAGGAGCCTCGTTACAGGTATTGTTTACTCAAATGGTGCAGCATGAAGCGCTCCTAAAATATATTAGTAAGTTCAAATGGAGTCGGGTTAATCGAATTCTTCTTAAAGGTATGACATGGAGTCCGTTTCTTTGGCGACATGGCCTCTAAGCTTCAATAAAACAAGCATTTGCAATACAATAGGTCTCGCATTTATGAGAGTTTGACCTATTGGCATTGTAAATGACAATGCTTTTTTATTATGTATGCAGTCCCTACCTGAATACAGAATGCCTTGCATAGCAGTGCATGAGCTACCTAGGCTCGACCTAATGAACAAGTTATTTACCTTCGGTGACGATGTATCTGTAAGAGACATATGTAGTTATAGATTCCTTACCTTAGAATTACCCCCTAATCCTGGTCATGTACATAAAACCTCGTCTCTGAAGCGGTTTGGTGTGACTTGTCGTATCTGCTAATGCCACAAAGCTAGCTTAAATGCTACTTTTAATATTACTTACCAGGTATTACATTGGAAATTGCTTAACTGATCAAAACAGATTGACCTGGGGGTGCACTGATTAACACCCCCAAACTCACTTGCCCTTTGTCATGTAAAGGGATAATTCTACTTTCATCAAAGGAGCAATTAGTAACAACCAATTCAATCCAAAAACACGCCCCAGGACTTGGCCTTTTGTGTACCAAGCTTGCCTACTGCGAAGATACCTCCCTTACCTTGACTAACCCACAGCACACTCCACTTCTGGATCGTGCCCCACCCTCCTCACTCACTAAATTCTTCTAAGGGCTCCATAATGACGGGTACACAGGTTTTCTAACATGGTTAGGAGAGATCTTACCCATCAGAGCAGAATTTGCTACAAACATAATATTTGGGTCCTAGCAATCTTTTAATCTTCTTTATATACTGAGGTATTGCAAAGGATTTTTTCTGCGGGCACCATCTGTTTCGCCACTAGGAAGCAGCCCCCAATAAGGGAAACCGTAAGAATGTTTTTCAGTAGATCTAAACGCTGATCTGAAAG
The DNA here is from genome assembly GCF_964204655.1 of Triturus cristatus. Taxonomy (NCBI): domain Eukaryota; kingdom Metazoa; phylum Chordata; class Amphibia; order Caudata; family Salamandridae; genus Triturus; species Triturus cristatus. Next base: position 1,061,740,946 of record NC_140590.1, read on the forward strand.
AGACTGTAGTTATAGATTCCTTACCTTAGAATAACCCCCAGGTGTCAAACTGGATTCGGAGGAATTTTTTCTTAGCAGTATCCCCGCGTGTCAGTAGGTGGTGTCGGTCGACTTCGCGCCCGTCGTCTGCATCTTGATCACCAGGATGACGTTGCGGAGTCTACTTAGACGCCGCCCCTACGGCCTGACGTCCGTTTTTTCTTTTTCCGTGCCAGCCAGCGCAGATACGGAGAGAGTGTGCGCCTCTGACACTTTTTGACTAACCCTCTTCCGACCTTTGTAGACATCTTTTTCGAGTCTTTCGACTCCTGGTAGCACAAGGGATGTCCCATCGTCGGACTGGCTTCAAGTCTCGTGACTCCTGTCACAAGCTGATGTCTGTCACAGATCCACACCATGTGTGTTTCTGATGCCTGGACCACGACCAGAAGTCGTGCTCCGACTGTCGGGCCATGAACACGAAGTCTTTGGGGGAGCGGTCCCGAAAGCTCCTGGAGGCCCAGCAGTTGGCTCCGCATCAGTCGAGGTCCCGCTCGAGAGAAAGGTCTTCGAGCCGGTCGCGGAGCCATCACCACTCGTCATCGATGTCTTCGCACTCATCGGGTAAGTCAAAGCACAAGAAGAAGGCGAAGAAGCATCATCGCTGTTCGCCATCTCCCCATCAGTTGGCCGACGCGACACGGGACCCGGAGCATCGCCGCTCTCCGGCTCCCCCTTCGGAGCCCACTTCTGGGACGACTCTGTGCGTCCCTCCCTTTTCTGGAGCCGGAGCTTCCCCTGTCCAAACTTTTAAAAATACCATGCTTCTGGTGTGGATAGTCATACTGACATTTTTTCATACCAGGCTGCACTGTTTTAGATGTTCGCCCCTGCCTTCTTGTCATGTCCCTTAAGTTAGTCCAGTCATGTACATACCAATTACATAAATTTTGTCCATTCACATGACATAACAGTGACCTTTTACCTAGTAGCTTCCTTCTGTCTCATGGACATCGGGCTCTTGGTACCAAATCTTAATCCCTGTACCTGACATAAAGAAACATATCCCCAGGCACAGTCGATTAATTCTGTACAATGGTCACCACTTTTTCATTCATGGCCAACAGCCACCTGTGCATGATCATGTTTGTTTAGAAAAGGGATTAGCAGGGGATTAGCGAAAGTTTTCAAAACATATTGATTCTAGAAAAACCCCAGAGTGACCACTTTAGTATAAAAGACTCTCACTCCCCCTTACTAACCACAGAGGAGAAATCCCCTCCAGGCCAGACCGAGACTCTGCAGGCAGATCCTTCGACAAGCAGAGATCTGATATTCCTTGCGGGGTGCCATCCTCGATGCAGAAATGGGGTCCTTCATTCAGAACCATCAGGTTTGGGGTTAGCACTTCCCTGGGAAATTCTTGGCTCAATTAGGCTACATTAGGTTCCATTAGAACATATCCTAGCACTTACACATACATTCTTCACCTACACCTCTAGGCTAGGCACGGTTAGGTAGGCTACGCATCATAAGAGTACGCCAACGCTATTGTTTTGTGTAATATGCTTTTATTTATCTTATGAGCACTATGGTAGAAATGTATCTACTTTTTACAATATTGGTACTAGCGATGACATTTGTCTGCTCCGGTCTTTTGATTGTCGCAGCTAACATGTTTCATACAAGATTGACGCTTGACCAATAAATATTTATTGAAACGTTCCAATCGTCATTCTATATATTCTGATAAAAGCAAGCACAAGTGACTGAGCAAAAGATACCATATTGTTTCCACGTTACCTAAGGAATCAGGGTTGTCATGTTCAGTGGTTGCCAGAAACTACCCAATACACTGTATAGTACAGGGGGGTGGTAGTGGCACTGTGGAGCTTACAGGTCTAACAGCTGACTCATTATGTGAGGGTGTCCAGAGTCCGTCTTCACACCCAGCCCTCAGTTTAGGTCATCCAAAACGCACTAGGGGGCCTAGGAACTACACTACATTCTCAGTGGCAGGTTAAAAACATACTTGAACTCCATCAACAGCTTAAGCTCATGCTGTTCAACTTGTGATTCTCAGTAAGTAATTTGGTAAGGGTTCGATAGGGGACCTGAACCAGCAATGCAAGTATGTCACAATTGTTCCATAGACAGACTTAGCAGGTTATTATCAAGAAACATACCCCTTGGATTAAAGTCAATTGCTCCTGTAAGAAAACAAAGTTTCTCAATACATTCACAACCCTTGTATCGAGGATGAAGTCCATAAAATAAAAAAGGATTTTACACTCCTTGAAAAACAAAGAGAACCTCTAAGGACTCTAAAGCACTATCTACTCTTATATCCTTTAGAAAACACCTACAAGGTGAACGTCATCTCCACCAAGACTAATCTTTTTCTGAATAAAATACGTAATACCTTAAGCTGCTCATCTGAGTTATGAAAATCAGTGAACATCAAGGCTACTGCTCCTTCAATCCCCTCTGCCCTAAATCTCAGCATGTGATGAATTTGTTTACTGCTTCACAAGTAAGATAAAATTAATTACAGACTCTATCCTTAAGTGCAACTCTGAACCACAAACACTCTCAGAAGCTTAAAAAAAATGTCCAACATATGGACCAGTGTCACCCAAAAAATGGGGGGGGGGGGGGGGATTTTAAACAAAGCTATGAAGATATTATTTCACCTCATTTATCATGAACAAATTTAATCTGTTAAATAGATGTAATTTAATCAATGCCTTTTTAATGAATGGCGTTTTCTACATCTCCTTAAAGATAGCCTCATAGCTCCATGAGTGAAATAAGTAAACGAAAATCAGAAAAAACGTAAAATACTATCATCCTGTCACAAACTTGCCATGGATGGATGCATTTCTGAACAAAAGAGTTGCCATCCAACTCAACAGTTACATTGAAGAGAATAATCTTCCATTAATATCAATCTGGCTTCTGCACGATTGCAGCACTGAACCCACCACTATCAAGATACAGGACGTTCTTCATTATACTGTAGATGAAGGTGCAGCGTAAATTTCCAGCATCTTTCTGTGACCTCAGAAGCAGTGGATCATGAAGAGCCTGGAAACTCAAACTGGCATTTGGGACAAGGTTGTGAGATGATACCCATCCATCCCCAGCACCTGTAAAAAGCTGGTCAGATTAGGTGGTTCTCCATAAAATTGATTCCCATGATGTGTTCCCCTGGACCCAATACTGGTTCATCTGCTCTTCAACCTATATATGACGATGCTCACATGTGTAGTTGCCCATCAATGTGTGGATGATACTCAAATTTACCTCGGACTCTGGGCGTGGCCGAACCGCGGACCAAGATGGCCGCGTAGTGCCGGAGCTTCGCCTAACTCCCCGGGATAAACCGCCACTCCGGCGGCTACAATCAATAAAGGAAAGCTGCAACAGCACGAAAATGCTCCCCATGTGCCCCTGAATCCAGCAACACTTTTCCAGCTAATCCCCGTCACTGGGAACAGCGGCATCTCCGTGGCGGGCCTGTGACGCGTTACCGAGCCGGGGGCACAAGTATCGCACAGATGCAGTCGGGAGCGGGACCCGGCCTCCTCAGAACCGAGGTCTTGGCGGCCCGACTACGAAGAGCACGGCACTGCAGTGGATGCCCGAAACACCACGAAGGACTACACCAGGCGAACAAGAGGGAGTGGCCGGGAGCCTGTGAGACGGCTTCGTGGTTTGTCGGTAGGACTGCTCGGCACCCTGGAGACCCCGGGGAGCAGGGGTCTACAGGAGAGCCTGGGGACCGATCACCAGACCGGGCCGAAGCAGTGCCCTTATCTGTTTGGGCCGGCGCTTTAACCCGTGTCTCCACGAGGGCTGTGCTGTCCTCGTGGCCCCCACGACATCTGAGGCATTATAGCGGACACTAAGCTTACTGTGAGGCATGGCCTGAACCGGCTCCTTTGTACACTAGCCGGGTGTTCATAGCTACGAGGCTACAGGAGAGGCACTCACCCTGCGCAAGGCTGCAGCATTACGAGGAGCACACCACAGGGACATGCATGACAACTCTGCTGGCAGGGGCCCTATCAAGTGGCAGTGAACTAGGGGACCGCCTCTCTTGATCACATCTGCCCCTTGAGGGACACAATTGCTGGGTGATTGGGTACACCTGGACTAGGGCAACTGCACCATCATACATCAAGAGGCTCCTTCCTAATGTACATGGGCAAAGGGGACCCAAAGCAGAGTAAGTTAACTTTAGAAAAGGCAGGCGGTGGGACAGACTCAGCAAGCAGCAATATGGCAGAGGGTGGTGACGCTGCTGCCGCCCCACCTCAGCTCCCCACACAAGCCAACGAGGCACTCATGGCTGCACTCAGGGCTTCAAGGACCTGGACACACGCTTCAATGCAATGGACAAAAGGCTGGACAGGATGGGGGCAAGGTTAGACCACCACGACAAAAGGCTGGATACCGCTGAGGGCAGAATCCCAGACTTAAAAGACGGCTCGGTGCAAGCATCCCAAACGACTGGAAAGAATGGAAGGTTTGCTCAAGACCATCGCTATAAAGAAAGAGGATTTGGAGGCCAGGAGCAGACGCAACAACATTCGCATCATGGGTGTGCCTGAATCAACTAATACAGGGGGGCTAGATGGATTTGTAGAGGGCCTCAACTGATTTATTCGGACCGGAGTCCTTCACTGCCACCTTTGTTGTCAAAAGGGCACACAGGTCCCTTGGACCCCGGCCTATCCCTGGCTGTCCCCCCCCGCCCTATTGTGGCACGGCTTCTGAACTTTAAGGATAGGGACACAGCCTTGCAGATAGCCCGGGAACGGGGGACACTAGAGTGGCAAGGCTCCTCGATCTCCTTGTACCCCAATTTCACAGCGATGGTGCAAGAGGCCCGACATAAATTCACAGCGATTAAAGCCACGCTGCGTAAGGCCAGTCTGAAGTATGGGATGCTATATCCAGCGCACCTGAAGGTGGATGTCGATGGCACAATCTGTGACTCACCAGCGGATGTACAGGAATTCCTAAGAAATCGAGCAAACACCGGTCAGCCAAGAAAATCGCCCACGCCAGACCAATCCCCTCTAATGTCGGACTCTGGCACCAGAGTGTAACTGATCTATGCCAGCTGAAAGACTCATTATATTGCAATATATTGAGAAGTATTGAACACAAACACTTCACTTACTCATAGTTAACTTATTGGCCGCAAGGATAATGGCCGTGCCGATGTCTTTTTTCATTACATATTTTAAGTAACCGTGGACAAGGCGTAGCGTTGCCTCCCCCCTGTGCTTCGGCACCTTTCTTTGGTTTAATCGTTTAGGATAACAGTAATGTTTGTTTAAGAATATCATTGGGATTTGGGATTTCCCCTATGTTGAGAACGAGGGGATGGGTGGAGGGGGGGTTTAGGTTGATATCATGGTTTTCCTTTTACAGATGCATGACCATGACGTACAATGATCCCACTGACACACAAAGTAGAATAGTCTTTAGGTTTGTGAATGGCACGTAGAGAACATTTCCCTGATGTCCTAGAATGTACGAGGGCTCAATGACACAAGTGTAAACAGGCCCTACACTAATTTCAGCGCCATCAGGTGCACTCCTACAGGAGACACACATGCCTCCGCAAGCGTCCCCGAGCTTTGCCACCAATTGGGGGGCAAATCAACATTTTTCTGGCTATAGTACATATGCAAGGGTTCTCAACACTTCTAGATAAACGACTACCATTTAAGACAGTAGAGGTATACACGGATCAGTGGGTCAGATTCTTACTGGTTAAGGGCTGGCTTCTTGGGAATACGATCCTTTTGGTTAATGTTTATTCACCCAACACGGACGAACCAGACTTCCCGCATAGACAGAGTGGAGGCTGATCATATTTGCATGGGGGCAACTTCAATATTTAATTGAACCCCAGGTTATACAGCACAGCTACCACACCAGACACGAAACCCAAGGCCAGGCAAACAGTCACCAATTTGCTTAATACACACCAACTGATAGAAGCTTGGCATCATGCGAATTTAGACAAGCCCGCTTACACTCACTATTCAGCCCTGCATCGCACATGGACGTGCTTGGATTATTGGTTCCTCACCCCCGAGCGTCACGGCCTGGTCAAACATAATTACCCACCTTTCACACACTTTTTCAGATCATGCTCCAGTTGTGCTCACGATGCGGAAAACAGGGTAGGACAGTGCAGATTCCCAGAGATGGCCCTCTGGGACTTGGTATTCAAGGCGAAGTTACACCTCACAGTGGAAGAATACTTCGAATTAAATGCAGACACAGTCAAGACCAAGGCCACACTGTGGGAGTCATTCAAAGCTTATATAAGAGGGGTTTGCATCCCCAAGAGTGCTAGTATATTGAGGGACCTGCAGCATACACTGGCGGGATACGGCAAAACTGGCGGCAATAGATGCGGACCAAGAGGCGTCCTGGACCGCTTCTGGTCTAAGACAGAGGGCAGCATTAATGTCCGAATTCCAGGAGGCAGCGGAACGAGAAGCACACTTTTTGGGAAGAATGCTACTGCCAGGCGATATGGGGAGGGCGAGCGCCCAGGGCGCACCCCAAACAAGGGCCGACATACATTACACGGTTACACACGGACACACAACAGTGCGATTCCTATAGACCCCTCTCGATACTGACCTTAGACAATAAAATGTTAGCAAAAATGCTGGCCAACAGACTATCCCTGATAATTGACCAGATAATATCACCTGCCCAGTCAGGCTTTATCCCACACAGATCCACAGCGTTGAACCTGCGCACCCTTTTCCCTACCCTTCATAGAATCAACCCCTTGCTCCCGGCGGTGGCTGTCCTATTGGACGCTGAAAAAGCCTTTGATTCGTTGGAGTGGCCCTTTCCTCAATGCCACAATGATATGAGTGGGGCTACCGCCCAGGTTCATTTCAGTGATCTCTCAGTTATATACACGCCCTTCGGCCCGTGTATGGATGACAGTTCCCCGACATCCCCTTTCACAACAGCGAGGGGGACTCGGCAAGGATGACCCATTTCCCTGTTGCTGTTTATAATAGCGATGGACCCTCTTGTTCGCCACCTGCAAGATAATCCTTCCCATCGGGGCATACAGTTTAAAACGGGCCCCTTATTGCTGACACTATATGACGACATCATTCTCTATATGAGACACCCAGACGAAAACCTAGGAACGATTCTCCAAGCGGTCACTGGTTACAGTGCCCTATCGGGTCTGCACATAAATTGGAGTAAGTCCGAGATTTTCCCCCTGACTGGGGCCCACTGCACACGGAGTACAGAATACCCATTAAAACGTGTGACGACTCAGTCAAATATTTAGGCATTTATATCCATGAAGACCCCTTTGCAAATCCTTCAACTTAATTACGGCCCGGCAATGGAGGAATTAAACGATAAAATTGGGCGCTGGCTGAAACTACCCTTGTCGATGGCTGGGAAAATTGCCCTGATTAAAAAGGTTGTTTAAACGCGATTTCTACATCTCTTCCAGAACATTCCAATACCGTTGTATAGGAGTTTCTTCGCCGCACTTCGTTCCCAGCTAATACAGCTGGTATAGGGGAGCGGGGGGTTGAGACAACCCAGAGTCAGCTGGGATGGCTTGACATTATCATATGAACGAGGGGGGTTTGGGATCCCTAACTTTCTAATTTATTATTTAATAGCACAATGTAATTTGTCATGACATTGGTTTCACTCCGACTCCCGTATCCCTTATCTCCAGCCATAAGCCGATCTTGCACATCCCACCCCACTGTCTGCTCTGCTGCCGGTGGTCATGGCTCTAGACCCACAGGACCTGCAAATGCTTTCCACGACAAGTTGGGCATGGAAGCAACTGACCCGGGCAAACAGGACCCAACTACTATACTCATCGACTCCAACATTAGCAGGGAACCTATGGATCCCCATCATGCAGGAACTGACCGTACAACACATCCTAAATAAATTCAAACTGAAAACATATTGTGATCTATTTCCCAATAGCCACGTCTTCTCCCGTAACGAAGACACCCTATTTAACCCCTTCCGTGCGCCGGACGGCCGGGAGCCATCTGACGTCATGGTGGGCGTGTGCGTCGGACGGCTCCCGGCCGTCCTAGCACCCACCCACGGGGAAGCGCTGGCGCTCACACCGTGGGACGCCCATCTACATGCCCCCACCGGGGAAGGCAGAGGAATCCCTTCCCCTGCCTCTCCCCGCACCCCCTTTCCACGTCATTATAGGATTCCCGACGCGCTGGAAGCCATTGCTTCCAGCGCGCCGAAGAGGAGGTAAGTTTATCCCCCGGGGGTGGGGGGGGTGGCGGAGGGGGGGGGGGGGGAGAAGGGGGAATGGGGGGGGGGGAGTTTAAGCAAAAGAGGCATCGGGGGAAAGGAAAGGGTTTTCCTTTCCCCTGATGCCTCTTTTGTGCATTCCTGCTGCAGGGTCGCTCCCCTTATGGGGGCGATGTTTATTGGCTTTGTCTGCCCCTTGGGGGGGGCGGGGGGGGCAGATTGCCTTTTTATCTAGGGCCCACTAGGGATTTATTGGGGGAAGAGTGACCCCTTGGGCTAGGGTCGCTCTCCTTTGGAGGCTGTGTCTTGCCATGTTTGGGCCCACTAGACCACCAGGGATTTGTCTGTGGGGAGTGGCCCCTTGGGCAAGGGTCGCTCCCCTTTGAGGAGCATTAATTTGGCAGTTTCTGCACCCCTGGGGGGCAGATCGGCATATTTTTTTTGTATGGCCACTAGGGATTTATTTGTGGGGAGTGGCCCCTTGGGCAAGGGTCGCTCCCCTTTGGGGAGAATTAATTTGGCCGTTTCTGCCCCCCTGAGGGGCAGATTGGCGGATTTCTTTTTTTGTATGGCCACTATGCCACCAGGGTTATTTTTTTTTTTATGTTGGGGAGCGGCCCCTTGGACAAGGGTCGCTTCCCTTTATGGGAGGATGATTGTGGCCATTTCTATCCTCTTTGGGTGGCAGATAAGCAGTATGTTTTTTAGGCCCATCTGCCCCCAAGGGGGGCAGAAGCCACTAGACAACAGGTTTTTTTTTTTAAATTGTGTGTTGGGGAGTGGCCTCAAGGGTAAGGGTTGCTCCCCTTTTACGGGGGTGAATATTTCATTTATACTCATAGGCCCATCTACCCCTTAGCTTGGCTTGTGGATTGTGTGTGGACTGGTGCAATATTTGCATATGTGATTGAAATATTTTTGTTCTCCTTTTTATTTTAGTGTAAAGCTTTTGATTCCAGTTTATGGTTTCGGCAGTGGTTGTTCTGCAGTTTTGCGTATTTGCATTTTTTTGGTAAGAAAAACATTTTTGTTGTATTTACTCCAAATGAGTATTATGGTCATGCATGGATGAGTTTTTTTTAAGTGGTGTCATAACAGCAGCATATTTAGTTAGTGTTTTGTGCATTAAATTCTTTGTGATGTGTTTTGCGTTGTCTTATGTGTAATTTTCTTTTTTTTCTTTTTTAGTGGGATACTGTTGGTCCTTACGGTCTCTGTGCAGAGTAGGGGGTGGTGAATCTAGCTGCTTCTGGCAAGTGAGTTGTATAGTGTTGGAGTACATAGGTCTTTGTGATAAAACTACAATTTGTTTATTTCTTTTTTTACAAAGGGTTTGTTGTTGTTGACTTGTTCGACAAGTTATCTTTATTAGTAAGCATTATGGCTAGCCGTACAATTACTGCTCAGCAGGTGGTGCAGGTGGTTGGTATGCTTTTTTAATCTTCCTCTGAGCAAGATCATGAGATTGACAGTGCATCTGAGGGAAAGGGGGGGGGGGAAGATTCAGGCAGTGAGTTTTCTCTCCACATGGAATCATCGGATGATGAAGCTACTATCAGTGTGGATGAAGCTACTCTGTGCGGATTAAGTGCCTGTTTTAGAGTAGGACACAGATGTGCAGATAGTGCAAGAGGCATCTGGATTGCAGCCTGAGGCTACTAGGCTTCCTACTGGAAATGCTGGACTCTGGGTTGATCCAAACATGGTGCAGCCGGTGCTGCCTGCCTTTAGTGGTGATGCAGGGTGTAGAGTGGATTGTGAAACCTTTTTGCCTATACAGTTTTTTCAGTTGTTCATGGATTATGTATTTTTTGGTGAGATTGTTGAGCAGACTAATTTGTATGCTGAACAGTTTTTGAGGGACAATAGTGCCAGACTTAGGCCCCGCTCTAGAGCTACCCGGTGGACTCCCACAAATCTGGATGACATGAAGAAGGTTTTGGGTTTGACTTCTTTGATGGGATTGATAAGGAAGCCGTCCCTGGCTTCATATTGGTCTACCAGTCCCTTGATGACTAGGGCTATATTTCCTAAAATTATGAGTCATGATCGGTATTTACTTTTGCTTCGGATGCTGCATTTTGCTGATAATGCTTTGGCGTTGCGACGAGATAACCCAGACTGTGACCGTCTTTTTAAGATTCGGCCTGTTCTTGATCACTTTGTAGACCGATTTTCAGAGACCTATACTCCAGGCAAAGAAATATCTCTTGATGAGTCTTTGGTCCTGTTCAAGGACCGTTTGGTTTTTAGGCAGTACATTCCTAGTAGGAAAGCACGTTATGGAATTAAGACATATATGTTGTCTGAGAGTAGGACAGGATATGTTTATAATTTCCGGGTGTACACTGGTGGGGATTCCACTATTGATACCCCTGGTTGTCGGTCCACTTTGGAGTTTGAGAAAATTGTGTGGGCTCTTGCTAGAGGACTGTTTAACAGAGGCCACCATTTGTACCTTGATAACTTCTACACTGCTGTGCAATTGTTAAAGGAATTGTTCAAAGTGGACACTTTTGCTTATGGAACAATCCGCTCTAACCGTAAAGGTTACCCAAAAGAGCTTGTTTGCAAAAAGCTTCAGAGGGGGCAGTGCAGTTACTTACGTAGTGATGAACTACTAGCTGTGAAGTTTGTGGACAGGAGGGATGTGTACATGCTGACTACCATTCATGATGAGTATTTGGGGTCAGGCTGCTGAAGTGTGCAAACCTGTGTGCATTTTAGACTACAATAAGCATATGGGTGGTGTCGATCAGAGGTTGGAACCTTACACTGCTATTCGTAAGGCTTACATTTGGTATAAGAATTTGGCCATCTATCTCTTCAAATTAGAAACTTTCAATGCTTTTGTTGTGTATAAGGAGTGTTCTCCTGCGTCAAAGATGACTTTTGCTCAGTCTCAGGAGTCTGTGATAGGCAGCCTTGTGGTGGAACAGGCAACTGTTCCTAGAGTTGGAGTGGTGGAGGATGTGGCTAGATTGAAAGATCGCCACTTTCCTGTTTTAATTCCTCCCACGCCCCAAAAAAACCAATCCCTGTAAGGGATGTAGAGTCTGCTTGCGAAGAGGTGTGCGGAAGGAGAGTCGTATGCACTGTGCCGATTGTCGTCCTAATCCTGGGCTGTGTGTGCCCACAGTTTTCAGATTGTATCACACTCAAAAGAGTTTTTGGGAGCAACCGAGAGTCTCATAGTGTACTGTCTGGTCTGTATGGTTTTATATAGTTTTTCAGTTTCATGTTTGGCAATAGAATGATGTCTTTAGTTACTGCTGTTTTTGTAGTTCTAGTTTTGTATCTAGTTGCAATTGGTTTGTTTTCTTTCTTGTTTAAAAAAAAAATATAATGGTGTGCATGGACTGGCGCTTGGCTGGCGGCACGCGTGGATTGGCGCTTGGCTGGCGGCACGCGTGGATTGGCGCTTGGCTGGCGGCACGCGTGGATTGGCGCTTGGCTGGCGGCACGCGTGGATTGGCGCTTGGCTGGCGGCGCGCGTGGATTGGCGCTTGGCTGGCGGCGCGCGTGGATTGGCGCTTGGCTGGCGGCGCGCGTGGATTGGCGCTTGGCTGGCGGTGCGTGTGGATTGGCGCTTGGCTGGCGGTGCGCGTGGATTGGCGCTTGGCTGGCGGTGCGCGTGGATTGGCGCTTGGCTGGCGGTGCGCGTGGACGGGCTCTTGGCTGGCGGTGCGCGTGGACGGGCTCTTGGCTGGCGGTGCGCGTGGACGGGCTCTTGGCTGGCGGTGCGCGTGGACGGGCTCTTGGCTGGCGGTGCGCGTGGACGGGCTCTTGGCTGGCGGTGCGCGTGGACGGGCTCTTGGCTGGCGGTGCGCGTGGACAGGCTCTTGGCTGGCGGTGCGCGTGGACAGGCTCTTGGCTGGCGGTGTGCGTGGACAGGCTCTTGGCTGACGGTGTGCGTGGACAGGCTCTTGGCTGATGGTGTGCGTGGACAGGCTCTTGGCTAACGGTGTGTGAGTAGTGACTTGCTGCTGGTCACTACACACACTGCTAGCTAAACGCCACTCCACGCAATCCGTGAGCTGGTGTGGTTGCTGTGTCAGGAATGTGGGTGTGTGAAAGTGGTGGGCCCTTGAATGGCGCTGTCTGCTGGTGTGAGTGTTGTAATGTACTGGGCCCGCGGCTGGCGGTGTGAATGGTTTTGTATGTGTCACATGTATGAAAGGTGTATGAATGGCCTGTAAAGCGGTTTGTGCCTTGTCGTGGATTTACAGCTCACAAGCTGAGAGTCAATGGTTCAGTTTCTCGTCCTTTCAATTATTAACAGTGCATTTCATTTTTGTGAAATCTCTGGCTAATAGAAATGGAATATACTGAACCATCACTCACCCTCATGCAAAATCCAACCAGTAGGTCTGTGTGCTTGAAGAAAAGGTGGTTGTGCAGAAATATTTGTATTTTCTGTCTTCCTCAAGCATGGTGTACCTTGTCCCTTTTTGTGAATGTTGTAATGTGTTCGGTTTCGTGCCTGGTGGTGTGAATGGTATTGTGTGTATCATGTATGAAAGGTGTGTGAATGGCCTGTAAAGGGGTTGGGGCCTTGACGTGGCTTTACAGCTCACGAGCTGCGAGTCACTGGTTCAGTTTTTTGCCCTTTCAATCATTGACAGTGCATTTCATTTTTGTGAAATCTCGTTAATAAAATTTTATATACTGAACCATCACTCGCCTTCGTGCTAAATCCAACCAGTATGTGTGTGTACTTGAGGAATAGATGGATCTGCCAAGGTGTACATTCCATCTAAGAATAACCTACCAACTGTAGATATTGTCGTAAACTAAACACCCATGGGAGTACATGTCGTCTCTCTTGCGGATCCCAACAAGTTATCTTACCCACAATGTCCTGCAAACCTCAAAATGTGTCTGTCACATTTTCCTTGCATTATTGTGCCAAAAGGTTCACGCTGCAGAAAGAAACAACAAATTTCCTACCCCCTGCCTTTCTCCAAGTATCCCAATTGAAATGGTACCTCACTCGCGTGGGTGGGTCAAGGGCCCGTGACAGGCAAGGGCCCAAAACCTACTGAGGCGACATCAAAATTGCCTATCACAAAACAACCTGGTTTTGCAGGGGGGTTGGGGAAGGTCACCTGGGTTTTTGAGCCCGTGCTCGGCGGCCAGCTAGGGAAGCCTACCAAACCCACACATTGCTGAAAACTAGACATCCAGGGGATTCCAGGGAGGTATGGCTTGCGGGATCACCCAAAGTTTTCTTACCCAGAATCCCCTGCAAACTTCAAATTTAGCCAAAAAAAGAAAACCAGTTACTTACCTGTAACTTTGGTTCTCCAGTATTAGTAACTTTCATAGATTCCCATGGCTGGTTTCATTCCCCGTCGTCGGAATGGGAGTCTCGGTAAATAAAAAATACCATAGCAGTAGGTACAAAAGAAAAAGAAAGGCCTAGGCCTCATCTCATTTTGTAGCATATCCACCTCTTTTTGTAAAAGAGACCAAAATAATGCAACAACCAATCAGATTAGCCTCGCCCCATAGAACCTTCCTGAGAGAGCCTCAGATTTTCGTAGCCGTTGTGTAACAGTATAACAGAACATGCTGAAGGCTGAGCTTTCCCAGGGGAGGAGGGTGGGCGCATGGGAATCTATTAAAGTTACCAATGCTGGAGAACCAAAGTTACAGGTAAGTAACTTGTTTTCTTACTCCAGTATTGGAACTTTCATAGATTCCCATAGCTTGCATCAGAATAGCTAGCAGTTAGAAAAAACGTACAATTTTGTGGAATAAATCATAGAATAACCCTGTGTATATCATCATAAGAAATACTAGTTACCAAAACACTAGTCAGTAAACATCAGATACAAAATGTGCTAAACCAATAAGAGGAAGGAGAGTTAGAAGGGAAAGCTCACCACTCACTGTCCCACTGCAGCATCACTGCGCGTGGAAGAGTCCAAGCAGTAATGTCTCGTGAAAGTATGGGCACTGCTCCATGTAGCTGCCCTGCAAATGTCTTTGATCGGTACTCCAGCGATAAGAGCAGAAGACGAAACTGATCTTGTCGAGTGCGCCCGGACTCGCCCTTCTAGGGGCTTACCAGCCACTTGATGACAGTAGTGGATCACGCTGGCAATCCATCGTGCAACCCCTTGCTTCGAAAGGGGAAAACCTTTGCGAGGTGCACTGAAAGCGACAAAGAGCTGAGTAGATCTCCTGAAGTCTTTGGTGCGCTGGAGATAAAATTTTAAACATCTTTGAACATCCAAAGAATGAAGAGACCTCTCCGCTGGAGTTGTAGGTCGAGGGAAAAAAGATTTGAGAATGACCGGTTCATTCAAATGAAAGTCCGAAGGGACTTTTGGGATGAATCTTGGATTTGTCCTCAGAATGAGAGTGTCTTTTTTAAACTGTAAGAACGGATCCTTAATAGTGAGAGCCTGAAGTTCACCAACCCTCCTGGCTGATGTCAAAGAGAGAAGGAGGGCCACTTTCCATGGGAGAAACTTAAGGTCCGTCCTATGATTTGGCTCAAAAGGAGGTCTCATGAGTTGAGCAAGGATCAAGTTGAGCTGCCACATGGGTGGCGGAGGTCTAACTGGAGGAAAAACCCTAAAAAGTTATTTTAATTTTTTTTTCACGATTCTTGCAGACCAGAGGGAAGGGCCAGAAGCTGTTCGTCTGAATCTAGAGATAGCTGCCAGGTGCACCTTGATAGAGGAATGAGCGAGCCCTGATTTGGCCAGAGTCAAAATGTATTGCAAGATCTGATGAGGAGCAGAAGAGAAAGAATGAATGTTCTCTTGGCGGCACCACAGGCAGTAACGTTTCCATTTCGAACGATAGGTTTTATTCGTACTGGTGCGCGGGCCTGAGCTAGCACCTCTCTACATTCTTGAGGGATAGTCAAGCTTTGAAATTATCTGTGCTCAGGAGCCACACTGTCAGCTGAAGCGAGCTTGGATCCGGATGTACCACTTTGCCCTGGGACATCGTCAATAGAGAGGGAATTGGACGCAGGTGAATTGGATTATCCTGGGAGAGCAGAAGAAGCTCTGTAAACCAAAACTAGAGGGGCCACGCCGGTTCCACTAGAATCATTCTGCAGGGTTCCACTTTGAGCTTCCTGAGCAGTCTTGGGATCAGCGGAATTGGAGGAAAGGCGTAAAAAAAGGCGCCTTACCAGGCCATTGAAAGCGCATTCCCCAATGATCCCTGATGGAATTCCCTGATTGCGTAGAACCGGCATTTCCTGTTCTCTGGAGTGACAAACAGGTCTATGAACGGAGTGCCCCAAAGATTGAAAACTCTCCAGAGTGTGCTGGTCTAATTCCCACTCGTGACTCACGGATTTGAGACGACTCAGCGTATCCGCTGTCGTGTTGAGGGCACCAGGAAGATGTTCCGCCGAAATAGAGATTTGGTGCTGGATAACCCACTCCCAAATCTCCTGGGCCTCCTTGAACAGCAGCTGAGACCTTGTTCCATCCTGCTTGTTCACAATGCATGGCCGTCGTGTTGTCCGTACGGACCGGAACGGTGGATTCTCGGAAGGAAAGCCTGCAAAGCTAGACAAATCGCTTTTAGCTCCATTAGGTTGATGTGGAGAAGGCGTTGCTTGGGCTGCCAGCGGCCACTCACTTGAAGGTCTTGCAAGACCGCTCCCCAGACTTCTAGAGAGGCGTCTGTGGTAAGTATCAGAGGAGCTGGAGTGACTGTGAAGGTGAGACCCTGAGAGAGATTGTCTGACCATCCACCAGCTGGCCGGGTCTTTCATAAGAGGAGTGATGACTACTTTTTCGTCAAAAGAGCCTTCTATTTCCCATCACTGAAAGTCCAACTGCTCTTGGAGCGGGTGCATTCGCAGCCTGCAATGCGGAATTAAGGGAATGCAAGATGAGATTGATCCTAGAAGAGATTTGTAAAGGCGAACCGACAGACCGTCGTGCTTGCAATCGACGGGCGGAGGTTATCAGTTTTTGCTGTCTTTCCTCTGATGGAAAAGCTTTGCAACAAGCTGTGTCTAGAATAGCCCCCAGAAACTTGGCCGACCTGGAAGGACAGAGGACTGACTTCTCCTTGTTGGGTCCCAGATGACTGAAGAGTTGAATGCAGCTTTCGACTGCCTCTGATGCTGCTTGAGAAAACAGCGCTTTCACCAACCAGTCGCCCAGATACGGAAAAACCTCTAGCGTTTGTTTTCTGAGAAACGCTGCGACTGGGGCTAAGACCATTGTGAATATCCGTGGCGTGGATCTGTGCCCGAAATGTATGTAGGACCTTGAATTGGAAGTAGCTCTTGGCTACTGCAAAGCGTAAAAACTTCATGTGGACAGGGTGGATGGGAACATGGAAGTATGCGTCCTCGAGATCTAGGGTGGCCATGTAATCCCCTGGGTTGAGGAGCCGCAAAATGTCCTATAGGGATACCATCCAAAACGAGAGCTTTATGAGATAGGTGTTGAGCTCCCTCAGGAACGAAGAAGAACCGGAAATAGAATCCTTTGCCTCGCTGAGACAGAGGTACTGGCTCTATCGCTCCTTTGAGAAGTAGTTGGTGAGCTTCTAGACGTAGAAGGTGCAGATGTTTGGATATGGTGGCGTGAGGGGCTCTGGAGGGTGGAAGGTGTTGAAACTCCAGTGTATGGCCAAAAAGGAGGATATTGAGGACCCATCAGTCTGATGTTATGAGTTGCCAGTTGTGGAAGCATTGGGATATCCTGCCCCCCACTGGTGTTACAGGGGGCGTAGGAACAGTAGACAGAGCCGGGAAGCCGCTATTGGCACTTAGAGGAATCTCTCCCCTGGCGCCCTTGTCATCCTCTAGAGGATTGGCGAGAGAAAGACTACGACTGGCCTTGACATTTTGAATACTGGGGCCTGTAAGACTAAGATGGCTGCGAATAGGAAGAATAGCGCTGCTGCTGGTATCCACCTCTGTATGAAGAGAAACCTCTTCCTCTCGCTTCACTGAAAGGCACTATTGCAAAGTCCCAAGGGACTTTGCAGTTTCCGTGTCCTTTTTTATATTCTACACTGCATCTTCAATGTGCTTTCCAAAAAGCATCTCCCTACGAACGGCAGATCCAGGATTTTATTTTGGACTTCTGGGCAGAACCAGGTGGCCCGAAGCCAGCCTTGCCGTCGAAGGACTGCCGCCCATGCCACAGAGCGGAAAGCTGTTGTAGCAATGTCCATTGCGCACTCAATTTACGAGGAGGAATGTTCTCCCTCCTCTAGGATTTTCTTGGCGTCAGCCTTCGAGTCTTCGGGTAGCTGGTCTAGATACGGGGACAGGTCACACCACATCTGGCGATATCGTCCAAGAATTGCCAAGGCATTAGCAGCCCTGACCAGGAGGCTGGACATAGAAGAGAACCTCTTCCTAACATTATCAAGTCGTCTACCCTCCTTATCCGGTGGTGTGGTGAGGGGCGCCAACGTATTCCTTGATTTTCTTTGGGCCGCTTGAGAAATTACAGAGTCCGGTTTCGGCTGGCTGACCTGACAAGCGGGGCTATCCTCTGGAGCTTTGTATTTCTTCTTCAGTCGAGGAAGAACAGGCATGACAGTTGCTGAGACCTCATAACCTTTATCCCCTCATCCCAGACATGGCCCACAATTGGGATAGAACGAACAGATTTCTTATAAGGTTCTTTGAAATCAAAGAAAACATTCCGATTGTACCAATGGATGGGTAGATCGAAATGTTTGGAAGCCCTTTCCATTAAATTGTGCAAACCTCCAATATCTGCTGGAGGAGAATCAGCTGGATCCAGAGTTGGAGAAGCGGGATCCGGAATAATGTAGTCGTCCCATTCCCTCTCTGGAACTGGGACTGAGACCCTGCCCAAGCCATCATCCGATGAGTCATCCTGAACAGTGACAACATTCTGTTGAGGTTGTGTTGGCTCTGGAACCGGAGCTTGAGGAAGCGGAGGAGCAGCTGGACTAGAAAGTTGAGCCGGAGGAGGCGGCGGAGAACCTCGTCTTGGCTCTGGGCCGGAAGATTGAGTCGGAAACCTCTTCCTGTAATCCAACAGCATGAATTGCAGGTCAGCAAAGAGTGAAGACGGCATGGAAACCATGCCCGGTTGCGAATGTTCCTGGGACCTAGAATGCGGCAGATATTGCTGTTGTTCCATATAATAGTTCTCAGAGTCTGAGTCTTGATACTTCACACGTAACTGGGATGAGCTGTATGCATCTCTGTAAGGACCGTCGTCATCCTCTGAAAATTCTTCCTCCAAAAGGAGCGCCGGAGGCAGTGGTGTCACTCTGCGTGGAGGAGTCATCTCCGGGGTAATCGGACGTCTTCTGATAGAGATTGCCACCTTTTGTATCGTCGACTGAGTCACCGTCGACGGAGTTTGGACCGTCGACGACGAAAGGGCGATCGTCGACTGGGCCATCGTCGAGACCATCGTCATTATAAAGCTGGAAGCCGTTGACGTCGTCGACACCATCGTCGTCATCCTCATCGACGTGGAAGTAGTCATTGTAAGCGTCGAGGAGATATTCACAGGTACCTCAGCTTGCGGCGTCGACGAAGTCAATAGAGACAAACTTCTCGTCGACGAGCCCGTCGACGTCGATAGAACTGATGTTGTCGTCGTAGACGGACTACTTTTCCTGTCAGCTTTCACCTCAAGTGGTACAGAAGCTGGTTTTTTGAAAAGTTTTAGTTTCACAGAAGGAGGAGGTGAGACAGAAGACCCATGGCTCATCTTCTTAGCAGATTTTTCATAGAAACCAGTCCTTCTCTCTCTTTTACACCTCGGTGACGAGATTTGATGGGACTACGCCTGTCAGACCTATCAGAGGTCTTTTGTAAGGCCTTGGCAGGGGGGTCAGAGGAAGTTGAAGGTGAAGACCTACCCCTTTTCTGTGATCTCCTCGAAGATGTCGCAGAGGAGGCATCATCACTGTCACTTGAAACAGGGTCTTTGCGTGACTTCAATTTTTGCAGCCAGGTGAGTAGACGTCCCTCACGGTCTCTCAAGGTCTTTGAAGAGAAGGTCCTACAGATCTTGCAGTCAGTATGCTTGTGGTCCGGGTACAAACAATAAATACAGTCTTTATGTTTGTCCTCCACATAAAGCCTCTTTTTTGAGCAGATGGCACAAGCTTTGAACAAAGCCTTCTTCTCCTTGTCAGACATCCTGAAGTTTTAAAGTTGAAGATTTATAGTTGAAACCAAGAAGTTTAAGAGAAAACTGAGCAGCGCTCAGTGGAGACTCCCTTGCACAACGTGCGGTAGAAAATCTGAGGCTCTCTCAGAAAGGTTCTATGGGGTGAGGCTAATCTGATTGGTCGTTGCATTATTTTGGTCTCTTTTATAAAAAGAGGTGGATATGCTACAAAATGAGATGAGATGAGGCCTAGGCCTTTCTTTCTCTTTTATACCTACTGCTATGGTATTTTTTATTTACCGAAACTCCCATTCCGACGACGGGAAATGATACAAGCCATGGGAATCTATGACAGTTGCAATACTGCAGTAATCACTTTTTCCACACATTTTTGTGTGGGAAAGTTGTGGCATCACCGGGCTGACACAAATTTCCTACCACCGAGGGCTCTCGATAAAAATGGTGCCTCACTCATGTGGGAGGCCCAAGTACCCGCCACAGACAAGGGCCCAAAACTTACTGAGGAAACATCAAAATTGCCTATCACAAAATGTTTTGGGCACTTGCCTGTCGCGGGAACTTGGGCCTCCCACACGAGTGAGGCACTATTTTTATCGGGAGACCCGGGGGAACGTTGGGTGGTAGGAAATTTGTGTCAGTCCGTTGATGCCACAACTTTTCCACACTAAAATTTGAGGTTTGCAGGGGATTCTGGTTTAAGAAAAAGTTGAGGGATCCACGCAAGCCATACCTTCCCAGCATGCCCCGAGTGTCTAGTTTTTAAAAATGTATAGGTTTGCCAGGTTTCCCTAGGTGCCGACAGAGCTAGGGTTAAAAAACTACAGCTAGGCAAAAAAAAGGGTAATTTTTCACTGTGAAAATGTGGTGTCCACCCGTTGCGTTTTGGGACGTTTCCTGTCACGGGCACTAGGTCTACCCACACAAGTGAGATACCATTTTTCTCGGAAGACTTTTGGGAACACGGGGTGGGTAGAATTCTGTGGATCCACGCAGATTCCAGAACTTTCCACCACAGAAATGTGAGGAAAATGTTTTTGGGACAATTTTTTAGGTTTGCAAGGGATTCTGATTCTGGGTAACAGAACCTGGTGAGAGCCAGACCAGTCACCCCATCCTGGATTCCCCTGGGTGTCTAGTTTTCAAAAATGTATAGGTTTGCTAGGTTTCCCTAGGTGCCTGCAGAGCTTGGGTTAAAAAACTACAGCTAGGCACTTTGCAAAAAAAAGGGGTAATTTTTCATTGTGAAAATGTGGTGTCCACGTTGCATTTTGAGCCCTTTCCCGTCGTGGGCAATAGGCCTACCCACACAAGTGAGGTACCATTTTTATCGGGAGACTTAGGGTAACACAGAATTGTAGAGCAACTGTTATTACCTATTGACTTTCGATGCATTTCTGCCTTCCAAAGGAAAGAATGTGTAAAAAAGAAGTCATTTTGAAAAATGTCCTATAATTCTCATGCTAGTATGGGTATTCCCAATTTCGGCAATGTGCAAATATCTACTGTTTCTAAATTCTATATTTTGTTTCCATTTCAGAAATACATAGGTGTCCTTCATAACGATTTTTCCATGTATACATTTTCCCAGAATAGTTGCTATATACCTGGTATATAATAAAAAATCATTGCAAGTCGCTGCTCAGTTATTGGCTCTGGGTTCGTCGGGTTCTTGGTGAACCTACAAGTCCTATATATCCCCAAAACCAGAAAGGTCCAGCGGATGTAACGGTATATTGCTTTCAAACAGCTGCCATAATTAGAAAAAGTTACAGGCTAAAACGTTGACACAAACGGCTGTTTTTTTCAACTAATTTAAAAAATTTCCTATATTTAACTGTTAGATTCTATAAAGAAACCTTGAAGGATCTACACAAATGACCCCTTGCTGAACTCAGAATTTTTTCTACTTTTCTAAAATGTATAGCTTTCCCGGATCCATTATTGCTTTCATACCCATTTCTACCATTAACTCAAAGGAGGTTGAAAGCACAAAAAATAGCAAAAATAGGCTATGTCCCACAAAAATCCCAAACTGTGTAAAAAATGTTGATTTTATAACAAAAGTCTGCTTGTCCCTGAAATCTGGGAAGATGGTGATTTCAGCACCACAACCCCTTTTTTGATACCATTTACAGGGAAAAAAACAGACGCTTTCATCTGGAGCTCTTTTTTCCCATTTTTCCACAAAAAAAGAAAATTTAGCAGTATTTTGGCTAACTTCTGGGTCCCCTCCAGGGCAATCCAAAAACCCTGGGTACCTTTAGAATCCCCATGATGTTGGAAAAAAAGGACGCAAATTTGGCGCGGATATCTTATTTGGTCAAAAGTTAACAGGGGCCTAAGCGCAAACTACCCCAAATAGCCAAAAAAAGGCTTAGCACGGGGGGGGGGGGGGGGGGGGGGAAATAGGCCTAGCAGGGAAGGGGTTAAAGAGGCTACAGGCATGGAGCAGCTCATACTATACCAGTTGCAAAGAGCAAGAGCATTAAAGTCGCAAATTCCAGGCTACCCTATAGAACCACCAGAGTTTCCACCGCTGACACTCCTTATCAAGTATAGCAGTGGAGAGCACCTAATGTCAAAAATGTAAAAAGCAGCTATTGCTCTGCTCCCGGCCAGGGATGAGGGGGTACGACAGGCTTGGGAACAGGACTTGGGTCAGCTCCTCACGGACACCCAATGGCACTTCTGTTGCGAACAAACAAGCAGAGTCTCCTTTAACCACAAACATAAGATATTACATTTCAAATTCTTGCGACGGGCGTACGTTACCCCAGCCAGGGTCCATTGCATGGATCCATCCCGACCACACACTTGCCCTCGGAGTAGCACCCCGATGGCAGGCTTCGCACATATGACATGGACATGTGATAAGGTGGGCCAATTTTGGAAGCAGGTATTCGATGAACTTTCACAAATGATTAACCAACCCATCCCCCTCTACCCCTCTAATGGCGTTACTGGGATATGTTAAAGATCTCCCCAAATCCTCCAAGTGCTTTTGCGCATTACCACTGCTGCTGGCCAAGAAGGAAGTCGCAATAAACTGGGGAAGCACATACCCACCGACAATAAAGAGGTGGATGTTTAGCTTGTCATATTGCAATACTAACAGCAAATTATATGCTCAGCTCAAGCCCCCCCAACATCTAGACCGCTTGATATATGGCAACCCTTTAAGTCCCACTTATTAGTTCTAACATTGGTGAGTTCACAAACCGAACAAGAGCCTTTACCAGGACACTGAAGGGAACGAGCAACGGGGTATTCTCACTAAGTTTGTATTGGACTCGAGGAAAGAGATTATATAAATACGTTTTTGGGCTGCTATGCACAATGTGGACCTAAATTATAATGTTTAGTATTAAGGAAAATATAAATGAAGCTTTAAAAAAAAAAAAAATTACTTTCGACTCGCACATGAAAACTCTGAAGAACTGCTTGTCTAGGCTTATGAAATGGAGGTCTGCAGTGGCAGCTGCTCCACTAAGGGGGGGGGAGGGGAGGAGTAGCTTCGCCCCACTGAACAAAAGGAAAAATACAATGATAACTATAGTTATTGTCATTTTAGTTTTCCTATTTCATCAGTGGCTGGCGGGGTGAGACTGGCCAGAGGAGGAGTGGTTTAAGCTCCCTAAGCTCGCAAGACTGCTTGGCGGCCAGCCAGACATGCACAGTTTAAACCTCTCTAACAAGGAGAGCTGGGTTAGAGACCGCATAGGACTCCAGTCAGGGACGGACTGGGAACCAAAACTGGCCCTGGCAAAGTGCTCGGCCGGCCTCCTGGGGGTTGGAGGTGCGGCCGAGCCGTTCGCCACGGCCGGTTTCGGCCAATTTCATTACAGCGGCCGATATTGCAGCTATGCTGCAAAAACAGCCCTGTAACAAAACAGGCCCCCAGGGGCCAAAAACTGGCCCCAACCCTGGTGGCTCACCGGGGAAATGCCCGGTGCCGCTACGGCCAGTCCGGCCCCGACTCCAGTGCCCTTGGGAGAGGCGCGAGAAGCCGATCCCTCCAATCCTGTTGCTGCTCTCATGCAGCATGAAAGTAGCGCCAGGATTTGTTACAGAGTTTCCTGTAACCTGCCTGTTTGGAGACCCAAGCGAGGAGGACGCCACCGTGCATACAAAGTAAGACAGATTATTTTTTTCACTTTTGTCTCACCACCCTCCTTACATGACAGCCAACACTGTCCCACTAATGTCGAGTCCTCAGCAGCACTTTCTTCCAATCCTCCTTTTAACAGGACTGTGCAGTGGAGATGGCTTGTTAGTAATCAGTGTTTTAGGCTAGTTGCAAAATTTCAGTGATTTGAAGGAAAGCCACATTGTCCCTATGTAATGAAGTAGTCTTTTTTTTAAGAGATTGGCTGACCTAAGGTTGTCTTAGTTTAGAGTGTGCTGTTTTCAGTTGCGATGGTGCTGGCGAGGTAATCAATGACATGATTATATGCCATTAGATGATTTGATATCTGCAGACAAAAAAGCGCTGGTGGAATTCAGTCTTCAATAATGGGTGGTGGCAAATATTTGAAGGGGGATATCCAGGTTTTCTTGGGTGGTTTCTGTGAGAGGAATAATGATGCACAAAAGGGAGTGGTGTAAGGGCCAGACCAGTTACAGTCAATGGGGGGCTGGCATCTGATTGTCAAAGTGTCTGTGATGATGAGTTTGAGGATTCTGACTTTACTGCTGGTGCATAAGGTGGACAGTTGGTGTAGGTTCAGCAAGTGGAATAGGATATTAAGGCCTACATATGGCTTGGACTTAATGGTGCCCCAATCAATATAAAAATACTCTAGGTAGGCACGGTTTGAAGATAGCATTTGGCTGAGTGTGAGGTATTCTGCAAATTGTTCTTGAAACTGGCTTTGAGTTTGGGTGGACGGTAGAGGACATGAGATGACCTGTACCCAAAGGATAAAAGGAGATGGCTACTTTGAGGAATCTGAATGCTGAAGGAAGCTGCCCGTTTTATTTTTGAGTTTAGAAACTCTTTGTAAATGATGTTGCTATCTCCTTGTCTCAGCTAGCCCTCTCGTTTGACAGAAGTAGCCCTTGAGGGGCCAGAGAGTCCACAATTCATTAGCAGTTGGTACTGAGCCAGAGTCTGGTGATAGAGATAATCGAGGTTGTACGTGTGAATGCGGTTGGCGATGTCAGCATTGTAAATATCTGTGCATCTGCCCCTGTGTAACACGCAGGCGAGGCACGGGTTCAAAAGTATTTTTCCATTGAGGGTGGCTGGGGTGTGTTATATTCGGTGGAGGTTGTTGAGATTTGCATGCTTGTGGTAGTATAGATTATATATACACAGCTGTATATACAGTCACAAATACTGCCATTATCCCAGCATTTACACACACTCATTGTGTCCTGAAACAGGATCCGCTTTGCTATTTGCACACTGACTGTAAAGCACCACAGACAAGCCAGTTCATACACAATCTGAAGTATGTAAAGTACTATCCTAGTTTTCACATTTTCGCCCTATATTGTAAAGCATCATTGCCAAGCCAGTTTCCGCATTTCGTTCAAAAAGAGAAGCACGCGTCGTAGTGGCTTCCATAGTTTATACGAATATGAAAATAACAGCTAAACTACTTATTACATTGCCGCTTCATAAGTAGAGCTTCGCTGCCATAAACTCCGCTACCTTCCAAACTCACTGATACCTGGCAAACTGCAGTAGCTGATATACATAGCAGAGACCTAGTGGCATAATGAAGCTTGAGGGGGTCTCCCCCACGCTCCGGACCCAGTCATGAGCTCTCAGGCCAGGGACCCGCCGCCCATGAAGAGTGCCAGAGTGAGCGCCCCAGAACCTCGGACCCACCCCCTGCAACACGGGGGCAGTGAAGACTAATGCTACACCACTGCAGAGGCGTCTTGCCAGTATGTGCTGAGGATGCTCTGACAAAGTTCCAAAGGAAGAATTCTTAACTGGGATGATATTCTGTGTGGGCAGTGCCAACAGGTCCTGCCAGCCCACTCACTTTTCCGTTGCTTAGCCTGTGGTTCACAGGCTTTAACACCTACCGTGCCTTGATGCCTACAAAGCACTGCTTCTATGGCAGGGGTTATCAACCTGTGATCCGCAGACCCCCAGGAGTCCAATGACACCTACATCAAGGGTCCATGACTCTTTACAAAATTTAATATTAGAAAACTAATAAAGTATACATAAAGTAGCAAATAATGATCATTTTAAAACGTTCTGTAAATATGAAGGAATTTGAAATTGGAGGATGAAATGTAATATCATTAGTTTGATTAATGGGAGCAGCACAAGTACAGCAAACTGAATATAGTATGGAAAACGGGTGGCCTCAACTGAAGTCCCAACAAAAAGAGAGCAGGCATTAGGAGCAATAAACACAAAAGTGGTTTGCTAAAGTTTAGAATTAAAAACACAAATGTAGAAAAGTCCCAAATCTATTACTAAAATCAAAATGTCGATTTTCTCCATTTCTTTATACGTTTGTTTGTGAATTAAATAACACATTTAATCATTTGTGTATTTGTTTGGTGTTCAGTTGCTTGTGTATTGTTTTGATGTTCAAATGGGAGAAAAGGCCTAGGCCGGGCCCCTCGGCTACCAGTAATGACTGAATTGCGGTCCGCAGATTCCAGTAATGATTCCGTGGGTGTCCACAGAAGTCAAAAGTTTAAGAACGGCTGTGATACGGCCTAGATCTGCAGGTGCGCTGCAGAGGCACAGTCTCACAGGTAGCTTGTTATTCTGGAGGCACGGCATTATAAGTAGATAGAAAGCAATGGCACCAAGTGGGACTCTGCTGACATCACTGGGAAATCTTGGTTGATAGAGGGGCACCAGATCTGGTATTTCCGCTTCCATTATTTTGCAGCAGCGCCTCGAGGCCCATCTCTATAGTTTAGTGCGCTTAAGAAATTAATGTCAATTTTCCACCACTACCAGTGGGGAGCAGTTATCTTGAGAATAAAAGCTTTACAAGTCGGTTTGATTTACTTACCCATCAAAATGCTCAACAATTTCTGAACTCTCGAGCTTACTCCAACTATTCTGTAAAGGCCTTGCTCATTGATCCCTGTGGAAAAGAAAGACTTCATTTAATGAGATATATTAAAAAAAAATCAAATTTCTTTCCTTTTCATGTGTTCTTTAATTGCTACAGTAATTAAAAAAATCCCCAAGCACACAGCCCTGCTGCTGAAAGGCATGAAAACATTTTGATGTCTACTGCAGAATCTATGTGTTCTGCAAAATACTGGTATGCCCCTTAGATCACTCAGTGACACCTCCTCCTAGTACTCGCAAACAGCAGGTACGAAGGGGGGGTGGGGGTAAACTGTGGGGCTGTGCGTATTTTACGGTTTACTACTCTAAGGCAGTAACTTGGCATTTGCTATTAAAAGCTTTTCAATAAAAAAAATAGCAGCGGACAACTGCTTAGATCTGTAATGCGGTCATGCAAAGGACAATGCTGCCTGGGCCACACACGCATGGCTGTCTGTCTGCCACCTTACAGCATCTGTCAGATAGATCGCAGAGGTCCCTAAGCAAATACTATAAATGTTTCATACACACAACCTAGTGGCTATCGCATTAAAACACAACTACACACATGGATCGTGTTCATAGACGTCTACTGCCAATGCCGTAGTCAACTTCCGTCCTTGTGACCAGACGAAGAACAACAAGGAGGGATCCACTCTGGACCCAAGGCCAGGTAGCCAGGCCGGTGACATTCTATCCAGTGAGTGCAGGAAGGAAGGCAGCCTGTGGCCTGAGTACTGTGCATCAACAAAAAGAATCCACACTTCAGTGAGTCGTGGGAGTTGATGGCTGGTAACAAACAGAAGCCTGGGACAAATGCAGAGAAGATTGCATTCTGCCAGAGCGGCATACAATCTACACTGTGGCAGGAGGAAGAGAAAGGGGCAGTGTATAAGGACCTTCACCTGGTGTCAGACAGGGTGGGGTAAGTGGCTTTGACCACAGCGCTGTCCTCACCTAGACCACGCAAGCAGTGTTGACCCTGGACTTATGGTATGCTTACATACAGCACATACAAATTAACTCGAAGGCGGACACACTAATAAAGCAAGACTGCTCAAGGGCACTCGTTTGCGGGAGGAGTTACCTGCAGATTAGAAGGGATGAAACTTAAGAAGTGCTTGAAGTGTGAGTAAACAGACTTAAGTTGGCTGGCATAAAGTAACAATCCACTCAGATCATCAACACTGAGCCTCCTGGATATCCCAAGATTTTATTATTAGAAAGAACTGGTGACTGGAAATTTTCGTGAAATAAGCTCAATAACGTAACACATTATCACTTTCACTCTGCAAAAAGGCATTCTTTAAAAGGAAGGACACACGGCCTTCAGTTTCAGCTAGGAATTTTTTTTAGATTACTAGATTCTTGTTTTATCCATGGTTTAGAACCAGGAAGCTACCTCAATATTGGCAGCAACACTTTAAAATCAATATTAAAAAAGGTTCCAAGCTGTAATGATTCGGTTAATCTTCCAGGAACGCCCGTAGGCAGCAAACAACCTTTTTCTGGCAGCTTTTCAAAAGCTTGGGAAAGATGAGATGTTGGACACTGTCCAACTCATGGTGGGCGACAGTCAAAGCTAATAGAAACAACCTAAACATATAGAGCTGAAGCAAATAAAGACTCTTTTGCTAAATGTCTGATGCCATTTACTGGACCTTACTTTAGTGGAGACTCGCTGTAGAAAGTACGGATTCTTGGTCTCGACCGTACCAGTTACAAGCACGAAGATCAGCAATATACCACAGCCTCTGCTTGCTGCCCAACTCTTCTCTCTGAACCTGGTTGTTTGAGAACTCCTCGCTGGACATTCGACAATCCATCCCCCCAAGGTTTCGCAATTGTGAGATTGGATAGGCAAACACAGAGCAGGGGTGGTATTAAGCATACTTTGCACTGCTTCTTCTCGGAATTATCCAACGAGGGGTGTGAAGCTGCTTTTATCTCCTAAACACTCTAGGAACTTCACCTTAACAGGGACTTATATCTACCGACTTCAATCTGCACTTTGGTGAAGCCTCTTGGCCGCTGACTTGGAGGGCCTACAGTTTTTTCAATCTGTTTCTTCCCCTACCCATAGACTTGGGCATATTCTCGATCCTATTTTTTCCAACATGGTCAATGTATCTACTGATTCCCCTTTTTCGCTCACCTGGTCTGGCCAGCTCGCAATTCCTTTTTCGGTTCCCTTTGGCCCAGGAAGTACAGTCACGCAAGAGGGCTAAGGTGACTCGCACCAGCTTCACTCAGACAATAGCACAGCGATTTCTATACTAACAATATTCTTTCTGCCCAGAACTCCTCTCAAGACATTTTTGCCATCAAGTCCCTCTCCGCACTGGCTTGAGTTTCAGCTTCCACCGTGCCTTCGGAGGATGGATGTAACGCTATAGGTCCGTTTTTTCAGATGAACTGGCAACTATTTATGCATCTTTTCCAGTGTTCTCTAGAGATACTCCTGGTCTTAACACTTGATTCGAATCCTCAGATGATCGTTCTAGGTTGCTCTGCATCAAACCTAATGACTACAAGGAGTTGTCTCCTCTTATTGCATTGGTCAAGTCTGACTCTCCCATTGACCGAGCTACCCCCTCCTTTTTGGAGCGAGGAGAGGAAGCTGTCCAGCCTGTGCTTTGCAAGCTACTTAAAAGCTCCCTAGCGTCAGGCCAGGTTCCATAGTGACATAAGCACAGCAATGGTGATCCCATTGCTTAAAAAACCTTTGTTAAATCCCACCATGCCTGGAACTATGGCCCTATTTCGCCGTTACCATTTTCCTCCCTTGTTGCAGAAAAGTATATCAACCAGCAGTTCTCCATTTTTATCAAGGCTAATAACCTACCCCAGAGAACACAGTCGGGCTTCCGCCCTTCCTATGGCACAGAGTCTACCCTGTTACTTCCCAAAGAATCCATTCGCCAAATTCTGGATCTTGATGGAGTGTTTGTGGAGTTGTAGTGTCAGTTATGCAATGGGTTGCCTCCTTTTTGCAGAAACACATCTTTCAGGTGTTTCAAAAACCCTTTCATTCTCAGGTTTTCCCGATGCAGCAGGGAGTGCCTCAGGCCCCCCCCCTCGCCCCCCCCCCCTGAGCCCAACGATATTTAAATTACACATGCGCCCCCAGGGACAGGGCATCGAATGTCACGGCTTTAACATCATTACTTATGTAAATGACACTCAGCTCATTATCACCCTATCACAGAATTCCATCAACATGGCTACGTCCTTTAGATCTTGCCTCACGGAGGTCGCCCAGTGGATTGACCTTAACAGTCAAGTTGAATGAAGGGAAAATGGAGGTTCTCATCTTGGGCAAACACCCTCCATCCGGTACACTGCATGGTGGCCAAACTATCTTGGCCCTTTACCCGCCCCACGCCGCACCCAAGGTTAAAAACCTAGGCGTTTGGTTTGACGAAAATCACACTTCCGACTATCTAATCACAGCTCGGGCAGGGAAATGTTTCAGGATCTTAGAGATCCTTAAACAAATGTTTTGCTTACTGCCAGAGACTGCAAATAAACACAGTATTCCAGCCACTGGTTATGTCCAGGGTGGGCTACTGCAACGTCCTGGTTTGCCTAAAACCCGACTGAAGAGACTTCAAAGAGTGCAGAATGCAGCAGCCCACCTTCTGCTGGATCTTCCCAGATGTGTTCCTCTGGGGGCCGCACTCATCAAGCTGCACTGGTTGCCTCCGAAACAGAGACTCTCCTTCAAAACTCTGTGCATTTGCAACAGGGCTTTTTCAGACAAGAGTCCTCGCTATCTGCACTCCTTCATCAAGCCTCACCTCCCTGCCAGGAATCTTAGATTCTCGGGGGGCTGCTGGCTAGCATCCCCACAGTAAATAGTGTGTGATGGGGGTGCTTCTTATTTAGGTACTTCGCGCCAAAACTGTGGAACTCCCTGTCTCTCCAAATTAGTCAAGCCCGTAGGAATCTCTTTAAAAAAAATATAAGAACCTGGCTATTTAGCTCAGGCTGATTCTACGATACATGAGATGTGCTCTGGGCTTTCAGGAGTTGGACTTCAGCTCTGGGACTCTTCGTCCTATGTAGCCATGTGCTTTATTAGTCGCAGTATTATTAGGATTTAGTATACATTTCCAATGCCTTAAAAAGCATTTGGGAAATCCATGACAAAATACTATTTCCATAAGCTGGTCTAGATGCTCTGATTACAGTATGTTCAGCAATGGGAAGGAACAAAAGGACTTCCTTCATGCAAGATCTTCACATAATACAAACCGGTATTATAAATCATTGTCTTTACAACCTGTATATTGCATTGCCAGTTCTCACTGTTCAACCTGTGCATCGAGCTGCAATGTTTGCTCTGTGAGGCATCAATATGCAGATGTCACCCAACTCTTCCGCATCCTCCCAAAAGCATATATTCCCTCTATGCTCTACTCTGCCAAACTGCAATAGCTGCAAACTTTCAGAAATAATCTCGAAAAACCTTAATTTACTCTTGTTATCCCAAATTTCAGAAATTGCTTTGTCTCGATAATCCTTAATGAATACAAAATGTCCATCTTTCTATGCCTCTCCATCTCTCACAGTAAAATACTTGGGCTTCAGTGTTTTGTCCCTCTTCTACCATATTCTCTCACATCAGCAACATTGCCAACACTGCCAATCATTACCTCCAGACTCTCAAGACAATCAAACTTTTGCCAAACTACTTTATGAAATGGACAAAGGGCTAAAAAGAACACAGTATCCTTAAAGTTCTCAGATTAAGAATAGCCAAAGTGGGAAATTTATTAGACGAGAATTATGGAGTGGCTTTATTCACCTGCTAAGCACTGCATTAGACAAAGTTACACTTTGTGTTAAAAAACCCAAATTGTATTCGTTTTATAATACAACATACAAGCAGCTGCTATTGCGATACAAATGCGATATAAATGTAGGATGGGCAAGCAACTAGACTGAGCATATGATATACAAATAACATACATGAAAATACTCTGAGTCTAAATACAGTCATACAATCGACCCCATAAGAGGGGTCTAGGAGAATACACGGATAAGTGGGTATGTAGGCAATGATAACATGTAGGCATATTAACTCTCGAGTGTGTATTGACCACGAGGTGTAAATCATATGCATGTATTGCATTATGGTCAAAAGAAAAGATGAGAACTGGTGTTGGCGGGGGGATGGAAAAGGAGGAGTGGGATATCGGAGACCAGGGTCGGATAAAATTTGTAGATTCTTGAGGCAATATGACCTGAAAATTGCCAAGCAGCAAGTATTTCGAATGATTGGGCTTGGACAGTTTAACTTTGATGTTTAGAAAGCTGTAAAAGTCTAGGTATGTTTTGGACACTTAAGAAAAAAGGGAATTGATCATTGTTGCTATTGAATATATCCCGAATTGGCATGATGCCTTTGGAAGCGACCGAATATGCAATATAATCGTTTACTTCTGCATTAATTTTAGAATTGTGCCATAATGAGGCCAATCTGGAGATATGAACAGGCTCCGGCATATGGCTGTCAAGCATTCTTAATGCATTTGCGGGGTCTGTAAGAATACATCGGGAATGAGAGGGTTCAAGCCTAGACATTGTAATGAAGGATGAAATACAAAAGAGAGAGCATATGTTGCATTATATCTCCAGCCAGGGAGGGATGTTGGGGGTTTCCGGAATTAGGCAGAATGCCCTATGCTGCCAGAGTGCCCTATGAAGCTGTGTCTAACACAAATGAATGTGTCCTCATGTCACGCAACTAGTGCTAGTGTAAAGAGCTGATACACTATACATTCGGGTCACGTTCGCACTATATGAAACTCCATTAAAAAATTTTTTTTTTTTTAAAAAGGCTGCTTGATAGAGGTTCCAGTTTGGGAAATTACAACCTCCTTGAAGGAAGCTCTTCCTACGGGCCTTTTATGAGATACTCACTCTTATCACACCAAAGGAATTTTGAAGTTATTTAATCCATTTCTTGGACAAAGGAAGGGGACAGTTTTTAGGGGTATCATGGATGACAAAATTCACTATTGGGGTGTTGGACGTTTGAAGCCTACACCCCCCCCCCCCCCCCCCCACACCGATGAGATGTGTCTGGGTGACCAGGACACAAGCAGGTCTTTAACTCTGGTAATTGTCTGGGATTTATTATACTGTATTGTTTCAGTTAGGTCATTACCATACCTATTTCCTAGATATTTAAGACGTTTGGGCTGACATTCAAATCCTGGGTCTCCCAAGTGTGACAAAAGCATAATGAGTTCTTGGGAAAGACATCGGGTTGTCCCTGTTTACAGTGTACCCAGAGACCTCTGAAAAGTTGTGCATGATGTTGGTGATACTCGGGATTGCATGTTCAATGTCATCCGTGTATGCTGTGGTCTTGTATGATTCAGAGCCAAATTGAAGTCCCTTAATTTCAGGAGCGACGTTGAATAGTCAGCAACGGGTCGATAGTGGGTAGAAAGAGCAAGGGGTAGAGAGGGTACCCCTTGCCTTGTACCTTGGTGTAGGGTCAAGGATGTAGAGGTGGTGCAGTTTATCCTGATATTAGCTTTGGGATTCACATAAAGAGCCATGACCATTTTCATAAATGAGCTGCGGAGGTTGTGAGACTCTAGCACTGCATGGAGGAAAGGCCGGGAGACCTTATCAAAGGCCTTTCCGGCATTGAGTGCGATCGCTGTTAGGAGTGAAGAAAGGCAGGCCCTTTCTATAATGTGTCAAAATGTGCGAATGTTGTCTCTGGCAACATGACCTTTGACAAAGCCCGTTTGGGAGTTGTGGACAAGTTTGGGGATGCAACTTTCTAATCTGTTGGCAAGGATTTTGGCAAATATTTTGACTCCATATTCAGTAGTGAGATGGTGCGTTAATTTTTGGGGTCCGAGTCGTCTTTGTCCTCTTAAGGAATCACCACAATCATGGCCTCAGAGGCCGTACCAGAGACCTTACCTTGAAGAACGAAGTGATCAAGGGTGTTTTTAAAATGCCTGAATACAGTTTGTGAATTTTTATAGAAAAGAATGGGGAAGCTATCTGGGCCTTCAGTCTTACCGGAGAGAATTGATTTTTATTGCCTTAACAATCGCTTCCGTTTCTACTGGTTGATTTAGGCACGCCCTTTTGTAATAGGAGATTGAAATCATAGGGAGGGACTTCAGGAATTGAAGCCACTTTGTTTTGTCGCATGATTTTTGTGGGGTGTAAAGTTTTGGGTAGAAGTCTTTAAAGACCTCAAATATCTCTTTGGTATTACATTTCTGAGATCCATCTTGGGCCTTAATATGTGTGATTTGGTTATTAAGGTTTTTTTTTATTTCTGAACGAAGGCAAACATTTTCCTTGCTCTGTTGCGAAAAAGAAGTTGTTTGGATTTTTGAGCACGCACACAGAGCAATGCCCGTTTGCAGACAATAGAGTAATAGGTGTAGTTGAATTGTTTGATATCTTTAAGAATGGACTTGATGTTAGAATGTCTAAATGCTTCCTCCTGGTTTTTGATTTCAGTGTCTAGAGTTTCTAGGGTTCCTTTATTTCACATTGTTTTGGGACATTCGTTTAATGATTTGTCCTCTCATGGCACATTTAAATGCATCCTAAAGAATTACAGGGGAGGTGAAAGAGCCTTAGCTTTCACTGAAGAAGTGTTCCATTTCATTCGTTAGTTCCACAATATCTGGATCATTTTCTAGTACTTTAGTGCCTAAACACCAGATTCGGTTCTCACCCTTATCGGGAAGGTTAAGAATGGACAATGACTAGGAGGTGGTGTGACGAGCATAGGTTAAGCATCTGTTGGTTTGCCTCGGGGTTCTGTATTTGAACGCTGTGTGGTGCTCTAGAATGGGATCCATTGGGAGGTTAAAATCACCATCCAGCATCATTTTCAAATCTCGGGTGAGGTCTGCGAATGTAGTAAGTGTACTCCAAAATATTGGGAGCATACATGTTCATAACATAATGTTCAATCTGATAAGTAGCCATCCACCATTAGTGTCATGGTCTGATGCGATTGATAGACCAGAAATTTTGGGGAGAAGTTTAAGTACCCCTTTTTTCCCCACAAGCTTCATAACATGTCACATCTGACACCGATCCCTTCCTCATTAACAGGGCTTCTTTAAAACCTATCTTTGTTTCTTGGAGGAGTATTATGTTGCCCGCTAGCTCCTTACAACAGTCTAGGATTTTGGCTCTTTTAACTGGATGGTTCAACCCCTTGTTGTTTATGGATACTACAGTCAGTGGAGGCACTGGACATTTTCTTGAGTTGTAGGTAAGGATTTAGGGGGCCTAAGAGGCCTTGGGGGGACCTTAGGTGTCTCCCTTCTCATAGTTCCAGATCTCCCAATAGGAGGGTGGACTGGGAGAGTAAGGATGAGACAAATAGTAACATGTGGAGATCATGCAGACTCTGGGGGAAAACAGAACCGAGCCAGCACCTCTTCCCTCAAGGGGATGTCTGTAGAAGACAGTGCGTGGGGACAGTCATAGTGGATCGTGAATGTAGTGGCCATGTCCGGCAGTAAAGGCTGGCCGATGAAAGGAAACGTGATGTCAGGCTTTGTTCAAATCCACAGAAGTTCCAGGAAGAGAGTCAGAGTCCATCTGTGATTCAGATTTATGACCTAGGAAGGCCGCTAGGTCTGACGGGTCCAAGAACATTTTTATCTGGCCTTTAAATGTAATTTGGAATTTTGAGGGGCCAGAGAATGAGAATGGGATCTCCATATCTGTGAGCCTTTTCTGTAGTGCCAGAAAGCCCTGCCGACAGTTGCTCTAGCATAGTCCAGGGAGACATACATTTTGTGCTCTTGCCACTTGATTATTTGAATCTTCCTCATATGTGCCAAGATTTGCTACGTATGCTGGTGGCATAAGGATTTAAATATCAAAGATCTTGGACAGAGCATGTTATTTTGGCTTATAGGTCGGAACCCTGTGGTCTTTTTCACTCTCACAGTCTTTGTTGAAGGAGATTTGGAGGACTTCTAGTTTCCAAGTAATTAAGAAATCAGCTACTGAAGTGGCTGAGTTTTCAATTCCTTCAGGCAATCCGAAGATGTGAAGGTTGCTCCTTCGGTAATGGTCTTTCTGTTCAGTGAGCTCTCTCTTCAGGGAGGAAATGGAACGTTCAAGATTTTGCAGGTGTTTGGCTTGGGCATTATTATAGTCCTCCACTGTGCTTATTGTTATCTCAGCATTAGAAATTCTTATTGTTTGGTCTTTGAGGAGCCTGGCCACTTTGACCTGGAGCAGGTCTGTGTTTGTTATAGTGCTCAGAGCTGTGTCATGTACAGCATTGAGTCTGAGGAATATTGCTTCCAAGGTAGGAGGAAGGGTCAGGACTACCTTTCACTGATGACTCCAGAATAGGTGGTGATTGTTTGGAGCGCTTAAGGTACGCTTTGGGAGCTCTTTCCTTCATGTTCCGGTCTCTGTTGTATAACATACTTTCCACCCAACTAATGCTTATATTGTTCCAACGACATCTAAAAGCTCAATTATTTGGACTCTGACAGACTGTCCCATCATTTCAGGGTCCCTTCACTTCCACTTGTATTGCTCTGGGTAAACTCTGCTTTTATCTGTAGCTCAAATGTAAAGCACGTTTATACCTTCATTGAGATACTGATCTTTCAGAAATAAAGGCTTAGCAATCACTTTAGGCCTAAGAAAAATGTCTGTATTGTCTATGGATATACAATAAGTAACAACACAAAATAGTGTGATACTAGAGGCCCAACAAACAATAAAAATAAGTATCATGAGAGAGGACGCCTGCAGTCCAGACATGTAATTTAGAATACATTTTTATATAAAAGGAAGAGACTTACTTCACAAGATCTCTCTAACAGAAATCGGAATGATGGAAGATTGGGGCACATTTATAAATTAAAGCAGTCTACCCTCAGTGGGTAGAATATTCTAATAGCATTGCAGTTCTCCCGAAGGCTTCACTGTTCGTTAAAGGCATGCTCCCTTATCAAAGACCCCTTACCTTTGGCTCTAACTTATAACTCAGGGATAGGTTCCTTAGTGACTGTCATAGCCCTCAGCAGTTTGCTACAATGGTATAAAATGTTGTGCATCTGAAGGCCAGATCTTGAAAGAACACAAGGTGGTAGGGCTTGGTAGTAGGATCTCACGATTGGTGGCATCAAATGCACCTCAGAGATCCAATACCATCAATGGGCTGACACCACCACCATCTGCTCCCCCCATCCCCAATCAAGTTAATCTGCTGCAAAATCTCACTGAAAAGTATGGAAAACTGGATGGGTGTATCCACAAATGCCACAGCATTGACCACCATTTTTTTTTAGCTATGGCACTCAGAAAATAAAAACAGGTCGGTGGAATAATTTTCAAATGTGTGTGACTGGTTTATGTCAGATCACTGCTTTCTAGTGTAATTTTCAAAACATATGAAACCTTCCTGCGCAGCTCTATGAATACCAGGTGAGCTTTCAAATGTATGGCGAGGATACTACAACCATCATATTTTGCAAACACCACAGAAATCCAGATTAACATCACCATGCACTTGGACCACATCTCCTGCTCGAGTTTCGTGAGGAATAACCATGTCAAAATCGAAATCCACGTGAAAGGAGGCCTAGACATCAATCCTTGCTTTCACATGGCCAACAAAACATTGAAACCCTCCCATCAACATCCAAAAGTCAGGAACTAGAGGATTATCTTTGTTCCAGATATCTCCTTTGTGTTCCACATCAACACAGTAGTCTAAAGAGTCAATTTGCAATGGAGGATCATTCATGCAAAAAAAATCCCCTTCTCTTCCACACTGATCGGCGTGTGGATTTCTGCAGAACACTTGTCATGGCTCATCTTAACTGTAAAAAGAACTTTTGATGGACAGAATGCAGAACAATGTCATACATTCACCCCAGTACAGAGATCTGGGCCTAAATCCATCGTTTTGTTGCTCACCATGCCATTCCAGTTTGAACCCAGCCATATGCAAATCAGTCTTGACCCTGAGCCCAATGGGAACAGTCCAGCCTGAACTGCCAGGCCAGGTCCTCCCTGGACTGGAAACAAGCATCCTAGGACCAGTTTCGGGGTTTCACCCCTCTTCAGCCAGGATAGCTTGATTCCAGTGGGCATACCTGTCCCACTCGGGGTGACAAATGCAAAAAGAACTTTGCCAATGTGCAACATTCCGTCCATCATCTTGTGTGTTCATCTTAACTGTAGCAATGCCATATAATCATTCTCCCATACACCTCATCAACAAGCTCACAAGGTTGCCGAATCAGGGTACCAGAATATGTGTGAACTTCCACCAATGTGACCGCATCAAGCCAGCACTGAAAGCCCCTCGTTGGCTCCTAGTGGAAGCAAGGATCAAGTTAAACGTCCCGTAAACCCTCAAAGTCTAGTTGGGGAATGACCCAAAGTGCTGTCATCATTTAGCCCCAGCCCACTCACCAACTTGAAACCATCATTCATCAACCGCACAACTCATTACCTAACAATTCTCCAATGGTTCAAGGATGGATGCATATTCTTAGGAGTCCAGGGCCCTTGAAGCCAAGAAGACGGTTACACCCACAGTCATCAGCAGCAGACTCGACTACGGTAACACACTATACGCTGACACCACCCATAAACCCCTCAGAAATGTTCAGAAAGTGCAGAACGACGCAGTCAGATAGGTCCACAACCTCCCCCGCCGCAGCCACATCTCTGAACACCTACAAGAACTCCACTGGCTCCCAGTCAACAAAAGAATGACCTTCAAGAGCTCCTCACACACGCTTAAAAAGGCTTCCACAATGCCAGACCTGCATATGAGAACTACTGCCTCTCATTCCACGCCTTCGCTCTGCCCAACTGGCCCTTGTCACCGTCCCTCGGACCCGCAAGACCAGGACCGGAGCAAGATCCACGCCCCACCCCCCTCCCCCCAAAGTGCCTTGAGACCCTCATGGGTCAGTAGCCGTGCTTAACTAGCACCAATTGATTAATTGGTTTCGAAGGCCTTGAACCTAAACTCGAGAGTTAAACCACATTACATACACTTCAGAAAACAAGTTAAAACAGAACTCCTCAAACTTGATCATAGCTGCACCTCTGCAGTAAAATGTTCGTGAGTGGATAGGTCCTGCTCCACTGAACAACTTCTCACAACACACAGTGATTATTTTCCCCCATTCAGCAGTCTGAAGTAACGAGAAAGACACATGCAGCACTATGTAAAACTTACAAATAAAT
This sequence comes from Triturus cristatus, assembly GCF_964204655.1. Taxonomy (NCBI): domain Eukaryota; kingdom Metazoa; phylum Chordata; class Amphibia; order Caudata; family Salamandridae; genus Triturus; species Triturus cristatus. The sequence goes on from NC_140590.1 coordinate 1,061,779,646, forward strand.
AAATGAACACATACTGTGAAGGCGAAAAATTATTAAATCCCGACTGGAGAAGAAAAAGCTTGACTGAATGAAGGGGCAGAGAATGTTGTGATATTTCATAAAATGCCGGGGGCGGCTGCTAAATCTAAAACACTATTCTGCCACCGGGAGGCAAAAACGTTTTCTGTGAGAGGGGAAAACAGGAGCGGGATCAGAGAGTGAGAAAAAGAGGGAGCATGAGAAAAAGAGGACACTAGAAAGAAAGATAGAGGGAACAAAAGAATGCGCTCACGCTTTTAAGAGACAATCACGATTTAAGAGATGATAGTTGGGGAAAAAAAAACAGCGGTAAAAGAGAGAAAAAGCACTTGTTTGATTGAGTATGGTTTCTTGCGAGAGAGTATAGAAACAGGAATGAATACTTCGAAAAGTGCCTGAAAGAGTGCACTCAACAGCGCTTGTGCTGTAGACAGTCAGCCAACATACAAAAAAGTGAGCATGTTCGAGAGAAAGCAAGCTGAAATTAGTGCCTCAGATCTTTTTTGTGGATACAGTCCGATACAATGATTTGCAAACATCAACATTGATGCACACAGCTGTGTGGTTCTTGGCATTTTCATAAGACTGTCAAAGCCCATCGCCATCTGTCACCGTGGCCTTCCTACCTCGCGTCTCCACAGCTTCAATGCACGTCCGGATGATGCTGAAGCCAATATTGTCCAGCTGGGCAGCTAAGGAAAGAAGAAAAATAAATTACGTTTTTTTGGGTTACACAGACTAAGAATAATATCAAGATGTCTAACTTGAAGCAATATAAATGATCAAATCCTAAGTACTTGAAAGGGTAATACAGCAAAGACCATGGAACCTTTGACATTCCTATTAATGGCCCCCGGAGGTTTTTTCAAACATTTCCTGCAGTAATCGCACCTTTTTGCAAACTGAGGTACAGAATCCAATTACAAGGAGAAACTGCGATGAGTTGCATCAATTTCCCATTTGATAGTAGGGGTGTGGTGTTATGTATTCATCTTTTTGGATTTGTAGATGTTGCTAGGGCTTAATGCAAGAATTGATGATGCAAGCATTCAGAATGTGGGTGGTTGCCAGGGTGGAATTTAGAAGATTGAGGAGTGTCACTTGGTGTATGAGGTCTCTGTCATGGACTTAACAATAAACCTAAGCTAATCACCTATCCTGAGTGATCTGTCTTAATTTAAAGGATGATCCATACCACAAGGGTTTTATTCTGTACCTCATGTGTCTTCATTTGAAGTGCTTTTAGTTTGTTGCATTGTTTACTGTGTGGGGGGGATATAAATATAGATTGTAATATTTACACTTCTCTTTTTATGTATAAAGAAAATAGAATGAGATGTGTCATTTCAAGTTAAAGTTTTTATGTGGTATTTCTTTGTTGGTGGTATGTTTTCACAACTGAATTCTTGTGGATGTGACTGGGTGCAGTGGATTGATTGGAGGGATATACACATAAGTTGATATTTTTGGTTCCAAGGAAATTCTCTGATTTGTAGTGCCTGTTCCCTTGGTGTGAGAGGCCTCCTCTCTATTTTGTAAGTACAATTCCAATGAAAGACTAATTTTTGACACATCTACAAAAATTTGTGAGAGAGATCCTGTGGAATAAGGCAAGATCCAAACTGGCAGTGAAACTCCTACAACAACCATAGGCGCAGGGGGTGGCGCTACCTAACATTCAAACATATTATGAAGTGCCTGCAGCTGTGAGTAATAAAGGAGTGGGCTAGGCATGAAGTGGACATCCCAGGGGTGTTAATGGAGCATGCATTCAACGGTAGACCACTGTGGGGTTTAAACCGGTTATCAAAAAGAGATCAACCTGTTAATGCTTCTATCAGTACACCCATTGCATGACCCCCAATATATGGAATAAACTAGCAAGTAGAATGTGCCAGACTTCTTTCCCGGCACCATACCTCCCAATTCACTGTAATCCATCATATCCATGGGCACTGGGGGACAAAGGCTTCTTAAAATGGTGCGAGGGGGGGGGGGCTCTATCATTCTCTCCAATACGTTCCTTAAAGGGGAAAGGAAATCCTTCTTGCAATGTAAACTAGAGTTTAAGCTAGACGATATGGAAAGGTTCAGATATGCACAGATCCGACCCTTGATCCACAGGACAAGTAGGCAGGTATCCAAGAAAAGACAATTGAGAAACAGATCCGGGAGAACAGGAGGTGTTAAAGTGAGGCCGATAGGGGAACTCAGATGGGCATGCATGCGCACATGAGAAGGATCTTAAGATTTGCATACAACCCAAACAATGAGAACTCCTTAGATTGCTAAAACAGGGGACCTACAATACAGAGTAATGTATGACTAGTATTACACACAGGGAAGATTGAAATACATATATTGGAATACTAGTGACATGCTGGAGAGGTTGTGGCGGTCGCGGTATATAACATTGCATACATATAAATATATTCACTGAAAAAGCCATAGGTTTCATGCACGTTATAGTTAGGAATTGGCATTTAAAAAACCTTAGAAATTCACTAAAAAAACCATAGGTTTCAGGGGCGTTATAGTTAGCTGGACATTTCCCTCGTACAAAACCCTAGAAATTCCCCCGTTTTTAGTTAGTTCAGCCAACTATAACTCGTGCCCCCGCAATGCACTGCTGATGACGTCACATATTACATCACTCATGACATGGTCAGCGACATCACTGATGACATCTCAAATGACATCACTGATGACGTCATCCTGTGAGTCTGTGTTTCTGTAAAGTTTAAATATGTTCAATATATATAGGGAAAGGCCTATGGAAGAATGAGTGGGTGTACAAGTGTGTGAATGGATGATTTTGTAGGTGAGTAACTGACACTATAAGTGAGTCATTAAACTTATCTTACTGCAGACTAGTGACTAAACTGTGTGAATGTCTGTATCTGTCTGTTTGTTGGTGTATAAGTGGCTGCATGGTTTTGTGAATAGCTATATGAGTGTCTATATGGGTTATTGATTGGTTGTCCGAATATCTGTATGGGTGCCTGAGTGTTTGTGTGGGTGGGGTGTGTGTGACTGTGCATAGATGTGTGAGTGGGTGATTCTATGGGTGCATGGTTTTAAGAGTGCATCTGTAATGGACTGTATGGTTGGGTGAGTGTATGTATGGGTGTGTTAGTGATTGAATGTATATCTCAGTGGTACATGTGTGAGTAACTACATATGTCAAAGGCAGTATATATGTGTGTAAGAGTATATAACTGGCTATATGTGAGAGTGTGTGATTGTGAGAGTGGCTGTATGGATGAGTGTGTGCTTGTATCAGTAATTGTATAACAGCGTAAGAATGTGGTACTATTTTTATGAGTAAGTGAACTTGTGTGTGTATAATTGTATAGGTGAGTAAATGGGAGTGTGATTAATTATTTGCATGACTGACTAGGTGTGCGAGTACCTCTATGGATGATTAGCGGTGTGTGAGTGTCTATATAGGTGTATAAATGCATATGATAGTCCTGTACTAAGTGACTGTAAGTATGAGTGACTGTACAGGTGAGTGAGTGGATGTGTGTAGACCTAAGAGTCAATGAGTGGGTATGTAGTTATTGGTATTGGAGTATCTATGGTTTTGAGAATGACCGTCTGAAATTATGAGTTGGTGTATCAAAGGTTATATTAGGGTGTGAGAATATGCACTCATTTATCACATGGATGATGTCATCAGTGATGTCATCAGTGATGTCATCAGTGATGTCATCAGTGATGTCATCAGTGATGTCATCAGTGATGTCATCAGTGATGTCATTTGAGATGTCATCAGTGATGTCACTGACCATGTCATGAGTGATGTAATATGTGATGTCATCAGCAGTGCATTGTGGGGCGCGAGTTATAGTTAGCAGAACTAACTATAAAGGAATTAGCATTTAAAAAAACCTTAGAAATTCACTGAAAAAACCATAGGTTTCATGCACGTTCTAGTTAGGAATTGGCATTTGAAAAACCTTAGAAATTCACTAAAAAAAACATAGGTTTCAGGGGCGTTATAGTTAGCTGGACATTTTTCCTCGTACAAAACCCTAGAAATTCCCCCGATCTATAACTTATCTCTAAAGCTATGATGTTTAATGATTTTCATTGGATTTCTACATTTTTCTATTTCAGTGTGTCAATTCCTTTAATTATGTTTTTTAAAAATATTTTTTATCACCATTTTTTAACCTATTTTTTCAATTAATTATTTTAAAAATCAAAAAAAAAAATTAGTTTTTTAAAAAATTTTTTTTACATTTTTGTAAAAATATTTTTTTATATTTTTAAAATATTTTTTAAACTATATTTTCAAAACGTAATTTTTTTTTCTCCATTTTGTTGGGGATTCGCGCAACCTATGTGCACTGTTCTTGATCCCTGTGCGAAAGCATTCGCGTACGGTATGCGTTGGGTACGTGTTTGGTGCGCGATTGCAATGCGACCGGTACGCGACTTCAAGCCTATACGCGACACGTACGATGCACGTTAAGCAACGCTTGCGCGATACGTCATATGAGTGTATGACGCGAAGGGTGCGCGAATCCCGCGAAATATTTTACATTTAAAATCTCCCAAAAATTTCCGTTTTTCCCCCTTGGAGTCGCACACCCAACGCGTTCGGATCCGCACACCCTACGTGAGAGAAATCGTGCACCCAATGCGTTAGGATGCGCGACTCCTAATTTTACTTTAAAAAAAAAAATTAGCCCCTATCACTAACACTGTAGGAGCGGGCCCTGGGGGGTGGCGGTCCCCAAGGCCCTCGAGGGCTCCAGGAGGGGGGCCACGCAGCCCCCCTCCCCCATTAATTTATAAAGATTTTGCCCCCGGGATTTGGCCCACCCAGGGGCTATTTATTAACAAAGTGCGGAAGCCCGCGCTTCGTTTTTTTTTTTTTTCTTTTTTGGCCGGATCCGCGCACTCTGCGCGCAATTCGCGTTTTTTTTAAAACCCCCTAAGCAACACTAGAGCGTCAGAGTATTTCTACCCTGCCCCCTTTACATCTTTCACACACTTATTTCCCTTACTTAATCAGCCTCGCTTCTACCGAGGCACAAAATGGCTGCCAACAGGTACTGGTTTCGAATGTAGACAGACACTTGACAGCCAATTAGCATTCAGTGCATGATCGGGAGGGTGCGCGCTCGGTTCACAGAGGGTGCGCGGATTCTCTGAGGCCATAGATATATCTATCTGTTTCTCTCATTTTATCAGGAACTACTGAACGGATCTACACCATTTATGCAAAAGGCACGAGTCTGAACTGAGGACTACCTCTTTGCCAAATTTGGTGTCATTCCGTTCAGCAGTTCGGGCTGTAGCTGCGTCAACAGGTCCTATGGGAGATTGCATGGGGAAAACACGTTTTGGGACCCCCCTTTTTTCTCAGCCGCCGCTTGACGAATCACCACGAAACTTTCAGGATAGGAGCAGACCGGAGCTGGCCAAAAGTTTGGAAAATTTCGCGAAGATTTGTCAACCGGCGCCAGACTTATTGGGAATAGAATGCTGCGGATTTCCTATGGAAAATAGGTCCTAACTATAACTACCTACTAGCGACCGCCAGTAGGTAATATATATATATGGTGGGAGCACCCACCATAAAGGTAAAACCCTTCTGAAGGAGCTGGAAAAAACACTAGCAGCAGCCCTGGGTAACCTTCTCTCAGAGGATCCAGGGGCAAGGATACTAGGTTCGCGATCCTCAGGAATTAAATGCCTACATAAACAAGAGTGAAACGCACAACTACAATGTCCAGGGGCAGCAAAATTGACACGGACATATTTGGAAGAAACACGTAAATGGAGGAAACTGTTGGACATGCTGTTGGTTATAAGAAGTGTGAATCTGTACGTCACTCCGAACTCGGGGGCAAAGGGATATTCACTTTATTACCTTTTGACTTGTTGAGTTGACATAACAGGCTATGATGAAAATTCAATAACTATATTGGGGATAAAACTGCTTTTTGGAGGGAAAATGACAGTCTGGAATGCCTGGCTCAGCTGTGTCTTGGCTCGTCAGACCCTACAGGGCTAGCGCCGAGACAAGTTCTTAAATTTTTTCCTTTCTCAAACTTTAAAATGATTCCAAGTTAACCTCTGACGATGCGAGTTCATTTTCGCTGCATTACAAGACAATGTTCCGAGATTTTCACTCTAAACAAGCTCTGTCAGGATGGAATGTGTATGCATAATTTTAATCTGTAAATTTACCTTTTGGGGACCTTTTCAAAACGTCAAAGCAAGAGTCTGCAGAATTTCACCCCCAAAGTTGGTCTTTTCCAACATTTTCGCAAAAGTTACCATTTTCATACAAAGGTAGGGAATTGTAAAATGTCGTAAATTCGTAAAGTGCAAAGTTTTCTCCAGCACTTAGCGAAAGGTATGAGGAAAAAGAACTTCACAATTTCACACCCCTTCTCCACGGGGAGGATGCTTTCAAGAAAGAGGCAGTAGAGCGCATTATCAGCCACTGCGTCCTCTAGGCTCTCCACTAGCTGCACATATGTACAAAACTGGGGTGGCGCGTTCGGCGAGTTTGGGGTGCAATAGATGCCAACAAGGCCCGACACTTCCATTTGGAACCAGGCTGAGATCAATAAACTAATGTTATCAAGTGTGCAAAACAACTCCCTCCCCCAACAACGTAGTAAAAAGCGGTGCACGCCTCCGATTCACAAGGTTTTTCGCACACAAGTGGAATGAGACAGGTGCACAAAAAAGCAATTTGTATTTTGAAATTCCAAATGCACATGCAGAATTATGGTTAAAGGAATTTCACAGTGCTTTAAGAAAGATGGAAATTCCACCATTGCGGCGCATTTTTCACAGCCAGATTCTGAGTGAGGAGGCTATGGGAATAGAAGAGTCAACGATTGGGTGAACATGGAAAATGCAGTCAAAACCCACAGATTCAGTTTGGAGTATTTATAAACATTCTGCAGACACTTCAAGAATAGGAAGTCACCTACTCATTCAAATTATCCAAACTTAGAGAAGCCTATTCTTTAAAAAACAAAATAACTCTTAAAATCTTGGACATGGTCTAGAATTATGAAATGCTCTGGTTTCATTTCAATTAGTTTTACTGCTAACGTTTGAGGAGACATTTTTGTTTCTATGTTGCTTCGTGTTGAGGTGTTTGTGTTGTCAGAACATAGTTAATAGGTTCATTATTTTCCCAAACAATATCAGTGCACACTTCTGTGATTTTCACACAGTTTACAAATTTCTTGGAGTTATGCGCAAATAACAGCTGTAGATATCTTTGGTTGGTAAGGCTCACAATGGCACCCACTGTTGAGCTGGGCTGTTCCTTTGACCTTCTTGAAATGTGATACTTGTCACGTTCCAGTTCACATTATATTATCACATTATATTAAAAAATTAACCAGTAACCAACAATGCTGATTGAGGGGTGGCAAGCGTTTACACTGTATACAAAGAAAAATGTAAAATCCACTAAAGTAGTGGGGGCTGAGAACTACCTAATTTTACCAAAAATCCCTATAAGGAGAAAGGGCTACTTACACGAGTGCTAAAATTGGGATGAAGGTTGTAGGTGGTGTACACCAAGACTCCTCAGATTCTGACCCAGAGCAAAAGGGAGAAAGACAGAAGAGGGAGCAGGAAGGAGGAAGCCAAATGCAGGAAAACAGTGACAGAGAAGAAAGCAGTGAGGGAAAAGAACTTGAAGGCGTGAAATAAAGTTACAGGAAATGCATGGTGGCAGAAGAAGGACACGAGGTGGAATGAAAACTAGGCATCCATGCTATTCCGCAATGCAAGCGGCGGGCACCTATGCCTTTATGCCCTGCTTTTTAACCTTTAAGGCCCTACTTTTTTTATTTAAAAAAAAAAAAAAAAAGCACGGGCCTTCAGGCCAAGGAGGTCGGACCATTTCAGAAAAAGCTTCCGAAAATTTGCAAGTGGAGAAAAATTAACAATTTGTTAGTGTAAGCCTGCAGTGTAAACTGAAAGATTATTTTTGCTATTTATAAAAATCGCAGACCACGTTTGAAAATCTATGGAAATTGTGCATTTCTATTGCAGAGTGCAGCATTGAACCGCACATTGTCTGGTAGCAAAAAGAACCAAACAGGTTTAAAGTGATTTTCAGGGTGCAAATATGCTGCTAATATTCTGTTCCAGAAGGGAAACGGATCAACTACTTCCCTGCGAAACATGAATGGTGTTTTTCACACTCATTTCCACGCTTGACAAAACCTTCTGAGGCACTTGGGAGTATCTGTGCAAAATAGATGTGACCTTCCACCTGCAGTGTATGTGGTGGATACACAGAAAGTTACAATATGATGGCTGTCCACCATTTTGCCCTCCCTGCCACTGTCCTAGAACACATTCCCATTATCTAAAAGGGCACTGTCGCTGCTCCTAGACCGGTCTGCAGCCGTAGAGTCTCATCCTGGTTGGATCCACTCCGCTTTTAACCCTCCTCAGATAGTCGACAATGTGCACCACCAAGTTAGAATAACAATGGGCCCGATGATGGTAGGACCGCCACCGGCAGCCAGTCAGTCAGTGGAGGTCCCACCGCCATAGTAATACTTATTACCACCTGCCACATTAGGATGGCGGGTGGATATTTGGCAGTCAGAGAGACTTACCGCCACGGATCCGTCCGTCGATGGGACTTGTATCCTTACAACAGTGGCGGGGCCTGCCAGGCACCGACGTAGGGATTACAATGTCCCATCCTGCCGGATGTTTCATGGTGGTTTACCCGCCATGAAAAGGCAGGCGGACAGGGACATTGGGGGCCCGTAGCGGGCCCCCTTCTTGCCTAGCCCTCCAATATGGCCCCTGTGGGGCACACATGGTGCCCCTCAACATATTACTGCACCATGTGGCAGGCATTGCATGATGCCTTCCACAGAGTGCAGGGATATGCACGGGGTGCAGCATTTGTACTGCGGCATGTGCTGCAGCCCACAGCACCTGCTGCAATACAAAATATAAACTTTGCAACTGCCTCGAAGGCGGTTGCATCGCGATTCGGGGTGCAGGACCGCTGACAGCTTGTCGGGCGGTCCTGTTTTCCACCTGGATGGCGGTCGAACATAAGTCCGTCCAACATTCCAATTAGACCCAATGCAATGACACTTCTTTTCCAGCAGTGATTTTAAACCGTAAACCAGCATACACAAGAATATTATTTAATTATTTATTTTCGGGTCCTTGAGAAAGAGAAGTGGTCTCGTGCAGTGCTTTAAATGGGGGCAAAATAGTGCAGGCACTCATTTAAATGTGGCGAGTGGGCGGGGCACTCTCGTGCCTATTCGGTCTGATAGGGGTACCGTGGGTTCTAGCACCGGCTGCTCAATTAAGCCACAATATGCGATACCACAAAAAGCGTAATCTCTGGGTCCGACAAATGGCATAACTACCGTGTCCAATAAATAGCGTAATCTCTGTACTCTGTAAATGGCGTAGTCCCCGTACCGGTCAGGTCCCTATCTGCTCAAATTCTATAATATGCAGGAATGGACCAAATGCCACCATTACGCCCTTCATAAATATCTGAGAATGTATATTCAAAATTATTTTAAAGGATTTGATAAAGGAAGAGCGAATGTGAACAGGAGTTTTGAGAAGATGGACAAAAGAGATTGTTTAAAGCACAATACACATAGTTTTCTTTGTACTCTTGTAAAAACTCCGACATGAGCTACTACCTCCCCTCAGGGAGTAGCACTGCCGCTCATTCATCGACCTCCCCCCCCCCCCCCCCCCCCAATAACCCATCCCGTTTTCTCCGCACAGCGAAAGCCAACTCTCAGAATTTATTAGCATGAAATAAAATATTTATTTTGTGCAAATAATGACGCCCTGAAGGCATTCAGCTCGGATCCTGAGAGCGAGATCTAAAGCATTCACACTAATGAATATAAGACTCAATTAAGTTGTACAGTTGCAGATTTTTTTGGGGCGCTCCAAATTTAATTTAAATGAGTTAATAATACACACAGAGAGGAGACCTGCTGAAACTCTCAAAGGTTTCTTTTCCCCATTCTCATTTCTCTGCCTGCAGATTATTTGTACTGCGAATGCTGCCTCCAGTCAGCTATTTGTAGAGAAAAACGAGTTCTTAAATGTGCCGATAATGGAGGCATTTACGATTTTATGAACAAATGTAAAAGTTTGTTCTTAGTGCCTTCCAAATGAAGTGGACATGCGGCGGGTGCCAAACCAGGCTTCAAACTTGTCTAAGCACCCACAGCACAGACTGGCTTTGTAAAGGGGCCCCGGGCATGCGGATAGCATCCACAACTATGGGCGGAAGATCAAACTCACATAACTGCCGCTACTCATTCTCCACGCATGCCCGGGTGCAAGACCCTGCCCTGCAACAAGAGATCCTTCTGAAGAGGCAGCTAAATTGGAGGACAGATGCTCATGCCCAGAAGCTCTGAGCACTACACTCTCCTTGCGCAACCCAAAGCCACTAGGGTGACTTGGGCCCGGTCGGTCATGATCTTCTTCAGAACTCTGGGCAGGAGAGGCAGTGGCGGAAAGGTGTACAGAGTCTCAAGTTCCATTCTATCCGGAATGCGCCTTCAAAAAACAGCCTTCTTGGAATCTCTGAGAAAGGGTGAGGTGTGACATTGGAATGCTGATAGTGAATCCCAATGATAATTAGGAGGTTTGCCATCGTCTGGAGGGGGTCTACAGCTGACCCTAACAAACCCCCATTTAACAGTCAGATGTCAAGGCAGTGGAAAACAGTGGACAAGACGGGAGGGAGGTGGCACGCAAGTAGGTGTGAGATAAGGCATGTAGCCCTCCCCCCAGTAGCAGAACAATGATCCCAATTGAGGAATAGTGATGCTACTTTAAGGCGAATGATACTAACTCGTCATTCAAGTGATTTTAGATTGCATACTTCACGTACAGATCACTAAATAGTGACTGTACATTACACTGGGAATTCACAGACTTTTTATGTCCTGAAGATAGCCCTGGATCAGATAGGCCATAGTTTAGGGGTTGAAACATGTCGGCGACCATTTTAGGGTCATAATACCATTATATCTTTAACACCCCTAGTATATATCATTTTTACTTGTACCCTCTCAGGCCGCGAACAAAGGGATACCTTGGTCTGATGTAGGTACTTTTATCTCGAGTACCCAGCAGAATTAATATGCCAAGAGCTCCCTGGAACACAGTTGAGCCCATCCTGGTTTTTAGGGACCAGGGTGGACAGTGTGATTTAGCATGACAATAAGAGTGTGAGGGCCATAATATCAAAAGAATGAATTTCCCCAGCTTAATTTAATGCTGACGGGTCCCTGTGTGGAACAGAATTCCTTTTCTTGTGTACGGCAAGGCTACTTTTTGGTTTTTCGAAAAATTGATTCCCAACCTCCAAAGGTGTGCAGCAACCACCATCATCACATTCATGAACAACCTAGGGACACTGGTGAAGCCAAAGGGAAGCATGGCAAGCTGAGAATGCTCCTGGCCCACCTTGAACTGCAAGTAGCATCTGGGGAACTGCAGGACTGATGCATGAAAATAGACATCCTGCATGTGAAAAGCTACCATCCAATTGCCTGGATATATGGGCAGAGAACCTGGGCCAGCATGAGCATCTTGAATTAGTCCTTTGACACTAATGTGTTTTGAGACGTAAATCTAAAATAGGACAAAGGTTTTCATCCTTCTTAGGCATGAGGACATGGACTGAGGAACAGCCAGTTCATATTTCCTGGGACAGGACCCTCTCTATGAATCCTCTGTCAAAAAGAGCCTGCCCTTCTAAGAGCACGATGAACAGGCACTCCTCGGAAAGATGTTCAGATATGGGTGTAAGATATAGCAAGTCGAAAAGGAATGTAAGGTTATAGCCTCGGCCTGACGATGTGAAGGCCCAGTTCATCACAGTATATATTTTGGCACCCTTGGAAGAAATATCCACACACAGGATATTTGTGTGACACTAAGAAAACTGAATCGGTTGGGATGCTGTTGCGGTGGGGGCAGAGGAAAGGTAAGTTTGTTTTCTCTGGTGGCCTGGACGTTTGCTTGATCTCCATAATCAAAAGTAATGTTGCGCTTGTTCTGGCGTGAAGGGTCTTGTTGCTATGCCAACCTCTGGAATAGCCTTGAAAGGGGCAAAACTGTTAAGGATATTGTCTCACAGGGGTACAAAGGGATAAGGTACATGCCATAACCCGACTTTAAGACATTCCAATGGTGAATTAGTCTTCTCAACGAAGAGTTGACACCCACTGAATGGCATGTTCATTAAAGAGGCGTGCACATTCAAAGAGAAGCGTGCTGATGTCATACAAGCATGACGAAGAAGCACCACACTAGTGCAAACTTCTCTTCCCAAGCAGTCCATATTTGCCTGTACAGAGTGGATAATGTACTTTGAGGCGTCCTGACCATCCTCGATGGTTTGAGCCAAATTGGCCTGAAATGTCTTGGGAACTGCTGCATGATAACACTAACCATGTCCCCTAAAGCATGTATATATCACCCAAGCAAACAGTTGCCATGAATTGATCAGGGGACTAAACTGGCCAAAGAGAACTTCTGCTTCCTGAATGCTTCAATATGTTTAAACTCTGTCAGGAGGATTTGTGGGGTACGAATTATGGATCACCCTACTAGTAGAGGCTTGAATCACAAAAAAATCTGGTATAGAGTGCTGCATCAAGAAATCAGGGTCACCTGGTGCTGGTCTGTGGTGCCAGACAATCTTCCTGGTCATTGGTGGACAGAAACAGGGTTAAGACCAGGTGTCCATACGAGTGTCAGTCAGGGCTTTGTTAACTGAAACTAAGTTTTATGAAGTATATCCTGGTTGCAAAACATTTTGGAATATTGGTTTCACTTCCATAGTTGGCAATTGTAAATCCAACACCTCCACCACATATCTCATTACCATGGCAAACGAGGGACTCTGTTACTGAGGGAATACAGGGGATGAACTCAATCCAGTGGCTGGGGAAGTATTCTACCCACAGGCCTCTTGCAGGTCCATGAATAAATTATGCCCCTAGTGCTGGGAGAAAAGCTTCATTGTTATCCCCAAAGGCTGGTTGGCTCTTACTAGAGTCTGAAACAAAAATTTGTTGGAGATCTGAGGTGCGGCTCAGAGGAATTGGCATGGTTCTGTCTTAGATTGAACTAGGGCCAGGTGCTTTGGTACAGCATTTAAATGCAATCTTAGTTAGGGCCAAGATGGATTGGCTCAGAGTTGGATCAATGAAGTTCGCATCGGTGCATGCCAGCGTTTATGTCGCAGGGACGGGAATGGATTTTTGTGCCAGAATGTAAGTCTGCTCCGGCGTTGCAATGGAACCAAAGGCAGGTTCGGTGCACAGATGGTGAACCAGACAGGAGCCCAATGCGGATCTTTGGGGGTCAAAGGCAATCTGTTACAATGTTGCCAATGGACCCAGAAATTCTGGTACAAATCTTGCTTGGCCTTCTTTGGCTCTGCTTCAAGTAAAAAAAGACTTGGAGATCTGTTAAAGGAACAGCTTTAAGAATGGGAACGCATCCATGCTCTAGACTTCGAGCGGGACTTCCTATAATTCTTTCGGCGTTCCCCAAAGTAGTTTTGCTTCGTACTCCCAGAGCACCTGTGGATTCATATGGGCGTGCACTCCTAGAACGACTTGGACTTATTATCCAAACCCAAACATCAAAGGCACACCTCATGGGGATCTGTCACATTCAGCAGTAGGAGGGCCCTGAGGGAACAGCTGTAAAGGCAGCCTGCTGAATTAATCATATCCCATTAGTGTTGGCTCCTCTCAGAGGGGCTGCTGCAGATTTGATGAATACCAACATACTGCCTGGAAGCAGTACCAACACTTGTCAACTGTATCGCCTATAATGTGAGAGTGCTGGTACTCTGTGCCGTTTGCGTCACTGCCAGTAGAACAAAAAAGTACTCGCCACCAGGGACCCAACACTTTGAGATGGTATCACCACTTCACCTCAATTCTGCTATATTGGATTTAAACGGAACTAGCATATCTTAGAGGGAAGAAGATACTTCAAAACCTGAATGACCCCCTTTTTTTAAATACTTGGAATAAACACACTTACACAAACTGCAAATATAAAAACGGCAAAAGTTTCAAATCAGTTTGAGGGAGCAGAGGATCGATTTTGATTTCTTTAAAATAATACGATTTGCTCCAGCAAGCATCCCTTCTTTCACAGGACTCAAATTATAATTGTTGTAGAAAAGGTAAGGACTTTGTAGAAACTACCTTGCTTGGTTCCCGGGAAGTCGCTGGCTGCTCTGAATGGTCTTGTATGGCCATGTTCCATAATTCCTGTTAGCAGAATGGAAGGCTGGTGTTTCATAAATTGCTGACATCGGTAAGTCTGTGCCACACAAATGTTGTTACTAAGGGGCAGTGGAAGGGCCAAACTAATGAAAAAGGCACCAAAAATGTCCAACACTGGTATGGGAAGCACTCCAGCAAGCAACATTTTATTTTGCCTGGTGCACTGGAAATCCTTGCATGTTTCTGGCTGCTAGTTCCATGGCATTCAGACTGGGTGTCTCACCAAATGGCACCTCATAGATTATGATTACATAAATTATTTTTGTCTTTACACGATATGGGGTCCAGCTGGTGTTTTTTGTGTGTTTGGTGAACAAACGTGTTACACTTTCAAAACAATTTTAGGCACAAAGGACATCAGCAGCAAATTTGCAACCCAATGAATGCCACAATCACTATTGTTATTTCTCAGATACTACACAAGTTCCAACTTGGTTAAGAGGCGAGGCCTGGTTCATGCACCTCTTCCTAAATATGGTGGCAGCCTAATCCTCATACAAAAGCCACCCTCACTTACTCTCTTCTACGCAAGTCAAGTAAATCCCACCTTTTAATGCCTATCATACACACAGAGTCAAACATCTTTGTGTAACACTTCTTATCAGTTTTTGTAGGCCAGTTAACATCACTACCAATCATGCGGTTAAGGCACTACCAGATAAACATATCCGCGCTTGTTGCCAAGAGGTCGCATTAAAGTGCATCGCAACAACCAAGATACACATGCCCCAGGGGGAAAAACTCCCTTTTAATTAACAAACCCAGCCACCACCACTACAGGCAAGAGAAGAAGCCCCACCTAACTACAGATGTAGAGTTCACACAGTTTTTTGCCCAGGCTTCCGCTAACCTCAGTAGTGTACAGTATTTCCAACTGCCTTCGCTCAAGGACAAGGCGTTCCCACCACTTCAATCCAAAAACCCTATTGCTTTCCAGGGAGGCAGAAGCATAGTGTTCAGAAGAGTTTCAAAGCGTGTTTGCGGCCATTCTATTTCATTTTAGTTAAGAGCCACCATCCAAAAAGAAATAGCACCTTTAGTAGCCCGTCTAGATAGAATGGAGAGAGCTAGGGAGGGCTTAGGAGCTTTAGTACGAACTGACCCTGTGACTAGGAACGCAGGGGGAGGGTCTGACACTGGAAGTCAAGACGCTACCCAGTGCTCAACTCATACACAAGGTGGGGGGGGCGCATATAATTGAGATACTCACAACCAGAGGTCTACAAAGGGAAGCGAGCACTAAAACTACAATAGTCACCCACGAGCTTAGTCATAGGAAGAGTACAATGGAAGTAAGTGGAGTGGTTAAGGCTAAGGCTTTGAGTAGGGAGGTTATTAGCAAACAAATTGCGCAACCAACCCAGGTTTTTCCTAGTGAGATTAAGGTGACTTCCCTCCCTAGTATAAATCTTCCCCCAGCCTGTGCCCCCTATGTAGCCATAATGACAGGCATCCCTTTAATTGCACACAATTCTAAGGAATCTCAGCTTGACCTTAGGAACAAATGCTTATTCTGGCTCGCTAGGTTCAAGTATTTTGAGTATGCCCGGGCGGGGGAGATAATCATGGTTCGTAGAGTAGGTTGGTTGGGCGATGCCCGAAAAACTGAAGTAGGGGAGTTTGTGGTTATTAACTTCAACAACCCTCATACTGCAAGCAGATTGCTATCCACCCCCAATGCAGGCCATCACACACTTACAGGAATAAGCCTTCGCTCGCTGGATTACTTTTATCCCCAACTAAACTCGGATCAGAGAGACAGTGTACTTCCGTCACTCCTCACTGCGGACCCCAGTCCCCTTATGGAAGGAATGTGGAGTAACCCTTCCAAGCGCCCTCTTTATAACATTGCAGTAAGTAACAGATATGAAAATCTCGAGGAGGTTGACTGACTAGGGGTGGGCCATTTCATTGGTGACACTCGAGAGATACAGCAACCCGATCGATCTATCGAAGAAGGATGCATTGAGAGCAGTGCAAATGGAGTTAGCGGTCCGGTATTGGACCACTGGCATAGTTCACAAACAGTAGGTAGCCATCCGAGTGAGGAGGCCACTTATATCTCCCTTGATACCCATGTGGTTTTATTGATAGGGATGGATTAAGTGTAGTACCTGTAAGACCGGATAAGGTCCATCAGGCTGTATATCCCTCCCCCATTCTTCCTCCAGGGTGGCACCACCAGGGGCAGGATTGAGGAGCAGTGAGCTACGAATTCTTTCGTGGAATTTAGCAGGGCTGAAAAATAAACTACCATGTCCTGACTGGGGGTCTTTTGTGGACAATCAAGACATTTGCCTATTCCAAGAAACCTGGGCTTGCGAAGAACACCATAGGGTAGGATTTGCCCCATTTAATATCTTGGCCACAAAGGGAGGGAGAGGGCGCCCGTCTGGAGGACTCACGATCTGGGTGGGCACACATCTTGGGTGCAAGGCAGAGCAGTTGATAACTCCCAACAACAACATTCAATGCGTCTTGCTGTCATTCCCCGATAAGATGAAAATTGCCTTAATTAATGTCTATTCTAGACCTGTAATCAATAGACTAGAATCTGCCACCATAGATCAGCTTGGCCACTTTATCCCTAGCTTGGATCCAGCAATTCTGTTGATTATAGGAGGTGACTTAATTGTCAATTTGAACCTTTAACTGACAATTTCCAGGAAGATCCATCAGAAGAAGACCTGTATTGGTCAATTCCTGATCCGCAGATCACCCGAATTAAAGCCTGGTCCCCTTTAGCCTTACAAATCTACTCATTTACGCTGTCCCACTCATTGAGGGCATGCAATGGGAGGACCAAGTCTGACCTCCCTGGTAAATTTACATTTAATCGTGATGGCCAGCCCTCGTTAATTGATTACATTATGGTGGAAACAAGAACCTGGGAGAAAGTTCAAGATTTCTATGTACAACAGAGGCAGGACAGTGATCACAACGCCCTGATTGTAACATTGAAGCTGGGGAATCTGGGCGTATCTGCCATCCGTTCCAACCCGGCGACTAACACCGGTGATTTAGTAACCACTAATAACCGAAGGAAAGTGAGATGGAATCGTGTCCAGCAATCTCCCCCCCCAAACTAGCAAAGGTATACCAGCTTGCAATACCTATAATAGACAGAAAGAGAGAGTTGGGACAGGTGGAGACACCTGTAGAGGACAGAGCCAAAGCTAAAATAATCCATGAGGAGCTAGTAGTAAAGCTGGCAGAAGTATTCTACCCGGAAACATCTAAGAGGGAAATAGATCGACCTAAATGCTCCTGGTATAATAGCAAATGCCGCAAAGCAAAACAAGAGCTTGTAAATGTGGTGAAAGCCAAAGATAGGCCAAATATTAAGTTAGCCAGAATAAAGCATAGGAAAATCTTGCACAAGGAAAAGAAAGATTGGGAAACAGAAAGGTGGGAGGCCTTGGGGACTGCCCTGAAGGTTAACGATTTTAAACTGTTTTGGAGGCTAGTTAGCTCTGGTGAGGAGGGGGGATGTGCAGCCATAGAGCCTAATATAGCGGCCTAAGTATGGGAGTCATACTTTGGGTCCCTGTACGATTGCGATGCGGAAGGTCCCCCAAGCCCAGAAATCTTGAGTAACATCTTGGAGTATTGTCAGGAGGGAGATGGGGACATTTCGCTGATGGAGGTTCGAAATGCTTTAACTAGCTTACTCCCCAATAAAGCCCCGGGTCTTGACAAACTCCCGGGGGATCTCTTCCGGGAGGAGCTCATTGTTTGGGTCCCATATCTGTGTGCCTTATTTAATACAATTTTGAAGGGTATGAATCCCCCAGATACTTGGAAGGGTGCGGAGATAGTACCCATACTTAAAAAGGGATGCCCTCTTCTACCCACCAATTATAGACCCATCAGTCTAATTGATAACACCCAAAAGCTGATGGGCAGGGTCTTATTGATCCATATACAGGGGTGGATGGAGGAGCAGGGAATTTTGAGCCCCTACCAGGCCGGCTTCAGATCAAGTATGTCCACCGTGGACCAGATATTCAGATTACAGCTACTTTTCTGGAAAACGGTGAGGATGGAGGGTGGCAGCCTCTATCTCATATTTGTTGACCTGAAGTCCGCCTTCGATCTTGTCCCTAGAAAGAAGCTGTGGGAGGTGCTTGGTGAGCTTGGTATTCCATCATACCTTGCTGGTGCTGGTGAGGCTACACACAGATAACTATGCACAAGTTAGATGTGGTAAATATGGGGAACTTTCCTCGCGCTTCTCTGTCAGAAGGGGGGTTAGACAGCACTGCGTTTTAGCCCCTACATTATTTTGTCTTTACATCAATGGGCTTATTGCTTTTCTAAACAACATAATAGATACTGATGCACCAAAACTGGCCACCGGGAAAATACCTGCGTTGATGTTTGCGGACGACACTTTGCTGTTGTCCAAGTCACCCCTAGGCATTCAACGCATCCTGGATGGGTTTGCACAGTTCTGTAATATGAGAGGTTTGGAGATAAATTTATCTAAGACCAAATTCATGGTCTTCAACCCTCCAAAGAGCACACGCCCAAACCCTTCTCTTAATGGCATCCACCTTGACAAAGTAAGGACATTTGATTATCTGGGCATAACATTGTCCCAGCAATTCGGGTGGGGCCCTCAAATGACCAAAGCACGGCTTAGGCTCACCCAGTCAGTAGGGGGGGGGGGGGGGGGGGGGGGAATGAAAATGCTCAGAACATCTGCTTTCAAGCCAGCAGCCCCTGTGGTGGAGATATACAAGGCTCAAGTAAGAGGGGCCACATTATATGGGGCGGAGCTTTGGGGGCATAGTTCTACTTTGGATTTTGTGAAGCTAGAAAATAACTTCATGAGACAGCTCTTAGGTCTACCACGCAGCACCCCACTGGTTCCCCTCCGCATGGACTTGGGTATGAGGCCAATTGATCAAGAGATTGCCCTCAGGCCCCTGACATTTTGGCAGAATCTATGGGTAACTCCCGAGCTGAATGCGTTTAAAGAAGAGCTGAAGGAGCTCCTCCCCAGACTCAATCCTAGTAAAACACCTTGGTTGGCCCATATTAGAAGCCTTTCGAATAGGCTTGGGAGACCAGAGCTTTGGTCATCACCTGAGCTATCCTGTCCCATGATTTCTAGGGTGGACCTTCTAAAACATTTTAGGCAATCCAACCTGCTGTCTTTACAGGAGAATGCTAAAGAGGGCAGGTTGACAAGGGAGTTTTTGCAAGTAAAGGAGGTGTACATGAAGGAACCCTTTCTGGATGCAATCCAGCCACCTATGGCGAGGAAACTGTACGCGCAATTTAGACAGGGGAATTTACCTTTGGCAGAGTACACTAGTTCATGGGCTCCGGAGAATTCGAGTGAGTGCCCTAGTTGTAAACTAACGGCTGAAACTGATCTGCATGTGCTGTTTTTCTGCCCGGTATATGTGCTACCCCGCAAACGCTGGGTAACCCAATTATGTAAAAACTTAGGATTTATTCGTTGTGCCGAGGCTTTTAGAGTTTTAAAATATGATACTGATCCTCCAATTGTATTCTCGGTATCTCGGTTTTTAAATGCCATGTGGCATATTAGGAGAGAACTTCTAAAGCATCTATAGGGGAGGATCAACTGGAGGCACTCCTTGTCTATTTTTAAAGTGTATTTAATGATTGTCCGGCTCCTTTTTAAAAAAAAATTGAACTTGGTAGTATGTGTTTTTAATTGTGCATACACTATGAAAATGTAATTGTTGTATAAACTTGGGATTTGTTTGTTTTTTTGCAGTTTAATGGCCTGAACGGCCGAAATAACGTTTTTTACATACATACATACATTTTAGTTATAAGCGCCAGTCAATTTTGCTGCACCAAGGCCTCGCAATACCATTCCTGCTTGGACACTGCCTTAAATTCATTTGGCTTCCAGCCAAAAAGTAGCACCTCTGGGGCTAAGGAAAGTGGATACCCCAATATGGTCCTCATTGTGTTAGCGACTGCGCCCCAAAATAGGACGACTCCTGGGGTTTACCGCAATATGTGCGACAAATCTCCAAGGGACCCACAGCCCCTCCAACCTTTATGATTCACATGAGGGAATATCTGATATAGGAGAGATTGGCAGTGTAATAATGACCTTACCACCATTTGTAATAAATCTCTCTAGTCAATCATATTTTTAACTCATCTACTGTCCCACCACTGACAGGTTCTTGATGACTTCAACTTCTGCTTCTCAATATCTATCTCCAACACTACCCATACGCAGCACAGTAATTTAAACCTCCATTATACACATCACACTAAATTCACGAGAATCCCTTCAGAGCTTCACTTTACTTAGCTTCCCTTGTAACGACATTCACTCACAAACTTAGAAAAAATACTAACCTCATCCTGTGTGACACTTCGACTCTTGCTTTCCTACAGCTTTTCAAAGTTGATGGACTGCCCACCTTTACATTGGACAGTTTAAATCCCCAAAGGTTGCCCCAAACCCACAATGACGTCCAGGTCCTTCCAAAATTTCCACCATGGACAGTCTACAAGAAAGCTTGGTCTACCTAACTTTGCACCTTCAACTGTGTTTTGATTTTGCGAGCCTTTTTGGCTAAAATCAATTCAAAAGTTGCAATCACACACAAAGACGAACACCGACGCCCTTCTAACCATTATTGGGTATTTTGCAAAGCACGAGTAATGTAAAATTAAAACAAAGAGTTAAATAAAAACCACCTCCGTGTCTCTTTAGAACAAAAGCTGCTTTTTGCCCTTCCATTCAGTGTACAGTTAGCGCAGGGCTTTAAGTGGGGAAAAAACTGGGGGTGCTCTAAAAGGGGAGGGGCAAACCCCTTAAAGGGGTGTGGCCTGTCCAAGTAGGGGCATGGTCTAAACCAACTCCATTATGCCTATTGCTGGAAGAATTAGTTCCCCCCCCCCCCTGAAATATTTATTAGCATCCCCTTCTAACCCCCCCGAAATTTGGGTCTAGTTGCGCCTCTGACACCCAACATCCAAATACCAATATTATTTTATCTGTTGTCTGATTTCAGTGAGGATACGTGTAACAATGCCTCCATTTTAGTACACATGCAAACTATGCATTTGGTGGTTCTCCGCCGTGCCCTGAAGCTGGGGGAGCACAAACCACCACCTAACACGTTCTCAAGTTCGAGAAAAAAAGGAGCATGCCAATTGGCTCTTATAGGAAATTGTCATATTACATTGCGCGTGAATCAGTCACTGAGCACAACCACTGCACGGTTTAAAAGAAACACAGCCCCATGCTGTCACTGACTTAGTGAGTATACCGATATCAGAGTTCGAACGCTAGGTTAGCAAGGTTAGCCTTCAAACCGTCCGAGGTCTGTAAACTGATTATTTCTACAATCAAAACACTTATTTGTTGCACTTAAAAACATCAGAAATGAAGTATGCATTGCCACTCTAAAAACAAGCTATTAATATCAACCTGTTCATGACGTTGACCAAGTCATTGCCTTTTTCATATTAATGCCAGCTACGCTTAATAAGACCCAACCTTCGTGTGTGTCAGCCCGGCTGAGACAGCTCCGGGCTGGTGGCCATCTTCTTGCAGCCACACCCGAGTACTTCACTGATCTTTTAAAGACCATTTACTTGTTAACGAGGCTTTGTTGTGCTTTCACCCCTTCTTAGAGCCCCTGCAGCTCCACTCTGCATATTGCTGGAAGAAGTAGCCCCTCCCCCTGAAATTTGGCTCTAGTTGGGCCTCTGTAAGACGCTGTCGTGCCAGTAAATATACAATTGTTCGCAGAAAATGCTGTGCCAGAGCCTTGAAATGAGGAATAAAAGAGTTCAGACGTGCAAAAAAGTCCTGGGGTACCACATGATTAGTCTGACCGCTTACAGTAAACAGTAAACTGCACTCAGTCAGCCCTGCTGAAAGTCCATTAAGACTCCACTCTGAAAGGATCATCATTAAGTACCAGGAGCCGGGAGTTCAGGTTACATTATGCTCTGCCTTGAAGGATCGCTCCTGCAGCCCCCTTGCTCCCTCTGGCTGGATCGAGAGCCATGAGGTGGGGCGGGTTTCATGATCCACATAATGACCAGTGGTATGAAAACTGTGATGTAGAACAGAGTGGGTATCCTACCCTGAACGTGGGTGCATTCCTCATCTGAGTAGTCCTTCAATAACGAAGTCACTCTACCAGCACTTTTGTCTGTTTTTGCTTAACAATTTAGGCATTGCTAAACACACTATTCACTCAAACAAACGTAGACTCCATTCACAGCATGTCAAAGCCCTTTCCGTGGCCCGAAAATAGAGCCCGATAGAGACCCGTTTCGAGGCCCCCTGAAAATAACTGCCGGTGCTCAGACCCGGACCACTTAAAGCCCTGAGTTGGCGTATTAATATGACCACTTGTTTACTTTAGTGCTTATTACTGCAGTTTTGCACTACATTAGCACTGTTCTCAAAAGCATGAGCTAAACTAGCGGGAGCTTTCCTACTGCTTATCCCAGGTTCTGTATAAAGTGCACATGAGAAGCAGTCTAATGCTACAGACCGACACCGTTTGAATCCAAGACATGATTAACATCCAGGCAACATTTGCCTTTATTGGTGTTCGACAGCCAACTCTCGACAGAAGTTGGCTGAATCATGTTGAAAGCCAGTTGTCAGATCTGTAGGTGAGAACAGGTACCTATTATCAGTTCAAAGGCACACGACTGAAGGGAAATACCCTGTTTCCCCTAGGGTCCAGAAAAACCTCTATTGGGAGTAATTGTTTTCTTGCAAGTGATTTGCTGTTACTGAATTGATCTGTGTTCGTAGCACCCTAGCTTGTCCAGATTGTGAGATCCACAGGAAATCATTTTAATCTTCAGCACATCATTAGGTCGAGCATTCGAGTCCTCTTGTGTATATACTTTAGTATATACTTATATGTGTATGTACTTTGTGGGCTCTGGAGACCAGCCCTTGGACTTGTCTGCTTCGGGATTTTTTTTTCTGTTCAACTGT
Organism: Triturus cristatus; assembly: GCF_964204655.1. NCBI lineage: Eukaryota > Metazoa > Chordata > Amphibia > Caudata > Salamandridae > Triturus > Triturus cristatus. The sequence continues at coordinate 1,061,802,974 of NC_140590.1, forward strand.
CTTGATAGAAAACGACCAGTAGAGGTCAGTAAAATTCCAGAATTGCTTTCTGCTGAGGGACTTTCTTTTTTCTATTTTTCTGGCAACTACCTCTATTTAACTTTCTTGACAGAAAACGACCGGAAAAGGTCAGAAAAATACCAGAATCACTTTAGCATTCTCTAGATTCCGGTCCTTAGAAATTGTCTTCCATGAGCACCCGTTTGAAAATACAAGATTTGAAAAAATTGTCTGTGATATGACCACCAAAGGCCCTGATTTTATATTAAAACAGAGCTTTGGACTATACCATTTCCCACTGACAGGCAATATTTCTCTCCATGTGTTTCCATACCTGGCGTGTCACACAGTTTGGTGCTTACTTTCCCTCCATGTTAAAGAACAGTAATAGGCTAATGTGCTGCATAGCTAAATACATATAAGGTCCCAAAGGCGAGACTGATTGCAGTGCAAATGCTTGTTTTTCTTATCCATCAAAACAAAAGGAGCTTAAAAACAAGCCTCATGCAGGTATTAAGTCCTACTTAAAATATAACTCTTTTGCCTTTCTTTTACACTTCAGTTTTCACTTTCAACATGGAGAGAGGCCTCTTAGGGGCTATAAACAAACATGACACAATGAAAAGGAGACTAAAGTACCACAAAGAGAACCTTCTCTGCATAAAAGTACCACATTTTTCAAATGTTCACAAGTGACCCGCTCAAGAATAAAAGTCACATTGTTTTCTAAGCGCATTAAATATAATCCCCACGCAGAGGCTCCCACGGGGCATGATCCAGGCACCGCTATGAGGCGATAGTTGTGTTACTTTGCTTAACTGTATATATATGCCGCCCGGCCCCCGGGATGTAGGCTAAATGGCTGTGTGCATTGCTAAACCGAAGGATGTGATCGGAGATTGTAGGGGGTGCCGGTTGCCCCGATGGTTATTTTGCTGAAAATGTTGCAATAAAAAAACATGTTTTAAAAAAAAAAATTAAATATAATCCCCACATAATAAAAACACAAGCAGGGTGCGAATGGATCAAAGTAGTTATTGCCTTGTCTCGCGCAATCGAGAAGAGGCATCCACTGTTTAGAAATTAAAAACGATGCCTCTTAGCTCTCTCCTGGCTGCAAGACCACAACTATTTGAAAATAGCAGCGATCAATTTTTCCCCTTCAGCTTTTTATTTCCTTCTTTCATGTGTTTCCAATCCAGTTAGATGTTATCAAAGATCGCTTGTTTTGGCAGCAATGCCCAAAAGAGCTTTCAAAAGGAATATTTTTGCACCAGAAAAGAAACTAATAACGTAGCTACCCCAGAGATTAACAGATAATGCTGACATGTCTTAGACAATCTTGACTCAAAACCCCCAATCTACACTTACTCTAGAACTCCCCTAATCATCAAGGTGAACGCTCCCAGGTACACAGAAAACCTCTAATGCCAGCAAACTCCTGGCACACCAAGATTTTTCCTCAAGACCTCCGGCTCTCAAACAAAACAATGTAAAAAAACAGTGCCTTCTACACAATGAAAACACTACGTCGCATCTTTCCATACGCTGCACGCAATCAACTGCAAGCCATCCTCACACTCGTAAACTCAAAACTTGACTATGCCAACAGCCTACACCTTGGTGCACTTAAATTCATCATATGCACAATAAAACTTACTTAAAATGCTTCCACAAGGCTTCTTCTCCACCTTCACCCAAGAGAATGGATGAAACTAGTCTCGTCATCGCTCAACTGGCTACCTATAGCTAGAACGGCAATGTTCAAGGCACTCTTCGTTGTCCACAGAGCCTCTCAAGGAAAAGATCCACTATACCTACAAGTTAAATTAAGAAATACAAACCAAACAGCCAAAATAAACAGCCATCACCAAATAAACAGCCATCACCAAATGAACAGGCATGGAGTAACTGAAGAGATCTGTCACACACTGCTAGACAATACTGAGGACTTAAATATATAGTCTACTACACCACTGCAGGACCCAAATACCCATACTATATGACCACTTCTTTACACCTCACAAAGACTTCTCTCCCCCCTCAAACCATGGCAGCTCAGGACCACAACTATACACAAAACCTCAGGTTAGGCAACCCAGTGCAGTACCTAGCTAAGCAGACCAGACCATATTATGAAAAGCTATAAAGGAACCTGCAGAGCTGTACAAACCTACCAGCATACTGAAAACCATACAACTGCGCGTCTATCTTTCACACTTCATCATTCAACACACTGCTACACGCTGCGTCCCATAACATGAGTGGTCATCACACATGACATGGAAACACTTCCCACATAGGACTGAAACAAAGACAGCATCCTTCCAACCACACACCCTACATGGTGTAGCACTCTGCTCGTGTAAGTAGACACTCCACTTAGCGATAGTAAGCACTATAAAAATGCTGCTATACAATACAAGCTCTGCTAACAAAATCTTATTTCAAAGCAATGTCAGATCATTACAACACAACCACCTGACAATGTTGATGAAAGCAAAGCATTGTCCAACGCTGTGAAACACTGCATACGCCCATTACCTGCATTGAATTTAAACACAATCTAAAATGAATCACTTCTTTGTAAATAGGATCCCTCACACCCTTTCAGCACCACACTAGCATCCTGCATCCCATATAAATACACACAGCTCTTGCAAATGTTCTCCATAGAGGATAGTAAGCATGCTCACATATCGGAAGGCAATCTCATAACAGACAAGACACCCAGGTGGAAGAAACATAAACAGTATAGTTTCCTTCAAAATGTAGGAGTCCCCCAAGGCTGCACCCTTTCCCCAATGATCTTCAAACTCTAAAATGAATATCTGGGTATTTTACTGGCCAAGCAGGGAATTACACATCATCAGTGCACTGATATCACACAGCTGTTCCTTAAAGTGACAATGGAATCTGCCTATCTCTTATCGAATATGGTATATAAGCAGTCTATTTGACACTTAATCACAAATCCTTAAACAGTGGAAAGCTCGAACCCCAAATCAACAAACATCCTACTTGGTTGTCTTGCACCCCTCCTCCACAACCACTAAGACTAAAACCCCTAGACTTCTATATCCATCTCTGTCAATGCCGTGCTCCTATCAATGCTGCATTCCTGTGCTTCTGCTTTATTCACCGACTTTCATTTTAATAACCAGTTAAAAATTAGTTCTGTATAAGAGTTCTTGAATCGGTCTTGCAAAGATCTAACAAGACCATCGGAAGGAACAAATGACACACACAAGGAGCATGGAGGCTCAGAGTAGGAAAGGCTCTTGAAGCGGACACGCTTTGCTAGAAGAAGTACCCACAACGAACAATATGTCTATCCCACAAGTCAATGAAGCCAAAATGAAAGAACTATTGGGAGCCCATAAAAGGGGAAACAAGAAATCACAGTTCATTTAGACATCAACAGATGCCAGGTAAAACTAACAGGGTGTAGGAAACTGTCTGTATATTCTATACCAAAGTATGGTATAGTATGCACAGAGTACGGAGGATCCCCAGAGGCTTTATAGAAGCTAAAGTAGATAATACGAAAGCTCTTTGTGTGGACTAGCAGTTAAGCTTATGAGAGAGCAGTGCTAAGCATTTGTTGTACACACCGGCAAGAAATGATTACACACACACAATGACTAAATCAGAGACCAATGGTTTGTAAGAATATTACTTTTAGTATATTTCTTTTATAGAACCAAGGATACTTTGATGCAGTAAAATACGTTTTACAATGTTATAAGTGGACACTTGGTGCATTTTTCAATCAGTACAATGTTATCTTATGGGATGAAACCCAATCAGCACTATAAGTTTGTAAATGATTTACGGTATTGAGCTTTTGGACGAAGAACCAGTACCAGGTAAGGTTCAGGTAAGTAACCTCACTGCACCCACCAGCGGCACTGGGGTGGCCGGGTGCAGAGGTCAAACTTGGGATCTGGTGCCAATGTTATCTAAAAGAGAAAGGGGGCAATCAAAAAGGTACTACTTACAGGTAAGTAGAACGGTTTCGTAACATAGTCCCCAGGGAGCTAAGGTAAGCACGGGGGCACACGGCAGCACCAAACGTACACCCTCAGCGACACAGGGGAGGCCGGTGCAGAGTACCTACACAGCAGCGGGTGCCCAATGCAAACAAATGGAAAATCTTAAAGTCGAAAAAGGGCTGCAGGCTCAGGCTAGGAGGAAAGAAACCTACAGGTGCACAGGTAAGTTGGGATGTGCTGGGGCAGCAAGATACTGTCGGTGGATCTTCCCAAGGCCCAGGGGCTTAGTGTGCAGGGGTGTCCCTTGGTGTCGGAAATCAGCTTACTGGTGCAGGTCAGGGAGGGTCGTCATGCAGAGGCTGCAGGTGGCAACTTGGAGTCTGGCAGGGGTTCAATGCAAAGTGGACTCTTGCTCTAAATTGCTGGAGTACCTTTGCTGGAGTGGTGGGCCAATGGAACTTGGGCTGTGGGTGTCGGGTGCAGATATAGGTGGTTTCGTTGGCAGAGCACTTTATCTTTAAAGTTGGTTTTCTTCTGGACAGGTTCGCTGTCCACAGGAGTTTAGTAGTAGTTTTAGAAGGCAGCAGGCAGTCCTCCCAGAACTCTGGAGGTCGCTGGACTACGGGACTAGTCGCTCTTCTTTAGCAGGGTATTTGAGGGCTGCAGACAGGTCGGTAGGACTGGGGCCAAGTAAGTTGATATCTTCAGTCTTTGCTGCTGCATGATGACTCTTTGTCCGCTGCTTTGTAGGTTGCTCGTAATCGGAGGATTGAGGTTCACGGGTGCCCCCATCAATTATGGGGTGTTACAGGGGTTAGAAGGTAGTAGCCAATGGGCTACTTACCTTTAGGGTACTTACACCTTTTGTATATCCACTCCCTCTGGGGAGGGGGCATATCTCTAACCCTATTAGCTAGAATCCTCCAGCACTTCAACCCAGAGCAGGCTTTGTTTCTGACCCACAAGAGCAAAATGCTCCCATCTCAGGGGCTCAGAGACAGGGACCTTGACACTCTAAGCCTGTGAGATCCGCTGACTATAATAGCAACATCTGTACACGCTGGTCCAAGGGCACATGTTTACTGTAAATCCATACGTACGTATATATGCAATATGTTAACTATAAATGCCAATAAAAATAATTTTCAAAAAAAAAAAATCTCAGGGGCTCAGAAACTTGTCTAGAGGTGGCAGGCTGGTGCAGACCAGTCAGGCACACACTAGTGGGTGGGTAGGTTTTCAGGGGGCACCCGAGTGCATGCATTAATGAATCCAACACTGGAATCAGTGTGGGCTTATTAATCTGAGGAGATGTTTAGTATCTTGGAATTCGGTGAAGCCATCATGGAGCTGTGGAACTCTTGGTGACAAGCTCTCGGCCCATGTACTCAGTTTGGCTTCACTGTGCACTTATGTCTAAGAATGGACTTGGACACTATAGGGACAGATCTGCTCATTTAGTTATGTCCTCACATGAGTTATAGTGTTCCCTGCCTTAGGGCTGTAAGGCCTGCTGTAGGGGTTACTTACCTATGCCTCTTGCAGTGCGGGAATGCCTGGCACACAGGGATGAGTGCCAGGTCGACTCTTCAATTTTATCTGCACCAAAACACCCAGGGCTGCAGAGGCAGTATGCTTGTGTTTGGTGAGGGGTCTCTTAGGTTGTCACAATATATACTGCAGCCCTTAGAGACTCCCTCTGGTCACACACCCTGGTACCTTTTACAAGGGACTCGTATGTGAGCCAGAGGTGTGCCAATTGTGAAACAAAGGTACAATTTTGGAAAGGAAGACAGGCACTGGGAACCTGTTTAGCAGGAACCCAGGGCACACTCAAAGATGCATCAGAGTTTGGCAAAAAAAAAGTGGGTGTGGTAACCATGCCAAAAGGGGTACTTTCCTACACGAGTCTCCTAACAAACCCCAACCAAATGGGGGACACACGCTAGCATGACCGCTAACATAAAAAAAACTGTTACGATATCCTGGCCAATCCCAAGGGCTACATTTCAGACAACTGCTTATATGCCTGAATCTGGGCTCATCCTGGCAGCTTGCAGTACAGAAATAAGGATACTAGAAATGCCAAAAAAAGAGGTCTAGGTGACATGGCTTGATGAAGCACCAGACACTCTGTTGTGCAATGAGTGTCACTCTGCCTTGTAGATAGAAAGGGACCTCTATGGCAGACATTAAAATCGAGAGCCCAAACCAGTACAACCACAGACTAAAAATAACCAAAACCCTTTTCAAATTTGACAATTAACTTGCAAACTAATGGAAGGCACAGAGAGAAAAAAGAACCAACCCCGACCAGTTGAGGAGCAACATGTCCCATGGTGAGAGGATCTTGCTCATTCACAAGGAAAGAAAAAGGCAGTTGTGACTAGTTGCAAGGTTTATGTCAGTTTGCTCAGGTAGTCTCCTTTGAAGAGGAAAGATCCCACTAGATGAACCACCCATAGTCACATGCCCGGAGACATATCTTGGTACCAAAGGTCAACTGCCAGACAGTAGAGCTGGTGCTGCTAGGTTCTCCTACATGTACATGTAAAACCGACATGGTGCTGTTTAAGAGGATCAACAAGTCGTAGCGACCGAAGGGTTAAAGTCAGATCAGGTGTGATGAAGGGCTAAACCAACTTTCAGGAGGATTTTCAAGGGGGGGAATCTAAAACCAGTTGTCTAACGTTCTGACGAAAGAGGACTTCTTTGCAAGGGACCAATTGCAGGGAGAAATAACCACCTCAGTGGTAGATGTTCTTAGCAACTGGCTATCAGAACGGTGATAAATGTGAAACTATTTGACAAAAAGAGTGACCACCGCTGCAATCACCTTGGTGAAAACATAGGATTGAGCACAATAGGAATGGAAGTACCTGGTACTAGCCATCTTCTATCACAAACCTCAGTAACCTCCTGTTCTAAAGCGACACCAGGACAAGGAAATAAGCATCTTTTTCAATTGCAAACCAGCAATGACCTTCTGTACAGCAAAGAGGACGTTGTCTGGTGTTGAAGGACTTCATTAGGGATAAGAAATTATACCAGTGTAGAATGATCCTAAAACTACCCGGTTAGTTCTTTAAAATCACAAAAAATCCCAAGCAGCCCTCTGTCTGAGGCATGGTTTCAAATAAGCTCTGCTTTTTTTTATCCTCTGCGTGATGGCAGTGGTTCTGATGGTTTCTGCTACTGGGAAACCAACAAAAATCTTTCTGTCAGGAAAGCCTTACATGTGTGAACAACTAGCAGGACAGTGGAAAGATATGCAGCTGTTACAGAGCACACCACAGCAAAGGGTAGAGTTTTAGCTGTGAATGGCACAGATGTGTACTTTGTAAGCAGCTCATCTTTCAAATCAGCTAAGATACATAAGCACACCTATGGCCTCACTCCATCCCAAATGTATACGTTAGTCGTGGTGTGAACAAATGCCAAAGCTCAACAGAAGAATGGCAGACTGTTTTTCTCACTCAACTGGATTAGTTTTAGTAAGCTATATGGAACCAAAGTAACAATTATAGTTATATAGCGCACTCTATCATTCATTTATCTGGCATCTGGGTGCTGACAGCAGGTGCTAATATTACACAGCTCAATAAGAACAGTTTTCATCAACCTCAGAAGGAAAAGGCTCAGTGAATCTGCTGCTATACAAACTGGTGCCCCTCAGGTCATCCATAGGATCCCTGCAAATGATGCATTAGTCCACTGAGCTCTCACACGGGCTATAAACACCCAGCAAGGATTGTACATTACATCTTCCCATACCCTTTAAACATGCAGTATATGATTAAAATCTGCAGTACTGCCAGCCAGAGTCTCTCAGGTGATGAGGGAATGCATGCCCTCATCGTGACAGAGAAGCACATCAGACATTCTAGTAGTCAATGACAAATGAACGCACATCAACGATGGCCGGATTTTCCCCAAGGTGGCCAGGGCACCCTCGAGTGGCATTAATGGGAGTCCAGGCCTCCAACTCACACTCTTGACTCAGGTACTTATCCTGCACTCCAATTCTTTACAATTTTGTGTTTAGCGGGAAGCAGCTGCAGCTTAATGAACAGTTTATCTCAAAGGTTCATGGTTAACCCAAAAACCTCAGCAGGGCAATGTTTGGGGACAGAATGTGTCTGCACCTGAATGCTTTTGGAATGGTCTTGGCCACCTCACTAAGAAGCTCTGATCCGCAGCACATCTCCCAGCACAAGTGCTATAAGTGTCCCAGAGTAGTCAGGCAACACAGGCACATAGTTGTCCCTCCTAAATTACCACAAGTGTCCCCTTGTACGGAGGAATCTGAGGAAACAGTAACACTGGATCAAACTGTAATGGGCTCACAGCACTTCCTCGTACCTGCGCAAGAGGGGCAGCAGGGCGTGTCTCAACTTCTCTTCCAAGAGACTTCATTATCAGTCACTCATGCCTCAATGACCATCCATAAAAAGTGTCATAGTTTTGGTTTCTAGTCTTGCACTGTATGCAGCCCCACAGATAACTGCTGCGTGGCACAGTCTGTGGTTAGATCGTGCCAATACTGCCTTGTCCCTTTCTCAAGGCTTCTCAGTAAAGAAAGGACATATTTTAATACCTGCTGCCCGACCAATAAAAATGTCCACATAGGACAACCTTCCTGTTTTGTATGGTTTCTAATTACATCCGGACGTTCCAGAATCTCAGGGAGCTAAGCCATACTGTGCTATAAATGACAAGGTGTGAAAACGATGCCTTAGTGGTCTCTTGTTTCACAAATGCTTGTCGACCGATTGCAAGATTGTTCCCGATTACTTCGGCTTTAGGACAGTACTAACAGTCTTATTCGTTCCATCGCTATCTTTAGAGTGGAGGGCACTCCCCTCAGACCTTTGTTAGCATTTGTGCTGCTTGCGTTTAATTTGTCTTGGGTGTGACCTTGAGTGCTTTGAGTATATTTGAAATATGGTGTGTGTGAGGTACCTGCATATGTTGCAAAGCGCACGAACACCTCCACAGCCCACACAGGCATGAAGGTAAAATATGTGTAATCCGTGGTAACACAATGTCCATAGTTTACTATTGGTTTTAACTTATTGCATCAATTCAACTTTCCTCCATCAATCTCCACGTCTTTTGTCAGACTCTTCACACCCTTATGAATGCGGTTTTACTCTGCATATCAGTTATTTCAAACAGTTTGAAAATTGTTGCCCGCAAACAGAGGAGTGGCAGTAATATTAGCTGCTCCGTGGTAAGGGAGGGGTTGGCATGCTCACAGCCAATAGTGATATTGGAGAAATCATCAACAGCCTCTAAACTGGGACGGGAGATGGAAAATAGGTTTTCAAGGTGGCGATGTCAATGGACGCCATACCAGGTCTTCGCTTTGTATAAATTATTTGACCACATTCACCCATCCCGCCATCCCATTATTAATAGTTCTGAATCCAGGAAATCCACACACTATATTCATTTCTCAGCTTCCTTCCTTGAACCCCCTCTATAACTTTGTACTCTAATCTATGCCCCCCATCCAAATTAGCCCTTTTCTAGTACAACTACCGCAGTGAACCCCTTTGAGCTGCCGCACATTACTCCAATCGATTCTAAGGCTGCCCATACATCCTCTCTCCGAGCGACTTCTTTTTCAGCTCCAGATATCTGTGTTTGAATATCTATCTATGTATCTGTCACATACCAGGGACAATTGCTCTAGGAGCCTCTGCAGTAGGTGATCTCTTTGGTGCCCTTAAAACCTGAACAGTGGCAGGCTGTGTGTCTATCTTATCCAGCCTGCATGCATGCAGTCACCTCCACTGCTTTCTGACACCCTAAAGGTTTACCAAGAGCATGTGGAGCCTCTTTTCCCTCAGTGCCCCTTTCTCCTTAGAGGGTTGACACCTGAGCCATGAAATGGGGCAGGTAAGTCCTAGTGCCCATAAGATCATAGTGCATCTATGATCACTTGGGATGTACACAACTGTCAGGGTGATTCCTGGGAGACTCCTGACATTCCCTCATGGAGTCAGGCAGCAGATCTCATGCAAAAGAGCTCTGTGCCAGTTATGGATGTGTGAGACGCCCGCCGGACTGGTGCTATTAGATGGAGGGTGAGAATTTGCATGTGCATATAGACATGGATATTCACTTTGCTTGTGCTCAGCATGTAGTTGCAGCGACTGTATCCAATTTGACCAACACACAACTAATAAGTTTTACTATCAGTTCCTCTGCTGGGAAAGCGGTCTTGCGTTCCACACTTCTCAGTTCCCTTTGGGCTGAAGCCAAAGTCAGTGAGTGAAGAACTGTTGCGCTCATCAATACAAGGGACTGAATCGTTTTCGGTTCCTTCCTGGCTAAATGTCATAACCCAGTTATTGGTTTTCCTACTGTGTAGTGCTGTGCCTTAAATGTACTGAAGTGGAGCTCAGGCTTTTAAACCCATCTCCCAACAAACAAACTACAGTTATCAAATGGAGAAGCTGATTAAAAACCAAGGTTTACTGTTTCCAAATGGATAACTCAGCCACTAAATCACAGATTCTGATATGCAAGTATTATTCCTTGTTTAACAGGAAAACTAGACCAATGAGGCTCAAAGGACTTCCCATGAATCTAAATAATTATTCTCTTGAAATAACATTATGCTGTGACATCACCAACTAATCCCTGCTTGGAATCCCATTCCGGCTACACGACGAGCCGCTAAACACAGATCATGTCATGCTTCCACGACAAAAATAAAGAAAAGGGGATGGTGCAGGCAGATAGAGCTCACTAATCTGCATCTGTGCCATCTATGCAGCTTGGGGAGCAGGCCCTGGCTGCACCGCTACATAAAGATGAGGTATCCTGAAAAGTTGTAGCAAAACACACAACTATTTTCTAAAGGGATAATGTATGAAAATCCTTCCAGATGGGAAGTAATCCCCCGGCAGGTGCTGCTTTCCTTTAACTTCCTGTAGGGCTTAGGATCATGAAAGGTCATGGATTTGTATGCAATCTCCACTCTGTGTATCACAAAACAGGTTATCAAATTAAATCGTCAAGCTGCTTTTATTGGCCTTCAATTTCGCCATTACAGGGACACTCAAGGAGCTGGAGTCAGGGAACTAGGCATTCACAAAGGGACAGCCCCTGTCCAACCACTGCCCCATGCAGCTCAGAGGGCACAAGATTAAAATAACTATCACACACACACACACTGGAGGGCACCATACCAGCTGTGGCTGAAAGGAGGTAGCCATTTTGGAGCCGATGAGCAATGGTAGTGTGGCGGGGACCTGCCTATACTGCACATTTGGTTGTGTTTACTTTTCTGAGTTTTTCATATGTTTTTAATCTATATTCAAAGGTTATCCTTAAACTTGGGTAACCATAAGGATAACCCATCCTAGATGCAGCACAGTTCCTGTTTGGCTTGCGACCTATACTTACATTATATTTGTTTAACAAAATTAGAATGTTATTTGATCATCTAGAATTGTAACAGTGAAATTGTTGTCGAAGATTAGTTTTTTTGGATTTTGAGAATATACCACACAATCTCTAAAGAGTTTACCAAAACGATGTAAGAAGTAGAGGACCAACGTTAGACTAGCATGCTTTACACATTTAATAAACCTATGTGGTTGATTGGTGGCATACTATACAAAGATTCACTTTACAGTGAAGACAGACTGTCAGCCAGCGTTGAGCTAGACCCAAAATGTAGCCCTGGGACCATGAAAATGGTTCACTAGGTCGAATGAAAATGCTAGTCTAGTTTTACATGAAAGAAAATTGAAAAATTATCTCCGAAAAAGCAAACCGATCGACAATCTTTAACAACTAATCTAAATACACATTGCAAAGATAGTTCCGTGTTTGTAAGACCTCATAAAATGCTCACTGTATTTTAGGTCACTTCCAAAAAAAAAAGCAGCAGTTAGATGTCGAGCAGGTACTAAGACAAAAGGAGTTTGCGGTACAACAGCACAACCCATAATGAACAAACAGGCAGCAGAGAGACAAAGGTGGTATGAAAAAATAGGGATCGGAATGAATGGAAAAAGAAGATCAAAAATTAGAAATCTAGGAGTATATGATCTGATCATGTACATAATGCATTGTTCACCTTAGGGCATCTTAGAGCCTAAAAATACAACAAATACATTAGGCGAACCACGGACTATAGGAAACAATGCACAGAAGCAGTCAAAACAGAACATTAAAAAAAAGCCAGGTTTGGTGCCTTTCTGTATGGTAATTGATCAGAGCGGGGACATAAACGAATAGGGAGGTCATTCTACATTTAAGGTGTCAAGAAATCTAAGGGCTGGCCATGAGATCAGAAATAGTAAAACTAGGGTATCTGATGCAAAGATAACAGGGAGATGTAACAAACCAGTTTTTTTTTTTTTAAATATTCCATACAACTGTTTGCCTCCTGTGTTCCACCCCACCAACCCCCACATTCTTCTATCCTGCCCTCCCTCCGTGTTCCCTCATCCCCTAAACCATTCCCTCCTTTGATTTTTTGTTGTTGTGTTTTTTTATTAATAAAAAAAAAGGACTTTAGCGCTGGCAGTATCACTGAACTTGGAAAAATATATATGTTTAGCCGCGCTGCACTGCAGCAGTGCTGCTGCACAGCTTGGCCAAAAATCTTTGCAAAAGTCAATAGCTCTCATCGGTAAGACCTGATGGCTTTGTCAATGCGTGTTAAATGAACATCTAAAAAAAAAAAAATCGGGGATCTCTGTCAATAATAAGAAATGGTTCTCTCCAGATGGGAAGAAACTTGCACCTGCTCCTCTTATCTCTCCTGACGATCTACAGGTATATTTTGTCATCGAAATGATTTTCCTTTTCAGCAGCTTTAATAACCTAGTATAGATATTAGCATCTTGAAAGGACCTTTCTAGGCCTCTTTGTGCATAAGCGGAGGAATGTTGCAAATGTTTCTACACTTTCTAAATACTCCTATGATGAAGGCATTAATCGACAGTTGTTCTTAAGTAGTGGCAGATGCTGCAGTGCTAAAAATGCCCATCTGTACCAAGGGAAACTAATCAGCAGCTGTATTTTGGAACACCTTTTTCAATGACTGATCATGAATCGACTATCATGTAATCTCGCATCTACTAGCAGATCACTATGCTAAATGGAATTTTTTCTTTTTTACACCAAATAGCTCCCCTATCTGGCGCATTGCTTCACTAGTAAAATTATTCTAGACTCTGTAGCAAACCAAATCAAAAGATGATGTGGTTAATCTCTAGTAGGGCAGCTATTCTGCCCTACAGTTTGGAGTCGGAAGCATTCCATCCATTTTGTTAACAAGCACACTACAGTAAGCATAGATTTGTTTTCTGTTATCCATGATTGACCTGGGTATAGATCCACTAAAACTGTCCTGGAGAGCAGACTCAGGTCAAATTAAGCCTTTCTTTTCTAAAGGAGCCCTATCCTAGAGTGAATTGGGCACTAATTAAACAACTCCTGCAATACATATCAATATCTGCCATTGAATAAGACCAATAACATTTATCTTCAATTTCCCAAATTCCTTTCAGCAGATTGGTGCCCTGCTGTAATAGCTCAGTGAGCATGATCCGGCATACCTCTTATAAAATCTTAAAGTACTCTCCACTTAATCCAGATTGGGGCATTCACACCAAGAAATCATCATTAATTTGAAACGACTTCTGATGTCTGAGGAGCACCTAGGAATTTTCACCTAGAAATTATAAAGGCCCAAGCTTCTTATTTTGAAATGAAAATTGAAAAGGTCGCATATTCCCCAAGGGAATTATTCCAAATCGTCAAATCTCTAACCACATTAAAGTCTGACAGCAATTGCCCAGAACCCATGGTCATATGTTGCAATTAATTAACAAAGTTCTTTAAAAATTAAAATCTTCGACATATACTGTTCCCTACAAAGTACAAAAAATTCAACTAATTCCACCGCAGAGAGACATACTCCTAACCCACCCACCGTATGCTTCACTACCTCACTCCCCCATTACCAGTGAAACTCTCCCAACACTTTTAGCAATGTAAAATCTGGACCCCCACTCTAGACCCTGCACCTCCCAATATACTCCTTCAAGGAGCGAAATCTATCCTTCCAGCTCTACTGGATCTTCTCTACCTCTCACTTACTACTGGAATAGTCCCTCCTGCATGGAAACATGTTGTAATAAAACCATTAATGTAATTAAATAATTCAAACTTGATCCCTCACTCCCAGTGAATTACAGGCCTATATCCCTGCTTCCGGCAGCGGGGGAAGATATTTGAAAAGCATGTAAGACTAAAATATCTCCCTATTTCTAGAGGCAAACTCCCTCCTCCGCCCCTCGCTGACAGGATTTCAGCACAGCATAGTACAGAAACTGCACTCTTAGCAGTCATTAGGTAGCTGAAGATGCTATTGGGCCAGGGAGGGTCCCCGCCATCATCTCCCTCGACCACAGTGCGGCCTCCAACACAGTAGACCATGAGATACTTACCCAAAGAATGAGCGAAGCAGGAATAAAAGAAAATGCTCTCAATCGGCTCACTTCCTTCTCAAAATACAGGCTTTCAGTTCTGCGAAAAATCCAGCAATTCAGATACTTATCTCCTGAAGTGCGGGGTGCCATAGGACTCCGCTCTCAGTCCCATACTTTTTAACCTATATATGCACCCGCTAGCCGACATCATTCAGGAATTCAGTCTGTCAATCGTCTCCTGAGCAGACAACACAAAATTAGTCTTCTCATTCACACCTGGAAAAGAAGCACTCTACCAGGAGCTGGCCCCCTGTTGAGAAAAAGTTACCAAATGATTGGCAAGCTGCCGTCTCACACTAAATGGGGAAATGACAGATTATGATATTTTGTAACAGCTCAAAAGGCTGAAGTGTCTAGGCAATGCACCAACCTCCAACACCCCCATTCAAACCTTCGGAATGTGGCTTGACAATTCTCTTTCTATAGAAGCACAAGCAAAAAACTTGCTGCCAGTTGTTACTGCATTCTTAGAACACTTTAAAAAAATCCTAGACCTACTTCCTCTTCCTTCTAGAAGAATTGCTGTCAATTCCTAGTTCTTTTCCACCTTGGCTATGGGTATTCCCTATACCGAGACTTCCCTAGACCTGTAACAAAAAGACTCCAAGTCATTCAAAACTCGGTTGCCCAGATGCTGTTCAATGTTCCAAACACATCTCAGCTAAAAATGCCTTGGTCTCCCTTCCCTGACTCCCCATTGAGCAACAGGTGAAGTTCAAGGCGTTCTGCCTGGTACACAAAGGACTCTATACAAAAGAACTCTATACAAAAGGACCCTCTCTGCTAAGAGCTATGCCTACACCCTATACCCCAATCAGGGCTCTGAGGTCATCCACTGCACGATTTCTGAAGGTGCCCCGAATATGAAGGACGGATGGGACAAATTCCTTCTCCCATCTAGTCCCAAAACCATGGAACTCACTGCCTAAAGGGCTAAAGATGGTAAAAAAAGGAGACGCTGTTCAGAAAACAGCTAAAAACATGGCTCTTACCCAATTACCATCTTATTAATAAGAATCTCTGCTCAGCACAGGTGTTTTAACTGTGATTCAGCTAGCACTGGGAAGCCTTTAGGTAGCCATGTGCTTTAGAAATCGGTACAGAATAGAATGTTTCTGGGGTGTCTAATTAGCAAGGAGTATACAATGTGATTTTTAACTAGGGAAAAACTCAACAAATTCATTATGTATGCAGCTAAGAGTAAGTTGCAATAGCTAATTCATTGATGTTATATTGGACTGCAGTTGGAACAGCTTTGGAAATTTACATCAATTCAGCAAATGGACTACATTGCCGCTGGCCAGGAATACACTTTGCCATATGCATTTTTAATGCTTCCTACAAACCCATCCCCCTTCCCTTTGGAGATGGTGAAGCAACATAAATCTGCAAATACCGTAGACATTCCTTTACACAAGTTCTTATCATAGGATTTGTGTGAGGATTGGAGATCGTCTTCCATGTGGACATCTGGGCTATGGTCAATACTTATATGGGGCAGAGCTCTTATGCCTATGCTCAAATTTAAACTGGGATAAGAGCAAAGACAATGTTTTTTAAAAAGTACTCTGATTACCCAAAGGTTTAATGGCTCAGGTTATACAAGTAGAATCCTGCCTGCAGTCTTGTAAGTACTTGCTTTGGAAATCAAGTTTGAATTTTTGGTGTAAATTCTGTTGTGCAGTTGATCAAAAAAATCTCAATCCTTTGTGCAATGGAAATCCCCAGTTGTGAACACAAATGGGCTAAAAAAGTAAGAGCCCAACTGTTGAGAATGACTATGTTTGAATATGGTAAATTATGGTGATGGAGCCTCAGTCACTCTCGGAAAATAAAAATACAATATGTGCAAGGGAAACCAGGCTTGCTAATCAACCTCACCAGTCTAAGTTAGCTAACCCACAAATGAGCATGCTGTTATTGAAATTTTGTATGGCTTTTAACCTCTTGTATCTAAATTCAGGTAATTTTTATGATTTATTGTATGCTGATGGTCAATTTACTTGTGGTCTAAATAGAGGAAATTTCAATGTGCATTTACGGTTTGATAGTTCATTTTTTACCAGTCAGGTGCTTAATTTTAAAACAGATTTATATAAAGTATAAGATACGGCACAGAATAGAAGCCTTCTGTCTAACATGGAATTTTATGATGTACCGTGTGCGCAGGGCACGTTTTTAAAGGAAGTTCTTGGCTAATGGTATTGTCATTTTAGACGGTTTTAATGTGGTGATGATGTATTTATTCTGCTTTTACAGAGTACGGTCTAAATAAATTGCTATTTTATTACTACTACTTACCATCTGATTCTTTACTATTAACTGGATTCAGCTAGACAATCATGTGGGGCATCTACACCTTGAGCTGCTTCTATTGGAAGCCATTGCATTGCCACCAGCCAACAGATGAGGGGACTAGACAAGTTATCATTACTGATCTGATCCCTTTGCAAGTATTGTAGAGCTTGATGCGCAGATTCAATTAGGACTGCGCCCCCTTTGAGCGCGCTGCGGCAATGTTGAACTGCCCACACCATTGTTTACAAGAACTTCGCACAGGGGATACATCAATCCCCCATAGATAAGGTATTACTAGCACTAGAAAGAATGTTATTGGTTTGGTCATGCCTTTGTGATATATGACTGATGTTAAACAATTACCAGAGTGTCAGCTCTTTAAAAAGAACTCTAGATATCTCTCAGCAGTAGTTAAACACTGGGTCTCTGATAACTTCTCTATGAGAAAGTTCACAGCATTTCTTTGAGTCTCTCTCATTTTAATTTTATATACTTTATTAGACCTTTTGATAGTGGTTGCATGATTTCTGCATATACTTTTATAAACGTATCCGAGCTAGTCAGACAGTGGAGCTCTGCATTTCTTTCAAGGTAGGTGGTTCTTTCAATTTGAGGAAAGCTTCAATTTTCTGTGTCAGAGCGCATGTTTATTGAGCAGAATAGTGGGATTTTTGTTCTTTCCTGATATTACAACGGCAATATCAGGAGCTTAATTGCTCTGAAAATATTTTTCAATCAAGGTATTGGACTTTCCAATTATACGTGTGTGATGCCACTATGGCTAACAATTATAGCCTTTCCATGTTTCAAATGACTTTGGATCAATTAATCGATAGAGATAATCTCTGAAGACAGTCAGACTCTAGTTATAATGGAGTACCATGGGGTTTGACTATAATCACTGGATGACAAAACGATGGCAGGCTATTTCAAGCTCCAGATCTGCTATGCCCACAACCTCATTTGTCATCACATTTTCTAACAGTAATTTTCATGTGTCGAATTTGGAGTTGATAAGATTATTCCTTCTTTACATTTAGCTTATGAAAGAGTGATTGACATTAATGTTGCCTGGGATCAAGTTTCAAGTACTGAATTACTATTTGACTATAAACGGTTTCAGGACATAAGAAAATAAGCTACTTAACTAACTGCAGTTCTCCAGTAGCTTTCATAGATTCACATGCTTGAATCTTCCCCGAAGTAAGAATCCCAACAACCATAATAAAGCGGTATTTCACTATCATAGGCTATAATGGCAATGAAAAAAAGTCAGTTGAACAGCTTATGTTCTTTTGTAAAAAAGGACCAAACTTGAACTATAACCAATCAGGGAACAGACTCCTCTACAACACTCCAAACAAAGGCAGAGTCCCTCAGATTTTCAAGCACAAGTGGGAATAAATAATCCCGAGCTTTGAGGGGAGACTCTCAGGAGAGGATGGTGGGTTGCATGTGAATCTATGAAATATATCAATACTAGAGAACTGCAATTACAGATAAGTAACTCATTTTCTTCTCCAGTATTGGAACTTTCATAGATTCACATGCTTGAAACAGAATAGCAAGCAGTTACTGCATTTGTATATCTTATAGTATTAGCACAAATAGTGGATGGAGGGTAGAAAATAAATACATAACGTTCATATGTAATATCACCTTAATTTAAAGCTCATTGCTTTGACTTAAAAGTTTATCGGCATAGATTTTGTACGTAGTTAGTCAATTGATTGTTGTCAATTGCAGTTTTCATGAGACTGTCTTTATCATTTTATTTATTGATTCTACATGAAGTAAACGTTTTAAATAAAGGCCTCACCTTCAGTCCTGAACAGCATTACGATCATGTAGAAACTAGGATTGACCTCTAGAAGTATGTAAGGAAATTAAAACTAGCAAAATTCTTCTCTAAATCACAGAAAACCGAAAAACAAAGGAGAATTCAACATATTGAAACAAACCTGAACATTTAAGATGCAACAGATCTCAAAACATCTTATGATCTAATGCTCAACCTAAATGACGATGAAAGGACTGAGTCACAAGTACTGGAAGATCTGGAAGATGAAGAAAAACTATACGTAACTACAATTGTAACTGCTAGTCTCATAATGGGCTAACATGGTTCAATAAATAGAGAAAGAGAGGATGGACTCACAATACCATGAGCAAGAATTTTTTTGGTTGAAACGCGTTGGTGGTGTCGGCAATTATGCTTTCACAAATTCAATTTAAGAAAACTGATTCTCCCGGAGTGCGGTGTTATTTTTGGTGATGTATATATATATATATAAAAAATATATTAAAATTAGCATAAATACACAAGCAAATACAATGAACCAAAAGAGACTCCCCTTACTGAAATAAGTGATATAGTAAAATCTGTCCAATCACTGTGCCTATTTCGAACAATAATGCTGCATGAATTTAAGCCCACTCTTCCAAAGTTTACAGGATGTTGATAGGTGAATGTGGTTGTATTTCAATAGCAGGGGAAGCTCCGTAAACCAATGCTGCGTGGGCCACCCGAGGGGCTAAGAGGATGAGATGATACCGCTCTGTTTTCATCTTGCTGAGAACCTTGGTATTAAAAGTATTGGGGGAGAGGGAGGCAAGGTAGGCATAGATAACGGACCATCTGTCGAAGGGCATTCCCTACGATCCTCGATATGGATGTCAACCTGCACATAACTGGCATTTGCAGTATTCCTTTGTTGCAAAGAGATCTAGAGCCAGTTTCCCTAGAATGAGAAGATCATATTTAGTGCAAAGTCATCAAACTTCCATTCGTGGAGGCTGTTTCCAGTTCTGCTTAGCATGTCTGCTAAGAGATTGCTAGTCACTGGAATATGTTGGACCCAAAGAGTTATTCTGTGTTGGTAGCTGGCTCTAGATTTTCTGAGCTTCCTTGGACAGTGCCAGTGATCTTGTGCTGCTTTGTTCATGTATTGCATGCTGGTAATATTGTCCGTGTGAACTAACACCGAAGACCCTACCATCATTGGCAGGAAAGCTTCGAGACAGAGTTAGATGGCTTTAAGCTCCAGGCAATTGGTATATATGCTCTTTTGGAGCACAGACCACTTCCTTTGAATTAGCAGGGTCTGTAGTTGACCGCCCCAGCTCTCCAGGGAGGCATCTGTAGTCATTACGAAGTGAGGTATTTGAGGTAAGAATGTTTGGCCCTCTGATAGGTGGGAGGTTTGGAGCCACCAGCCTAGAGCTTTCTTCATACCTGGTGGGAAGTTCACAAGGTCCTTGAACGATTCTTTTGTTTGAATTTATTGGTTTTATAGCTGTTCCTGTAAGGCTCATTTTCAGGCGTGCAAGAGGGACCATATTGATCGCTGAGGACATCAAACCCAGAAGTTAATTGAATAGATGCACTGGAACTTTTTCTTTCTTTTTATAGTTTGAGAGCCAGTTTCTAGAGCCTTCGTTGATTGTCTTGGGATAAAAGATCATTGTCTTGGATAGTATCTAGAGTTGCAGCCCAGGAACAGTATCTTCTTAGATAGAGGAGTTAATCTTTGATGATTCACATGGAGGCCTAGCTTGTGAAACAACATTAGGCAAGCCTCTGTGGCATCATACACTTAAAATGCCTTTAGTGCTTTTATCAACCAGTGGTCAAGGTAGGGGAATACCGGATGACTGCCATTCATGGAAAAAGCTGCCACAGGTGCTGGGCAGGAGGTAAAAATGCAGGAAGCTTATTTGAAGCCAAATGGGAGAACTCTGATGCATCGGTGGGGATGCAGAAGTATGAATCCTGTAAATTCAGAGCCACCATATGGTGTCGAAAAGGGTGACCACGCAAAGGGATTGTTTCTGGAACTACTTAACTTCCGGAGGTCTATGATGGGTCGCCCCTCCTCTGTTTTCTTGTCTATGAGGAAAAACCAAGAATAGAAGCCCGTTCCTTGCTGAGAATGTGGGCCTTTCTCTATGGAACCTTAGGGTAGCATGGCTAGCACTTCCTGTTCTTGTTTTGGTGGAGTGGTGGGAGGAATCTGGGTAAACTCCAACGTTTGACTATATGTGATCCGATCCAGGACTTATTGGTCTGATGCTATTTTCATCCATAGATTACAACATTTGGGATTTTTTTTCTTCTTTTTTTTCTCCCACAGGATGGCATAGGAAGCACTAGAATATTGTCACTGTAGGTAAGCTAGACTAAGGGCTACTGAGAGTATTGATAAGTCTGATACCAATTGTATCCTCTTTTTTTTAACACTTTATTTTTCCCAAATAAAGAAAGCAATTCACATTGCATTACATATAGTTATCGCACACTCAAAAAAGGAACAAATCGTACCTGACAGTGCATACTACAAAAATGGAAAGAAAATATTGATTGACACAGTGGCAACGCCCAATAGGCACCAAATTCCAACCCCCCTCCCTTGCTCCCGCCCACCCTCCCTCCCCACACCATCTTACAAAGTTTGAACAGTCACTTTCCTGTGGATATACTAGGTCGTAACCTCACCACAAACTTATGCTATGTCGTGTTATGTGGCACCTGTCTCTCAGCCCACTCCCTCCGGCTTTATGCCATCGTTAATTTGTGAGGCAGAGGCTAGCCTGGCCGTGTCCAAGTATGCTCGCAGAGATCCCCATATGTCTTTGGGACAGGATATTAGCCGCATCAAGCTGGCGTATAACTCTGCATTAATGTTGCAATACACCAGGCTACGCAACCAGTCTTGTAACTTGGGGACTGTTTCCCTACCCCAGTGGATGGCTACCTCCCTCTTCGCCAGCAGCAGCCCCAGGGATGCCAATCTCCTAGTCTTCTTGGGAATCTGAACTGTGTAGCCCAGGAGGGCGATTTCAGGAAGGGGGACTAGAGGGATCTCAATGATTTTCCCCAATGCTTCGTGTATCTACGCCCAATCTGTAAGCGAGGGCAGGTCCAGGCCAGATGAAGGAAACCAGCATGCGGGGCGTTACATTTCAAGCAGTTGAGGTTTGGAAGCATCGATTTTGTGGGCCATGGCAGGTGTGTAATAAGTGCAAAAGAGAAATTTAAAATGTAGTAACTTATGACGACTGTTAAGTGAGATGTCCCCGGTGACCCCACAGTACTTCTTCCATTGGTCATCTGTGATCGCCCTGCCCACATCCGCCTCCCACTCCCTTCTGACCCTGGCGTCGTCCACAGGAAGAATCTGAGCGCAAGTCCTGTACATTTTAGCAACTAGGCGAGCTCCACCTGTATCCTCTAGGTCCAGGCCGAGCGGGGGGGAGAATACCTCCGGCTCTACCGGGAACGAGGGAAACTCCGCACGTAAGGCAGTCCTCAGTCTGCACATGAGGAAGCAAGTCATAAAATTGCAATCTAGGAATCGGTCGTCTTCGTCTATTGAGAAGACATGCCCACCTGGAAATAGGTCATCTATCTTACCTATGTGCGCTGTATTATCCGCTCTCCAGTAAGTGGGAACCATCTGGTGTTAGGCAAGGGAATAGAATTGTATCCTCTTTGATATGGATAAGTGTCTCTTTCAAAATTGTAATGTGGCAAAAGATATTACAGGGTCAGAGTCTCCATCATCGACGTGCTTGCCAAACTGAGCGTCACCATGGTAAGGTAAAAATATTAGATATATTTGCACCTCTGGTTCTAAATGTTGTGGCCTTGAACCAACCGAGGCGTCTAAGGACCACTGACCCTTCCAGTTGTAGGAATGCTATTGAAGCTATATTTATAGCACAATCTAGATTTTCTAAGAGGACGTTTCGACCCCCTGCAGAATCTTTTTCATTTCTGCCCTTTGTCTTTCGGCAGAAGTTCTATGTATGTGGCCATGTCTGACCCCTATGTGGCGATGTCTGAGTACATCTGGCGGTCATACCGGCCCCGTATTGTCAGTGAATTGGCAGCCCGTGCAGTAGCAGCGAACATAGAGAACCTCTCCCTGCTGGTCAGGCGGGGTTATGAGTGACTGGGTTTTCCATGATTGCAATTCTTCCTGGATATATCAACAATTGGAATAGGTCTCACAGCCTTTCTATTTAAAATCATAAAGAAAACAAACAGATTGCTGGTTAGCTATTTGATGTTGGAAGTGTTTGACCGCTTCTTTCTCTAAGGGTAGGGAAACCACCAAAGATTATCTGGTAGGGAATCCACTGGTTGTGGGCCTTTTCTCTATCAATCACCCAAGGTGAACGGGTCATTTCCAGGAAACAATGCAATACATGACACTGGGGTTATTCATGGAGTGGCAGGAGAATACGGGATGCTGACATATCGGAAATGATGTGACCTTGCAGGCTCGGGAAAGTGTTTGTAGCAATCCTGTAACATGCCCTGCAGGCCTAGTACTTGACCTGACCCATGCTCAGAAGTTGAAGGCGGAGCAAAGTAGTGACATTGCTTACATATTGCCTCTCCATATATTGCCAACTGTTGTAGTCATTGTCCTATTAGTTTAGTCCCTTTCATTCTGGACATTATGCTGGATTGTGTGTCTTTGGTTATTGTTGACAACTACGGTGCCTACGTCGTTTGACTTTCTATCAAGATCGTCGAAGAGGGGGTATGTAGACTACTAGGTTAACGCCGACAATGTTTGTCGTTGACAAGACCTTTGTAGACAATGTCATCGTAGATAAGGCTGTTCGTAGATGAGACCATTGGCAGAGGAGACAATTGGCAGAGGAGGCTGCCATCACAGACGAGGCAGTCTTAGTCATCGTATTTGTTGTTAATGATTTTGACCGCGGTTTTGCTGTAGAGACCTAATTTTTATGTTATGAGGATTTCCCTGATTTAGTGTCAGCACTGAAGAGAGAGTGAGTTGTAGGGTCTGATTCTGAGTAAAGTTTTTTCCGATTTTCTTTCTCTGTGAGAAGTGCCTTATGAGACTCATGGTAAGTCTTTTTTATGGCTTTTCTGTGAACCTTCTGGAGGCCCTTGGCACGACCTCTCACTTTGACCTCTCCTGTGAGGTGAAGGAATCCTCACTGTCCACATCTGAAGTTACAGACTCAAGTTTCTGTAGCCACATTAATAGCCTCATCTCTCTAAACGGGAGAGTCTGAGGAAAAGGTTAGACATTTTGTAGTACTTTTCCTTGTTGACTGCTACTCTGACATATTAGTGCCAGGGTAAGCGAAATGAAACATTAAATATAATATTGGATGATCCAAAAAGTAGTAGAAGCTGAAGAAACTTAGCAGAGCTCCGAGAGACTCCCTTTACACGACTTGTGGTAGAAAATCTGAGGTACTCAGCCTCTGTAGGGAGTCTTCTAGAGGGTGCTTTCGCCCGATTGGTTATAGATCAAGTTTGGTCCTCTTTTAAAGAGGACATACATAGGCTATTCAACTGACTTTTTTCATTGCCATTATAGACTGACATAGTGATACATACTGCTTTATTATGGTACCAGAGGGACCCAAACTTCGACGACGGGAAATGATTCAAGCATGTGTATCTATGAAAGATCCAATAGTGGAGAATAACATTTCTCCTTCCATATGTGTGATAGATCGCTCCAGACTTGATATTCTGTTGTGGGTAGATGGACCAAAAGAGTGTTCTTCCAGATAAAATAAGGTACTACCTCCAGGATGAGAGTTATGTCTCTCAGATAGACTTTGCTGCTGTGTGTTTAGGTTTGTTGCATGTCTTCCCTTTGAGGACAGGGATTCAATACATTGATTTGTAGGTCATCCATCTTTATGTTTCTTTCTGACCCTGAACTGGAGCTGGCCCCAACCACAAAAGGTTTTTCTGTTTACCTTTCCCTGTAAATCTGGGGGTACATATCAATATTAATAGGAATTAGTTGGAATCCTAAAGACTCACATAAAACCGAAGGTTATCGTCATTACCATTCTTTAGCATAAACAGGCTACATTAGTTACAGGTGTTTGACATGCATTCTTCCTTCCACTTTACCTTTTATGGATAACTCCAGCATTGTTTTGGGGATTCCAAGCCTCTAGCCTCAATTCTGGGCTTCTGCTGACTTCACAGACACTGATAGCATTGACAAAGGTTCATTTCAGTGTCTTATCATAGTCAAACACTCATAAATAAATACATAATTAATACTTGAGCAACCCATAACAGGTCTGTTTGAATTCCCTCAAAGTTTAAATCAATGTTTTGGCAGTTGCTCAAGTCTTTTTAAAAAACTTTTTTTTTTTTAAGGGCATAGCGTAATTCCTTGGACTCTCATGCTCCCAACAGGTGCGGTTATACATGGCCATCAGTGTCTCATGTGAGTTTCTAAAACCAGTAGATCTGTTCACATATCTCATCCCTAGAAGACTGCCATGTGATATATTTTTTCCTGCTTCTAGTTTCCTAATAAAGGTCTCATTCTAGGGACAAACGTGCAGGATTTTAGTTACAATACCATGAAAGCCAAGTGAACACCATACAATTTCATACAAATGCAAACTTTCATCTTAGTAATGGGTATTCTTTTGACACAAGGCTATTAAACTCCTAATGGACACAACACATGTACAATTATCTACTAGCTGAGGGTATTTATTTTCAATTTCTTCCTATGTGTCTGGGTCCAAGAATTCTTATCAGAACCCCAAGTCAGATATTCCTTAGGTTTGTTGTATTTAGAGCCAGTGGATATTCTACACATCCTTGGTGTCATATCTTCATAATATGCTTCCAATTCTCTTGCTCTTGGGAGAAGTGTGAATTGCTTTTCCATGACACTTTCCTTCCACCTTGAGTTTGAGCGAAAGTATCATGCTCACAGTGTGATAATGGTGTTTTGAGATTTGTGGAAATTGATCTATTCTGCTGGATCCTGTATCTTCCTCTCATGGTCAAAATTCCTGTGGCTCTACATATTCAAGTTGATAAAGTAGAGGAAATACATTTTCTTGGATTCAGCTTTTTTTTGCAACTTCTACTTAATTTTCTTCAAAACGAACCCTTGTTTAACACTTGCTAGTTGCACTTGGCTATTCTCCCTGACTCTTTCTTTCTCTTTATAAGTCTCTGCATTTTCTGTGTTTTGCTGGAGAAAGTGTAACTGGTCCTTATGCGTTTTGCTCTCAACTTCCAAGGATTATAATTCACTAGCATCTCTCACAGAGTGCACCCTTGATGCTTCTATTTCCTTGTGCATATCCATTTGAGCCTTTTCAAGGTGCACTATTTGAGTTTGTGCTTCGTTCAAAGTAGATGTTGCCTTTTGCAAATCATTTACTGCACTGTTCTTGTATCTGCATAGTGTATTTAAATCTGTGGTTAAATGTATCTTTGGAGCACATTCCTTTATTAAATGACAGCAATTACCGCATTTTGCAACTTATCTACTCTTTTGTCAGTGTTCAGTCTCTTTCTTCAGACTAAAGATGGTATCCAAGTGGTTATTAGTTAAAATTCTAATTTCTACTATCTTAGCTCCAAAATGCTTTTGGGCATTTTTACTGTTTACATGTATAGTACTTAACTGAACATGGTCATCATGTAAAACCTAATAAAGGTTCTTACTTTTAGTCAATTCTTGTATATAATTACCCTGACCATCTTTGTGTTGTTCATTACAGCTTTCAATTCTAACATTCCCTCCACAAACTAAATACCCTGCATTCATCACTAGGTTGATAAAAGGCTACCGGATGTTCAATTGCTATAAAATAGATTGATGGATGATTGCTAGATGTGCAAAAGTCTGGGAGATAAATGTAAGGTGGAAAATAAGGTAGTATATAAATGCTATCTGCGTGATAAGGTGCTTCATGCCACTGGATGATCGCTTAATGGGCAGAAAGTAAACAGATGATTGATGGGTGAAGGATGGTAAATGCATAATTTCTTAGTAGTCATTATATAATTGTTAGATGGAAGGTGAACTTCATTTGTAGGTCGAGCCTGCCAGACAGCACAGCTGCAAAAGACCAGTTGCTACTTACAGCCCACCCATTGTTTAACATTGGTTGGCTTTGTCACTTTTGTTTTCTTGCTTCTAATTTCATAGCTATCCTTATCCATCTTGCGTTTGTCCATCCCCTGAAAAATAACCTTTTGACTTGTATTCTTCCACTGCACCCTTTTAGGGAACTGCTCTTTTCTTTTTATTTAGCCGTCCTTTAGAGTGTTTTCCAGCTCTCGCCAGTGCGCTCTGACGAAACGCACAACCCCCGTGTTTGTCTCTCATACTTCTCTCGCACTGGATTTTTTTTCTCTCTAGTCTGTTTCTCCCCTGTGCTCTGTGTTCTTCACTCGCTTCTCCCTGTGTTGCTCGCTCCCTCCTGTGCTGCTTTGCTTCAGAGTGCCTTTTGTACTGGCATCTGCCTTCATATTCAAGGCCACTGGAATTCTGCGGGTGCAGCTTTTTTCGCATAGTTAAGAATTTGCCACATTTTCCATGTAATCCATCACTTGCTGAATGATCTGCAGATGTTAACAAAAAGTTTTGTTTCTAGCACAAACGGATCAAAAAACATGTCACATAACGTGCCTTTTCCTGACGCACAATTTAGTCAGCCCTGCTGCACAATTTAGTGCTATCTGCCGCATAATTCCAGTTCCGTTGAGTCTATTACTGTATATAGTCAAACATAACGCCTTCAGGCGGTCCTAGCTTATGTCAGAGCAATGAGGAGGAAGAGTCCCAAGGAGGTAAAGCAGTCTGCTCAAGATCACACAGACTAGCTCCGGGCAGGACGGCAGACGCTTCTCCCGAGCTCTCCCATTACAGCGCTCACTGGACCCCGTCCCCCGGAAGCTAGTGAATGGCTGCAAGCCATGGACGGGGAGGACGCGGAGGTCTTCGCTGCGTCTGATCGATTTGAAGTGAACCTATGAGCCGGGCCTCGGCGAAACCGAATCCTGCTCAATATTGAAAGCCACAGGCTAAAGCAGCAAGTGGGAGCATGCCAGAGGTCAGGCGATCGAAGGACATCACCGACGAGGCGTACAGCCAGAGGGACGCCTTAACCCCCGGAGCAAAGGTGAGAACGCACCGCGGCGAGGAGTCGGGGCAGATCGGGGCTCACGTCCGGGTGGTTTACCTGAGCCTGAGAGTTCGACCAGAAGCATAGCTGGCATCTTTTATTTTTAAAGGATACATCAAATGACTCCTGCTATTGCAAGACTACAGTATGCACACCTAGCAGCATAAAACCGCTAACACTAAAGCTGCAATGCTGCGCCGATCTACTCCAGCTCCAAGGATGAAATGCAGAGCGCAGTGTAATGTGCAGCAGAGAATGGAGTTAAAGGCAAAGTCTCTTGGAAATTGAAAAGGATGAGGATGCTAATAGCCAAGCAGAGAGTGAAGGAGAAATATCAGAGCTGCAGTTTTCAGACTCCTCAATAGGGCCGGAGGTTTTGGACAATTTGAATGGCATTGAACTTGCTCAAAGTACTACCTCTGCCTGTCTCAAGCAATATCCTCTGTTTATAAAGCAAACAAAAATATCAGTACAGCAAGAGCCTCGGGTAACATCTCAGATACAGGCTCAAGTGGGGGCAGCAACTGATCAAATTAATCCATCAGGCGGATCACTATCCCACACTCAGGTAGGTATACAAGGGCCGTTCTTAGAGACTGGAGTTAATGAAGGAAATAAAGGTTTATTACAAGAAAAGGAAGAGAGGAAGTAGTCTGCTCAGTCAATCAAAAGCATGCGTGCCGCCATACTCTTAGAAATAAGAGACTTGAAAATAACGCAAGCACAAGAAATAGCGATGCTCCATGAAAGACTTACAACAAGCATTGGCATAGCCAATAGGTCTCGCTTTTGGGTCCTTATAAGTGTTTAGCCATGCAACAGTTGCATAACTAAATACTTATAAAGGTGCCAAAAGCAAGACCTATTGGCTATGCCAATGCGTGTTTCTGTTTATTACTGCTCTGTAGTAATGGCAGCGCACGGGTGCCACCATTACTACATAGAAGTAATAAACAGGAAAAAAAAAACCTGGCTCACGGAGAACATCAAAGCGGCAGTGAAAGTGAAAGCGATCAAACATCAAAGCGGCCATGCGGCCGTGAAAAGTGAGACGCCCGCGCGCATGCAATGTAGCTCGAGGCTACAGTGGTAGCACTTTTTTGAGCCCTCACAAAAAGTCTCGCCAGACCAGCGCATGCGCTAGGTCAGGCGAGACCTAATGAACAAGTTACTTACCTTCGGTAACGATGTATCTGTAAGAAACATTAGTTAGTTAGATTCCTCACCTTAGAATATCCCCAGGCGTCAGACTGGATCCGGAAGATTTTTCGTCAGCAATACCCCTTGCGCGTCGCTAGGCGTCTGCGGCTCCGCGTCCGTCGTCGTGCGCCGGAATGACGTCGGAGTACTTAGACGCCGCCCTCGCCCGCTGACGTCAGTTCTTGTACATAGCTTTCCGCGGCAGGAACGCAGAGCCATGCAAAGACCGACACTGGTGCCAAAAATAAAATCTAGGGGCCTGAAAAGGATAACCTTAACCCTAGATGTCAGTTCGCAGAACGGGGAGGATGGGTGGGTCGGTGAGGAATCTAACTAACTAATGTTTCTTACAGATACATCGTTACCGAAGGTAAGTAACTTGTTCATCTGAAAGAAACACGTTAGTTAGATTCCTCACCTTAGAATAGATACCCAAGCAATACCATCCCCGGTGGTGGGTCTGCGAACCAAGATCACACCAGAAAGTCCTGGAGGACAGAACGGCCAAAGAAGCCATCCCTCCGGACTTGGCTGTCAAGGCAATAATGCCTGGCAAACGTGTGTAGCGAAGCCCACGTCGCCGCCTGACAGATGTCCTGCAAAGGGATACCCCGTCCCAAAGCAGTAGTAGCCGCTGTGGCCCGAGTAGAATGGGCGCGCAGCCCAACAGGAGGGTCCTTTTTTGCCAAGGAATAACAAATGTTGATGCACAAAACGACCCACCGAGAGATGGTCTGTTTGTGCACAGCTTTCCCCTTCTTAGCACCCACGTATCCAACGAAAAGTTGGTCGTCCACCCGGAACTGCTTTGTGCGGTCCAGATAAAAGGAGAGCGCACGTTTTGGGTCCAGACGGTGGAGCCTCTCTTCCTCTTTGGAAGGATGCGGAGGCGGAAAGAAGGTGGGCAAGGTGACAGACTGCCCAAGATGAAAGGGGGTCACCACTTTCGGAAGAAAGGAGGGACGAGGCCGAAGGACAACCTTGTCCGGATGAACAGAGAGAAAAGGAGGCTTTGAGGATAAAGCCTGGAGCTCACTCACCCGTCTAGCCGAGGTGATGGCTACTAGAAAAGCAGTCTTAAGCGTCAGCAGATGAAGAGGACAATTATGAAGAGGCTCAAAGGGAGCGCACATTAGAAATGTGAGAACAAGATTCAAGTCCCGCTGAGGCATTACAAAAGGCACAGGAGGGAACGTGTGAGTAATGCCTTTTAGAAAGCGTGTAGCCACAGGGGACTTGAAAAGAGAAGGCTGATCAGGAAGCCGCAAGAAGGCAGAGATGGCAGCAAGATAACCTGTCAAAGTGCCCAGGGCAGAGCCCTGCCGGGCCAAAGAAAGAAGAAAGAGGAGAACCTCAGAAAGAGGGGCGGAAAGGGGATCCACAGCCTTTGCTGTGCACCATGCCACAAATTTGTTCCACCGGCAGGCGTATACCATCTTTGTGGAGGGATGCCTGTCTGCCAGAATGATATCACAGACTTCAGGAGGCAAGTCAAATGGCATCAACTGCCGCCGCTCAATCTCCACGCATGGAGGTGGAGGCTGGACAGGTTCGGGTAGAGGACCGTCTCCTGCTGCTGCGACAGAAGATCCTCCCGAAGGGGCAGACGTATCGGAGGATCGGTCAACATACTGAGTAGCTCGGGATACTAGTAAGTTCGTGCCCAATCCGGAGCCACCAAGATGACTTGGGCCCGGTCGCGCCTGATCTTCTTCAGCACTCTGGGCAGAAGTGGTATAGGCGGAAAGGCGTACAACAGACCGCAACTCCACTCGTGACGAAAAGCGTCGCCGAGCGAGTGCCGCCTTGGAAATTCCAACACGCAGAACTGCTGACATTGCGCGTTCTCTTCGGTGGTGAATAGATCTAACCAAGGCTCTCCTCACTGCTGAAAGAGACCTTGCACCACTTCGGAGTTCAGACGCCATTCGTGATCCATCATGCACCGGCGGCTGAGTTAGTCTGCTCTGGCGTTCAGAGAGCCCGCCAGATGTTGAACCACTAGGGTAACGCCCTGGTGTTCCAGCCACGTCCAGAGGCGCAGAGCCTCCTGACAAAGGGTCCACGACCCCACCCCGCCCTGTTTGTTGCAATACCACATGGCGGTGGTGTTGTCCGTGAACACCTGCACGACACTTCCCCTGACAGAGGGAAGGAAGGCTTTCAGTGCAAGTCGGATCGCTCTCAACTCCAACAGGTTGATGTGGAGGCGAGACTCCGCCGGAGACCAGAGGCCTCGGATCTCCGCCTCTCCCATATGGCCACCCCATCCCAGGAGGGACGCATCCGTCACTACGACATGCTCCGGTTGGGGAAGGGAGAGGCTCTTGCCCTTGACCCAATCGCGGTCCGTGAGCCACCACTGCAACTGCTGTGCAGTGCCCTCCGAGATCAAGACATGGTCGGACAGGAGGATTGGGAGGTAGAGGCCTGGATAACCAGGCTCTTGGGGGTAGGGTGTTGGGACAGAAAACTGGGGTCGCCCGGAGCAGGGCGGTGGCGACTGGCGACGTTCCTGTCCACAGGAGGAACTGTGGAGGGCTTGGACCAGGTGCCCTGCAGAACGTCAGTGAGGGCCTCATTGAATGGCAGAAGAGGCTCAGTGGAGCTTGCTGCAGACTGAAGCACCTCAGTGAGGACGTTAGTCCTCACAGCCACGGCAGGTAGCTCGAGCCCAAGGGCTGCGGCCGCCTTGCGCAGCACCACAGAGAAAGCAGCACCCTCCTCCGAAGCCACAGTCGGAGGAGAGATGAATCCAGTGTCTGGAGAGGTATCCAGACCACTGGCCTCCCCCAGTTCATCTGCCCAGTCCTGTGACAGTTGAGCCTGAACGGCCATAGGATCCTCGGATCCCTCCCATTCGCCCCCATCATCCGATTCCTGGTATGCAGGAGGAAGGATCGGAGCCGGGCGATAGACATAATGTGTCTCCAGCGGCGCCGAACGCAGCGTCCATCGATGCCGTAACGGCGTCGGGCCCGGAGCGGGGCTGAACTGCGGCTCGACGCCGAGCGGAGTCGGCGTCGGAGGTGGTACCGGTGTCGACGCCGGCGGAGGAGGCGTGACGAGGTCGACCGGCGTCGGCGGGGACTTGGGAACGGGTCCCTCGGGCACTTGCGGCGTCGAGGCCGGAGCCGTCGACGGCGCCGGGGCCGGAGCCGCCGGCAGGCAAGGTTGCCCAGTCGAGTCCGCGGGGCCCGAAGGCACGCCAGCGGGCGTCAACGGCGGAGCCAGGTTCCTCATGGCCGAGAGGAAGGCACTGACTTCCGCCGGCGTCGCGTCAGTCCCAGGGACCGGCGGGTATGGGGACTTGTGCGGCGCCTGCGGCTCCGCTGGAGCCGCGGGGGTGGAACCACCCTGACCCTCGGCCGAGTCGCGCGACTGGCAAGGGGAGTCCGAAGAGCGGTGTCGCCTCTTGGACTTCTTGGAGTGCTTCGACTTACCCGAAGACTTGGAGCCAGACGATCGATGACGTCAGCTGCGGCTCCGCGACCGATACTTGGACCTTCTCCTGGACCGGGATCGAGAGGGGCGCGGAGCCGAGTGGCGAAGCTCGAGAAGCTTACGGGACCGCTCCCGTCTAGCCTTCGAGGTCAGGGCCTTGCAGTCCGAACAAGACTCCGCGTCGTGGTCGAGGCCCAAGCTGTAAAGGTACCGGCGGTGATGGTCCGTAACCGACATCAAGCGGTTGTAGTCAGCACAGGCTTTAAAACCAGGCATCCTACCGGCACCGGAGTCGAGACAAGATCAAAAAGGATCGAAAAAGTTAGTCAAAAAGTGACTAAAGGGGTAGCTCTCCCGGATCTGCGCTTACTGGCGCGGAAAAAAGAAGAACTGATGTCCGCGCGCGAGGGCGGCGTCTAAGTACTCCGACGACGTCATTCCGGCGCACGATGCCGACGACGGACGCGGAGCCGCAGACGACGCCTAGCGACGCGCAAGGGGTATTGCTGACGAAAAATCTTCCGGATCCAGTCTGACGCCTGGGGATATTCTAAGGTGAGAAATCTAACTAACGTGTTTCTTTCAGATAATGGAGGAGACTTTGACTCTTGTCCCTAGAAGGCTAAAAGAGTTAGAAACCAGAGTTCCGGATCTGGAAGACAAGATTTCGAGCATGCAGCAGGTTACTTAATTGGAGATCAGCAAAAACCGGATTGAGAATAAATTGCAGGACTTCGAAAACTACAATAGACGATTCAACCTTCAGTTAGTGGACGTTCAAGAGTAGAGTGAGGGTGCTCAAGTATTGGAATGGTCGGAGGAATTCATGAAGAAAGCAATGCCAGAGTTAGATGGAGATTTGACTATTACCATAGTGCACAGCGTACCAGCTCAGAAGTACGCAAATGTGAAATATCCCTGAACGATATTGTTGAATTTTGCACACTATTGCATCAAAGAACGTATTTTAACTAAGGCCATTGCGAAGAGAACTCTTTCTACTTCGGAAGTGCATAAATTAAAACAAGCATTTGCAATGCAATAGGTCTCGCATTTATAAGAGTTTGAGCTATTTGCATTGCAAAATTACAATGCCTTTTATTTATGTTTTGGTTTTAAAACAAATAAAAGGCATTGTCATTTACAATGTCAGTAGCATAAACTCGCATAAAAGCAGTGTGCGGCGTGCAGCAGTGTTTCGTGTAGCAGTGTGACGCATGCAGCACTGTGTGGCATGCAGAGGCGTGCAGCAGTGTCGTGCAGCATGCAGCAGTGAGTAATGCAGCAGTGTGCAGCAGTGTGTGGCGTGCAGCAGTGTGCGGCGTGCAGCAGTGTGCGGCGTGCAGCAGTGTGCGGCGTGCAGCAGTGCGCGGCGTGCAGCAGTGCGCGGCGTGCAGCAGTGTGCAGCAGTGTGCGGCATGCAGCAGTGTGCGGCATGCAGCAGTGTCGTGCGGCGTGCAGCAGTGTGTAATGCAGCAGTGTGCAGCAGTGTGTGGTGTGCAGCAGTGTGTGGTGTGCAGCAGTGTGTGGTGTGCAGCAGTGTGTGGCGTGCAGCGGTGTGCGGCGTGCAGCGGTGTGCGGCGTGCAGCGGTGTGCGGCGTGCAGAGGTGTGCAGAGGTGTGCGGCGTGCAGCGGTGTGCGGCATGCAGCAGTGTGCGGCATGCAGCAGTGTGCGGCATGCAGGGTGTGCAGCGGTGAGCGGCATGCAGGGTGTGCAGCGGTGTGCGGCGGCGTGCGCGGTGTGCGGCGGCGTGCGCGGCGTGCAGCAGTGTGAGGCGTGCAGCAGTGTGAGGCGTGCAGCAGTGTGTGGCGTGCAGCAGTGTGTGGCGTGGTTTGTAAACAGCAAGAAAAGCGGACATCAAAGGAAGGGTGGGAGGGAACGAGCATATGGGGTGTGAGTTATAAAGAAAGTTAATTGTTGAAAGAGGGGATGCAGGAAGTGAGGCAGAGCGCGCGCTGGCGAAAGTAGTCTGCTGCTTTCAAGTCCGATGCCAGAAGCCAGCTTCGCGCTTGAATGCCTCACATGCACTGGCCATAAACCGCATTCCTAAGGTCTTGTGCCCCTTACTAAATCTCTCTGAATGCGAGAGGCGGCGCACGAAGTAGCTGGTGGCAAATGGAATGCGCGTGGTTGTGCGCGTAACCCCCACCCGATCCGCCTGGGAAGACTTTGGGAGCATTTTCTGAAGCCCCTACATAAGTCTCGCTGTGCGATCGCTTACGCGATAGCCAGGCGAGTCCTAAAGACTAAATCAGACGTGTCTGCAATTAGGGCATGGAGACGAAGAGAATTTGCAAAAATGATTGATCCGTTTCAGGCTAAGAGCGCTCAGGCGTCCATTGTTCAACAAGAAAGGTTTTGGCGAAAGGGCAATTTTTCTTGTTAAGTGATATTGATGATGCTCAGGCGGTTAGGAAACTATCGTACAAGTTACTTATCTTCAGTAACGACATATCTGTAAGAAAGATTAGTTAGTTATAGATTCCTTACCTTAGAATTACCCACAGGCGTCAGACTGGTCCGGAAAGATTTTTCGTCAGCAGTACCTCTTCTCGTCAGAAGGTGTCGTCGGTCGGCTCTGTGTTTGTCGTCGTGGTCGCAGGGATCATGTCGCGGCAACTACTTAGACGCCGCATTCGCGCTCTGACGTCTGTTCTGTACACGACTTTCCGTGCCAGAAACGCAGAGCCATGCAAGGCACTATTGGTGCACAAAACTAGGGCCCTGAAAGGATGTCCTTAACCCTAGAAATCAATCTGCAGAACGGGGAGGATGGGTGGGGCGGTAAGGAATCTATAACTAACTAATGTTTCTTACAGATATATCGTTACCGAAGGGAAGTAACTTGTGCATCTGAAAAAAACACAGTTATAAATTCCTTACCTTAGAATAGATAACCCAGCAATACCAACCCCGGAGGTGGGTCTGCAAACCAAGATCACACCAGAAAGTCCTGGAGAACATAACAGCCAAAGAAGCAGTCTCTCTGAACTTGGCTGTCCAGGCAGTAGTGTTTGGTAAACGTGTGAAGCGATGCCCACGTGGCCGCCTGACAGATGTCATTCAGAGGCACTCCTATTCCCAAGGTGGAGTGAGCGCATAGCCCGACAGGAGCCTCCTTTTTAGCCAGAGAGTAACACGCCTTAATACACAACACGACCCATCGAGAAATGGTGCGTTTGTGTATGGCCCGACCCTTCTTTGCACCCATGTAACCAACACAAAGTTGATCATCCCCCCGAACTGTTTTGTGCGATCCAGATAGAAGGAGAGCACATGCTTTGGGTCCAGACGGTGGAGCCTCTTCTTCCTTTGAAGGACGCGGAGGCGGAAAGAATGTGGGCAAAGTAATGGTCTGCCCGATGTGGAAGGCAGCAACCACCTTAGGAAGAAAGGATGGACGGGTCCTGATAACCACATTGTCCGGATCGACAGACAGCAAAAGAGGTTTGGAGGAAAGGGCCTGGAGCTTACTCACCCTTCTAGCAGAAGTGATGACTACCAGGAAAGCAGTCTTGAGAGTCAAGAGACGTAATGGACAGTTATGAAGCGGCTCAAAGGGAGCGCACACCAAATAGGTCAGTACAATATTCAAGTCCCACTGAGGCATAACAAATGGAATTGGAGGAAAAAGATGCGTTAAGTCTTTCAAGAAATGGTTAACTACTGGGGACTTGAGAAGAGACGGCTGATCTAGCAGCCGAAGGAAAGCAGAGATGGTGGAAAGGTAGCCCTTGATAGTGCCCAGAGCAGAACCCTTCTGGGCTAAAGAGAGAAGAAACAAGAGTACTTCAGAAAGAGGGGCCGAAAGAGGATCCACAGCCTTTGCGGTGCACCATGCCACAAATTTGTTCCACCTGCAGACGTATACCGTCTTTGTGGAGTGACGCCTGTCTGCCAAGATGACATCACAAACGTCAAGAGGCAGGTCGAAAGATGTTAACTGCCGCCGCTCAATCTCCACACAAGGAGGTGGAGGCTGCACAGGTGCGGGTGGAGGACCGTCCCCTGCTGCTGCGACAGAAGATCCTTCCAAAGAGGCAGTCTGAACGGAGGATCGATGGCCATGTTAAGCAGCTCGGGATACCAGACTCTTCGTGCCCAATCCGGAGCCACCAAAATGACTTAGGCCCGGTCACGCCTGATCTTCTGCAGCACTCTGGGCAGAAGTGGTATAGGCGGAAAGTCATGCAACAAACCGCAACTCCACTTGCGACGAAAAGCATCGCCGAGCGGGTGCCGCCTTGGAAATTCCAACGCGCAGAATTGTGGACATTGCGCGTTCTCTTCGGTGGCAAATGGATCTAACCAAGGCTCTCACTGTTGAAAGAGACCTTGCACCACCTCAGAGTGAAGACTCGATTCATGATTCCATCATGCACTTGCGGCTGAGTTTCTCCACCCTGGCGTTCAGAGAATCTGCCAGGTATTGAACCACCAAGGAAATGCCTTGATGTTCCAGCCATGTCCAGAGGCGGAGAGTCTCCTGACATAGGGTCCACAACCCCACCCCACCCTTTTTGTTGCAATGCCACATGGCGGTGGTGTTGTCCGTGAACACCTGCACTACTGTTCCCCGGACAGAGGGAAGGAACGCCTTCAGTGCAAGACGAATCGCCCAGAGTTTCAAAAGGTTGATGTGGAGCCCGGACTCCGCCGGAGACCAGAGGCCTCTGTTCTCCGCCTCTCCCATGTGGCCGCCCAATCCCAAAAGGGAGGCATCCCTCACCACTGTGTATTCTGGTTGGGAAGGGAGAGGGACCTGCCACTGACCCAATCTTGGTTTGTGAGCCAACACCGCAGTTGTTGAGCAGTGCCCTCCGAGATCTGGACATAAACAGACAGATTCCTCTGATGCTGCGCCCACTGGAACTTCAGGTCCCACTGCAGAGCCTCCTGCATATGCCACCTGGCATGATTGATCAGCAGGATGCAGGAGGACATGAGTCCCAGCAGCCTCAGGGTCATTCCGACCGAAACCCGGGACAAGGGCTGAAAGATCGAAATCATAACCCTAATGTCCTGGACTCGCTGTTTGGGAGGATAGACCCGAAACTGCATTGTGTCCAGAACCGCTCCGATGAAGAGGAGCTTCTGAAAGGGAATCAGGTGCAACTTCGGCACATTGATGGAAAACCCCAGCTGATGCAGGAAGTCGGCCGTAGTCTGGAGGTGGGAGACTACTGCCTGGGGCGAGCCCGCCTTCAACAGTCGTCGAGACAGGGGCAGACTGGAACCCCTGATCCGCGCAGATGAGCCGAGACCATTGCAATCACTTTCTTGAACTCCCGAGGGGCGCTGGTAAGGCCAAAGGGGAGCACGGTAAACTGAAACTGCTCGTGGCCTACCATGAACCGCAGGTAAGGCCGGTAGGCCGGCAGGACGGGGATGTGAAAATAAGCATCCTGCAAGTCCAATGCTACCATCCAGTCTTGCGGGTGGAAGGCAGACAAGACCTGAGCAAGCGTCAACATCTTGAACTTCTCCTTCCGGAGGAAGCGATTTACGTCACTGAGGTCCAAGATAGGACGAAGGCCCTTGTCCTTCTTGGGAACCAGAAAGTAGTGTGAGTATCAACCACAACCTACTTCTGGGACAGGAACGCGCTCGATGGCTCGCTTGACCAAGAGAGCCATAACTTCCCGCTGGAGAAGAGCCGAATGATTCTCTGACATGCAGTGGTAACGAGGTGGCATGGCTGGAGGGGTAGTCTCGAAGGGGAGGGAGTAGCTCCTTCAGACTATCTGCAAAACCCACCTGTCCGAAGTGATGGTGCGGCAATGGGGGAGGTGATGGCGAATCCTGCCGCCCACTGGCGTTTGATGGGCCTGAAAGGTCGGATTAGGAGGGTTTGGAGGCTGCTGCAGAGGGGGGGGTTGGTGCACTGGCCTGCCCGCTGGCCCCCTGAACCACGACGCTGCTTCCCACATCACCAGCCACGCGAAGGCTGGGTAACTTGCTGCGGCCTGTGGTCCTGGGTGGGACGTAGCGGGGCACCCCTTCTGTAGCCATGAAAGGGGCGAAAAGCAGACTTCGCCGGACGGGAGGAGAGGCCCAAGGACTTGGCTGAAGCCCTGGAGTCCTTGAAGCGCTCTAGGGCGTTGTCTTCTTTGTCACCAAAAAGGTGACGGCCATCAAAGGGCATGTTCATCAAGGTGTTGTGTACATCCCCCGAAAAGCCAATAGACCTCACCCAGGCGTAGCGACGGAGTGCTACCGACGTGGAAATGGTCCTGTCCAGATAGTCAGCAGTGTCCAGATAGTCGGCGGTGTCCAGCCCACAACGGATCTTATACTTTGCTGTATCTCTACCGGCGGCAACAGCCTGGGAGAGCACTGCCGGGTCCTCCTCCAGACACTGAGGCAGCACTTGCACCACCATATCCCCACAGAGTGTGAATAACGGCCCAAAAGACATGCACTGTTTACGGACCGCAGTCCTAAGCTGGCGGAAGAGAAAAATGTGTTTCCAATATGGTCCAGCTTCCTGGATTCACTTTCCAGTGGAGCAGTAGCGAAGGCGCTTTTGGAGGTGGAGGCTTGGACCACCAAGCTCTCCGGGGTAGGGTGTTGGGAGAGGAAAGTGGGGTCACCCGGAGCCGGGCGGTGGCATCGGGCGATCATCCGGTCCACGGGAGCCCCCATGTTGGGCCTGGACCAGGTGCCCATAAGGACGTCGGTGAGGGCCTCATTAAACAGAAGCAGGGGCTCTGAAGAGCTCACCGCCAGTTGAAGCACCTCAGTCAGGAGGTTAGTCCTGACCGCCACCGTAAGAAGCTCAAGGTTGAGAGCCTCAGCTGCCCTATGCAACACCACAACGTATGACACTCCCTCCTCCGTAGCCACGGTAGGAGGAGGAGACAACATGCCAACGTCGGGTGAAGTGTCAAGACCACTGGCATCCCCAGTTCTTCTCTTCAGTCCTGTTCAGACCCAAGCTGGTCAGTTAAAGGGTCACCTGACCCTCCCAGTCCTCCTCCTCTGGTTCCCACTGTTGTTTGAAAGGGGCCCCAGGAGTGAACAGGGGCAATGAAAGCCGGTCAGGCACCATGTCCACGTCAGGAAGGAGGCTGGGATCGATGCCGGCCGGGGGGCCGACCGGTGTCTGGCACGGTAGTGGTGCCGTCTGAAGCAGCGCCGATGGAGGTGTAATGAGATCATCTGGCGCCGATCCGGATCCAGGCCTGGATCCAAGGGGGACCTGCGAGGCCAGAGCAGCCGGAAGCGAAGACCTAGGCCCCTCAACAGAATCCACGGGGCCTGAAGGCACGCCCGCTGGGTCAGTCTGCCCAAAGATGGCATGCATTGCCTCATACAACGTACTAAGCTGGGCGGGGGTCGCTCCGGGTCCCGGAAAGGGAGAGAAGCTCAGAGTCAACCCTTCAGGCTCTGCGCGCGGAGCTGCGGGAGTGGCACCACCCGCGCGCCTTGTCGAGTCAACCGACCGACGAGGAGATGGTGAAGAGCGACAATGTTTCATCAGCTTCTTTTTATGCTTTGACTTACCCGACCCAGAGTACGAAGACTTCGAGCCGGACTGATGGTGGCTCCGCGACTGGTCTCTCGACCTCCCTCTCGACAGGGACCTTGAACGGCGCGGAGCCGACTGTCGACGTTCAAGCAGCTTTCAGGACCACTCCCACAAAGCCTTCGGCATCAACAACTGACTGTCGAAGCACGACTCAGGGTCCTGGTCATGCTCCAGGCAAAAGAGGCACACGCGGTGCGGATAGGTCACCGACATCAATCGGGTACAGGAGCCGCAAGCCTTAAAACCGGGCATCCCAGGTGCACCTGTTCAGAATCGGAGACTCAAAACAAGACGTCGACAAAAGTCGAGAAAAACTTAGTTAAAAAATGACTGAGGTACCGCTCTTCCCGGATCTGCGGACGTCAGCCCGCGAGGGCGGCGTCTAAGTAGCTGCTGCAACGTCATCCCGGCGATCACGACGCCGAACGCGGTGCTGACCGACTCCACCTTCCGACGTGCAGAGGTACTGCTGACGAAAAATTGTTCCGGATCCAGTATGACGCCTGGGGGTAATGCTAAGGAATGTATAACTAACATGTTTCTTTCAGATAAACTACATTTAATTGATTGCTTGTAGTTGTCTGCAGTGAGATCATCACTAGGAAATGATGAAGGGATTCCGGAAGTTTTCTAAAAATAATAATGCTATGTGGTTTAAAAAAAAATAATTTCAAGTTGATAAAAGGAATTGTAATGTATAACAGATTATTAAGAGGTGTCAGGCCCTCTGAAATCCAATTCCAGAACTGGAAAGGTTTGAGCGTGAAAGGGTGCATTCCAATGGTGCGCGGGAAAAGATGGGGGGGGGGGGGCAATCCTTACAAAGGGGAACTTGCAGGTTGGGGGGGGGGGAATCAGGGTTTTGAGTGTTAGGAGGGTGACGCATGGGTAAAAAGGGCGAGTTTACGGGGGTCAGCAACTAAAAAAAAAATAGATTGTTCTGGCTAAATGAAATTGGCTATTTTGGGATTAGAAACATAGCAAATATAGCAGAAGGAGAAGCAGAGGAGCGACAGGACAAGAATATGATGCATAAAAAGAAAAGGCAGCTCCAAAGCACCCCACCTCCCCCCTACCCCCCCAGCGCCTTGAGACCCTCACTGGTGAGTAGCGCACTATATAAAACCCTGATTGATTGATCCTGCAATGCACAATGCACCTTTGTCCTGGGTGGAAAGCTTAGGTAGCCATATACATGAGTCACTTTCTTTATCTTTAATGAGGCAATACTACATAGAAATATTTCACGTAAGAGAGTTTATTGCAAAAGTCACTTTTTTCTGTTAGGCAATGCACAACGCACTTTTTCCTGAGCGGGTTAAAAAAACATGGGCAGTTACAGGCACAAGTCACTTTTTTCACCCTTATTAAAGTAATATGTTCATAATATTGGGATATATATCATACAAGTCATGTAGCACTTTAAGAAACAAAGATACATAAAGAGGCTCTGAAGATTGCTTCGCTTAATGCCAATGTTCTCAATAATAAACGAAAGGCTCACACAATAGAATTATGGATCAGAGGTCACTCCCCAGACATTGTGCTCCTACAAGAAACACATTTAATGGATTTTAACGGATAAAAAAGATGGCATGTATTAAAAAAAAAACAGCGGGCAGGCTGTCAGTGTTCAGCTAATTCAAGTGTCACCCACAGAGGAGTGGCAATATTTGTTAGTAAGTATCTACCCTTTCAAGTTACCTTCACTCAGTCTGACACAGAAGGCAGGTGGGTGCTCGTTAGTGGCTTATTCAATAAAACAAGGCACACTATAGCTACAATATATGCACCAACTCTACATAATCCTTCCCCTCCGATGGAGCTGAATCAAGCTCTAGTTAAAACACCAGGTCTTGTGATTATGGGCAGGGATATATATTTTCTTCAAAATGCGGAATTAGATGTGTCATCTGTTTTAGGTAAACAAATTAAGCCATGCATGGCTAAAGCACTAGCAAACCGTATGGGAGAACTAGATCTAGCAGCCATCCTGCGAGACAAATATCCAGAAACACGTGAATATTTATGTTTTTGAGCTAAATATAACCCCGCTTCCAGACTAGATTATTTCCTCTCTTCACATAGTTTCAAAATAATTAAACATGAGCACAAACTGAATGCTTTTACGGATCATGCTAGGATTAAGATGAAAGTGATAGGAATGATAGCGAGACCGGAAGGAAGATGGATTTTTAATAAAGTTAACTCAGAAGATGAAGAATAGTGCCCAGAGGTATATAACAAGATAGTAAATTATTAGCTGGGCCTAAAGTATTCGATGCTCTACCCTGCAAAACTCCGAGTGGAACATGGGGATCGGACAGCCTTTTTTGACTCTCCTGTGGCTGCAAGTGACTGGCTGGACTCTCTCCCGGACGGAGGTGGCCGTCCCGGACCCTCTGCGGGCACCGCAGGTGATGGGTCCCCTTTAGAATGACTTTTGGTCCTTGATTTTGCCTTTTTGCACTGTACAGTCGGGTCTTATTTCATTTGCATATTGTGTTTTACCAGTACCAGTGAGGGGGGGCGGGCGGGGACGGGTCCCTTACCTCCTCTGGGTTCTTTTTGTAGAATGGGGTTAGTGGGGCGACAGGCACACTGCAAGTTGGGGGGGTTTTTTGGCCCGCAGGGGTGCAGGGTGGGGGGAGTTGGTCCTGGGGTGGGGTTGGGGGGGGAGGAGGGTTTGTTTTGCTGGGTGTTTTTTGTTTACAGGGCGAGGCACTGATTTTTGTCCACATTTGGGAACTGTGCTGCAGACTGGGGGACCCTTGATCTATTGGGGGGGATAGGGGGGGGACGGGTTGAGGCTTATGTCATGGAACGTCAATGGGTTGGGGGACCGTATCAAGCGGGGTGTAGTACTGCAATATTTGCGTCGTTTGACTCCTGATGTGGTGTTTCTCCAGGAGACGCATCTGGTTGGCAATGTTTGTCATGCAATGAACAGGGGGGGGATACCGCCTCGTGGCCCATTCTGGTTTCACAACTGGTTCCAGGGGGGTGGGCATTCTGCTGCGAACCTCACTTCCGGTGGAGATCACTAAGATAGTCTCGGATGACAGAGGGCGCTATGTGTGTTTGATTGGGAGGTGGGAGGGGCAGCCCCTTGCCCTGGTTTCAGTTTACGTCCCCCCGGGCCTCCAGAACTCCACCTTCACTGACTTGGGTCGAATGCTGCTGGACCTTCCGGACAGCCTCCTGCTCATGGGCGGGGACTTTAATTCTGTGGTTTCGGGTGAACTGGATCGTCACCCACCAAGGACCCTCCCCGCTGCCCAGGCATGGCTGGGTGGGATGCTGGAGACCTTCGGCCTGGTGGATAGTTGGAGATTAATGCATCCGACCCAATGTCAATTCACCTTTCACTCGGGGGCGCATGGGAGTCTCTCTAGGTTAGACTACTTCCTTATGCCCGCGGCGCAGACTGGTCGGATTCGAGAGGTCAGGCACCTGGCGCGGGGTATCTCCGACCATTCTCCGCTGTGGCTTCTTTTTGACACCGGGCCGCGGTCTGCAGGGCGGATCGCTCCCATTAACCCATGGTACCTGCGAGACCCTACGACTCGTGACAGCCTGGTTAAGGCTATGGACCAATACTTCCTGGATAACGAGGGGTCGGTGTCTTCTGCAATGTCCCTGTGGGAAGCCTTTAAAACCGTGATCCGCGGACACGCCCTTTCCCAGATAGTGGTGGCTAAGAGGGTCAAGAGTGAGGCAGTGGTGAGGCTGGAGACTGACATCTTGGGGCTGGAGTCGGCCTTGGAGGCGAATGTTACTCCGGACGGGCTCCATGCCCTCAGCCTGAAACAGTTTGAATATAGGTCCCTGGTCACTGACGCGGCCAAAACTATGTATAGGGAGCAGCAGGGCCGACTGTACGATGCCGGGGACAAGGCGGGAAAGTTGATCGCGTGGCTGGACAGGAAGGAGAGAGTGAATCGTGTGGTCCCGGAGTTGCGTGCTGCGGATGGTGTGTGTGTGACGGAGCCTGACGAGATTGTGGAATGTTTTGCCGACCACCTCCGGGCTGTGTACTCCCCAGTGACTGACAGGGATGAGGACGACTCTCGCCTTCTACTGAGGGATATCGCCTTGCCCTGCCTGTCCGTTGAGGACCGTGAGCGGCTGGACGCCCCCTTGTCGGCGGATGAAATAGCGACCGCGATCCGCTCCCTTCGCTCGGGCAAGGCTATGGGTCCCAACGGTCTGCCCATTGAGCTATATAAATTGCGCCCTGACAAGCTTGCGCCCTTCCTCAGTCGCATGTTCCGTGAGTCTCTGGCGGCGGGTTCCCTCCCGGCCGATCAGCGTTTGGCCACGATAGTCGTTATCCCCAAGGAGGACAAGCCGCGAGATCGCTGTACTTCTTACCGGCCTATTTCACTGCTAAATGCGGAGCCTAAGATCCTGGCGAAAGTCCTTGCCAATCGTCTGTTGAGTGTCGTGTGCGATCTGATTCATCCGGACCAATGCGGATTCATCCCGCATCGTAACACCGCTCTTAACTTGCGGCGTCTTCATGGCGCCCTTGCCAGGGCGGAGCTCCTCTCCGAACCGGCCGTGCTGGTTTCTTTGGATGCCACGATGGCTTTTGACACCATCGAGTGGCCATTCCTCTGGGCTGTCTTGGCTAAATTTGGCTTTGGGGAGGGATTTATTGGCTGGGTGAAGCTTCTGTACACGGGACCCATGGCTCAGGTGGTGGTGAACGGGTGGGTCTCTCGGCCCTTTGCCCTCGGCAGGGGCACGAGGCAGGGATGCCCGTTGTCCCCTTTGCTCTTCGCTCTCGCCCTGGAGCCACTCGCGGCTTGGCTCCGCTGGGAGCCCTCGCTTAGAGGGATCCGGTGGGCCCCGGGCTTTGAAGATCGGGTTTCGCTGTATGCGGACGATATTCTCCTATATCTCACCTCACCGCGGCAGTCGCTCAACGTCCTCTTTGACGTTCTGACTTCCTTTGGGAATAATTCGGGTCTCACGATCAATTGGTCTAAATCCTGCGTCTATCCGATCTC
Source organism: Triturus cristatus (assembly GCF_964204655.1). Lineage (NCBI taxonomy): Eukaryota > Metazoa > Chordata > Amphibia > Caudata > Salamandridae > Triturus > Triturus cristatus. The sequence continues at coordinate 1,061,847,937 of NC_140590.1, forward strand.
CGGTGGTCCTCCACTCCTACCGCCTCGGCTTCCGATCCAGGTATCTCTGAGCGGCTTTAAGTACCTGGGGATATACGTTTCGCTGGACCCGGTGGCTCGCTATGAGCAGAATCTCCTGCGTCCGCTTCGGCGATTGCGAGAGGATACGGCCCGGTGGCGCATGCTGCCCCTGTCCCCGCTGGGTCGGGCCGCGCTGTTCAAAATGATGTCCCTTCCCAGGTTCCTCTATGCACTCCAGAATTCCTTCGACGTCATCCCAGTGGCCTACTTTCGGGAGGTAGAGAGCCTGCAGAGGAGACTGGTGTGGGACGGGCGGGCGCGTATTGCTCTTGCTAAGCTTACACTCCCCTGGTACGACGGGGGCATCGCGCTTCCCGACATTCGCAGGTATTATTGGGCCGCGCAGCTTTCGGCCATCAACCATGCCACGTATGCGCCTGGCCTGAACCCGGCGTATGAGATGGACAAGTTCCTGCTTCCCGGCGGGGACTATAACAGGGCGCTGTACTCCCGCTCGGCTGGCCGGACCCTTACGGGTCCTACTAAGATTGCGGTGCGGACCTGGAGGGCCGCCACTGCGGCCACGGGCTGGGGTGAGCGACTGACATGTGCTACTCCTTTGTTTGCCTCCGATCGCCTGGGGAGCCTCTGGACTACGAAGGGGTTTGACCAGTGGGATACGATTGGTATCAGCAAAGTGGGTGACCTGTGGCATAAGGGCGCGGTTAAGACTTTCGCGGCTCTTCAGGCCGAATATGAGCTTACGGACAGGGAGTTCTTCCGCTATGCCCAGGTTCGACACGCCCTGCTCTCGGTCTTTGGAGAGGGGACCAAGATCCCGGTTTCCTCGCCCCTCGAGGACCGCATACTTGACGGACATGTCCCTGACAGTACTATTTCTTTAATTTATAAGAAACTGATTAATCATCGGGCTGACCTCTTGGTGCGCCTTCGGGAGGCTTGGACGGGGGATGGGGTGGAATTGGACGACGAGGACTGGCAGTCTGCACTGTCGTCCCCCAAGGAGGTCGCCATTCCAGCCCGTCTCCGGTTGGTACAGCTTAAGATTCTTCACCGGGTGTATGTGACGGGTCCTCGCTTGGTCTCGATGGGATATTCCGACGATGGGCTCTGTAAGCGGGGTTGTGGGCTCAGTGCCACCTTTCTCCATATCCTGTGGGAGTGCCGCGAGGTGGCGGACTACTGGCGCCGGGTACATACGGTTATGGGGCAGGTCACTGGGGTTGTGCTGCTGCCGGAGGTGCGTCGCTGTGTCCTGAATGTGTGGGAGCCCAATGATTATAGCGCGGCTCAGACTCGGTGGGCGGCCCTGGGGAACATGATTGCCAAGAGAGATATAGCGCGGCTTTGGGGTGCCCAGCGGCCGCCCACCGTGTCAGTATGGAAGGAGAATATGGACTGGTGTATGTTCAGGGAGAAGACTGTGTATGTTGCCCGTGGTAAGCCGGGGGCATGGGGCAGAATCTGGGGGCAATGGAATGCATATCGCGGGGGTCTCTGTACGCCCCCCCCTGGTGGACACCGATATCGCCATGTCCCCCTGACCCTTGACGGTTCCGGGCACCTTTTGGATGACTACATATGGACGTTCATTTCCCTTGGCCCCCCCCCCCCCGTCCCCAGCCTCCCGGTACTCCTTCCTTTCGTGTGCTGCTTAATGGTCTGACCTGGAGTTCCCCGGAGGAAGCCTGACCTGCGCCGTTTGTCTTTATGCCTCGCCTTTTGTTTTTCTTTTAGTTTTCTGTGTTTGTTGGATTTAAGTCTCCTGTGCCTCTAGAACTATCCGGACTCACTACGGGGCCGACCCCCGGGAACCGACTGCAGCTTTGATAAATGTATATTTCATTCTGTACTTAGCGGCCGGCCCTGGTGGTTGTAGGCCCGTGCTTGTAATCGAATTATTGTTCAATAAAAACTTTTAAAAACAAAAAAAAAAAAAAAAAAAAAGATTGTAAATTATTGTAGGGTAAATACTTACATTGCTTGAATAGAGAATGTTTGAGATGCTTTCAATGCAACTATTCGTGGAGATATACACACACACACACACACACACACACACACACACACACACACACACAAATACAAAAGGCATTCAGCAACAGAAAAGGCAACTCTTCATAAGGCAAGGCTTGAGGCTGAATTATACCCGGCACTTGTGCTAAATAAAACTGCTGCAAATAAATAATTATTCAGGCATGCAATAATATTACTCTACACAATGCTATATTGCCAATGCCACATATCTTCAAAAAGTGTATGAACACTCTGGATATGTGGTCAGATTTTTGGTGTGGCAATCTAGATAACGACAAGCAAGTAATAGGATTACATCCCTTATAGATGCAGAAACTAAGGCTCACTTAACAGAGCCATCAGATATTCAGTGAGCCTTCCTTAACCCCTTCTGTGCCCATGACGAGCTGGACTCGTCATGGGCCGCGGTTGCACTGTGCCCATGACGAGTCCAGCTCGTCATGAACCCCGCCCGCTAATGGAACGCCCGGCACAAGGCGGGGAAAGGGCATGGCACACAAGGGGTTAAACACTATGAAATAATATAAAACACTCAGCAGCAGGTGAATATCACACGCCAAGCATTTTTTTTTATATAAGCTCCCTATCTAACGGCTGCAAAATGATCATGCACAACTGGTAGCTACAGTTTCAAGTAGAGAGGGTGTGAGATCATTAGCTAATTGTAAGCCAGCTGGGGAAGACCGCATCCCAGCTGAACTATATAAAAGATTTGCACAGTTTTTAAATAAGGACATTTTAAACCTCGCAAATCACATTTTAGAAGGAGGAGAGCTTTCCCCATCTTTTTGTACTGCGGTTGTAGTTAGTTTTTTAAAGAAGGATTAAAAAAAAGGGAAAACATTAACGCTTGTAGGCCGATTAGCTTATTAAATGTAGATTACAAGATCTTTACTAAACTTTCAGCTAACCGATTGAGCAACATTATGGGATCTATTATTCATTCTGATTAATGTGGTCTTGTGGCAGGTAGGCAGCTATTCCCGAATACAATTTGTTTACTAGAGACCTTAGATTATATGTTACAAAATAAAGTGCCTGCTCAGGAGACATTTTTTAGATGCCGAAAAGGCTTTTGATATAGTATGCTGGGAAAGCCTTTTTAAGATTTTTTAAGGAATTTGGTCTTCCAATAATTCTATTTGTATAGTAACTTATTTATATAAGTGAGCCACTGCACAAGCAATCATCAATTCAAGCAACCTCTGCTCTTGCAAATTAAACTGGGGAACGCAACAGGGTTGCCCCCCTGTCGCCCATACTTTTTGCTCTGTTTATAGAACCATTGTCAATAGCCATTAGAATCAATGCAAACGCAGTAGCACCAATAAGTGGGATGTCTAATATTAAATTAAATACTGACAACATTGTTCTATTTCTCAAACCGGAGATAGATATCCAGAAAAAAGTTTGACATTTTTCACAAATTGCAAGAATTAGGAGGCTATTAGATAAACAAGTTAAAAACAGAGATTTTACGATGTAACTGTGCACATGACACCTTACTTCCTAAATTTCATTCTTTAATCAATACAAGACCAAAACGTTATCTAAAGATATACGTTTACGAGAATGTTAACGATTTGTACACATTGAATTATATTCCTTTAATTCACAAGATGAAGTCATTATTTGCAAAACGGACACTTCCCAATCTCGATAATGGGACGTGCTGCTTTAATTCATATGTCCGTCTTGCCCTTATGCAATTTTTAGTTTTCTGCCATTCCATGCTCTTAACAGATTACATTTTTTAAGGAGATAGAGGGTTTGTTCTCTACCTTTATATGGGCTAATAAAACGCCTAGATTAGATATAGACACTTCGCATAGATGAGCTAAGGAAGGAGGATTGGCTCTGTAATTTGAGGGAATATTATTTTGCAAATTTAGCACATAGGTTTTTAAAATTACCCAGATAGTCCCCTATAGCATTTTTTTTTTTCATATCGATGCTTTTGCAAGAAAATGAAATTTTAGAATTTTTACGACTTACAAGAAATCCCAATAAAGTTTTACAAGGTACTATCATGGCTTATAAACCAAAGCCCAAATGCTTAAGCACTATAATATACTGATCGTTAATGGTGCCACACATCTGGCTAATATTTATACAGGAGCCAGACTCTTGATAGAGAAAAGTATTATACAGAAATGGGAAAGAAATGGCTACTCTATGGTTCAAGATTTAATTAATATAGAAGCCTGGAAAAGCTGGAGTGAAGTCGAGCCCAGTATTCGATATTTTAAGGATACATTGCATTGGTCATATACACAGATTAGGCATTTTTAAAGGAGATCGATCCCATTAGGTTTGTATCAAGGTTAGATCTCACTGACAGAGGAATTGATAGAATCAAGTACATGCAGTTCTATTAGCTGCTGGATATCTATCCTTAGGTGAACTATTACTGATAGAACATACGAGAAGGCTCGGGATAAGTGGCAGGCTAAAGAGAATCTCCAGGTCTCAGCCTGGAATAAGATAAATACGTGTAATACTAGTTTATTGAAAGGGGCTAGTTTCAGAAGAATGGAATGTTATGCCAAATGGCTATTATATAGAACTCCAGTGTTTTCGTACAAAATATGCCCTTAAATACCCAAGATATGTTTTCGGTGTTCAGTAAGGGGCGGGGGGGGGGGGGGGCAATTGAATTCACACCATTTGGGGCTATTCGAAAATAATACAATTTTGGGATGAGATTGTGAGGTATTGTTTCCACAATCTAGAACTGGTGGCTGAGATAGATCGATGCTCAGACTGCTGCTTTGGGATATTGCCCTGATACGAACATCAGCCCCTCACAGGAGAAACGGTTATTTTATTATAGTATTGGTTGCCAGATCTTTAATACTGCAGAACTGGCGAACGAAAAGGTGGTCCAAATTGTGCAGAATTGGGGAACTGGAAAAAAGATATGCACTAGGGTCAGGCTCTTATATGAAGTATAAACAATTGTGGGAGTTTCTTGGAGAGGGGAGGAGTTAAAGCAAAATACAAATGTACTAATCTCGGGAAAACAGGGACAATGAGTGAATGTGCAATATAGTTTAATGTCATTTATTATCTGGAGTTGTTGAGAATGTGGTTTTGGTTTATAAGACAAACTGCTATTCTCACTTACTAAGATTAATTGTTTTTATCTAGGATGCCATCTTTGTTGATAACGTGATTGCTGAACTCTCTGAAATAAAAATATTTTGGAAACAAAAAGATCACACATACTGTTTATATTTAAAAGATCAATTTGCCAAACCACAACATGTTATCCAGTTCCAGAAAGGCTAGGTACTGAAGCGGCACGTTATTTAATTAATTTTCATAAAGAGATTTGCAACTTGCAGGTTCCAAATATGAATTCCTGCGCAGCTGTCCCCCTCGACAATCAGACGATTTTCAGTGATATATGATCAAATATAGTCCATTGGCTATGTTTTTGAAAAGCACATAATGAATCTCATTCATGCTCACCTACAATCAAGTTAGGAAGTTAAAGTCCTGAGGCAAGAGATAAAGAAGTCTGCTGAAGATAACACGTTATGTTCAGGCAGGCGAAGTCCCCCTGTGCTTTTCGTTCAATTTGCCACAAAACCACATTTAAACCACAGGTTTTTTTTTTAAATGTGTACGAAGATGCATCAGTGTAGTATATTGGTAATAAAGTTGAGGCGGGAGGGGGGGGGGGGGCAGGTCTGTTCTTTACCGACCACAGAAGCTTCTCGGGTCTATGTTTCACTGCATGTACACTCTTGGGTTTGTCAGTTCCAAATTAAACGCGCCTTTTATTCCAGTTAATCACCTACAGTAACAATTTCGGCTAATATAACTGTAAACTCATTAACTACTATTAAGTTGTCTAATTTTACATGCTTAAGCAGTCACAATCCTTATTCGCTAGCTTATTTCAATATCGACAATAAAACTACGTAGAAATGCATGCTATTAACAAATATTTACAAATAAACACAAGCGAGGCACCTAAAAACCTTACCCTGCATACACCATCCTAAATCAATATCAACTTTAGATATTTAAATAATCCCAAATTCAAATACTAACCATGACAGATGCCCGGGCGTGGCCAACCGGGCAGCGAAATGGCCGCTCTGTGAGCGAGCTCCGCCGGCTGCACTAATTAATCCTTCAAGAAATCCTGCACTGCTCACACTGGGAGTCCCGATTCACACACCGGGAGACGCCGCAATGCTGAGTGTTGCTTCGACTGTGGTTTGATACCCGACCGAAACTGGGGGGCTGAGCTGTGCCCCTGGGCATCCCGCGCGTGAAGATCCTGTGGCGCGCACCCGTTGCTGCGGCTGCCGGGGACGGTTGGGAGCGGCCACTGGAGGCCGAGGCTGCTTGGGCCTGTGGCGGAGAGGGGAGCTGCCGACTCCATACTGCAGGTCGCGGACAGAAAGAAAAGCGTGTCGGGTGGCGCGGATCCGCCCGGGGACCCGGCCGTCGGTCTCCGGCTGCCGGTCTGGGTGCTCCGCTGCTGATCCCGGCTGCTGCTGGCGGAGGGAGCGCCGACGCGAGAGGCGGGGACGCCATTTTGTGATCGCTGCGGGATGCGGATGCAAGGCTATCTATGGCTGTGGGCTGCCAGACCCGACCACTGAAGACCCCGTGCTGCCGCACACACGTCGCTGTGGAACTCAGTGACCGCTGGAGGTGAGCCTGAGGGGGCGGCTGGTGCCGTGAAGACGAGAAGCGCGCTGCAGCCTGAGGTCGGGGGTGCAGGGGGAGCTGTGCGGGGCTGGCCTGCCTCCTGGTGCCAAGGATTGTCCCCGCGCTGCGGAGTGGTCGGAGCTGGGCCTGCGGGGAGCCCGGTGGTCGCAGCACCCAGGCGGTGAAAGTCTTGGCTGGTGAAATTTGACTACGACCCACGGCGGGGGTGCCGACGGAGGGCCCGGGGCGCTGGTGTTTGGCGGAGGGCCTGCCCTGTGCGGTAACCCGACCTGGCTGGAGGTGTTGTGGCGGCGATCCTATCCCAACCCTGTGAGCGGAACTCTAAGAGAGTGGATGGCCGGGATCCTGGAGCGGAGTTGGAGGCATACCTAGGGTGCGCGCCCAGCCTGACTATAACGGAGAGGCTCCACTAGCGGACTTGTGGATGAAATCTGCTGGCTGACGGCTGCATGGAGAACTGAGCGCGCGGCGCCCTGCGGTGGGGAGCCTGGGGTGGCCCGACTGGCGGCCGTGACCGGCGAGCTGCGGTGCGGCCTTGGGGACCTGCCCTCCTGTCCCGCTCCGATAGTGCCTGTGGCATTGCCCGTGCCCCTGCTGGCCCGAGATCGGTGGAGCGAAAACCTTGAGCGGGGGTGGCTGGACCCCCTGGGTCGCGGCCGGGGCCTTTGACGCCACCGTCTGGACTCGGGACCGCCTGGCTGATCTAGAGTGGTTCTCCTTTTCGGTGTCCGGATCTGCCCCATAGCCATGGGGGGGAAAAACGAGGCGAAGCAGTCCAGGCTCACGTTTGAGCATAAGCGTCAGGCCAAGCAGCAAGCGGCGGACCTGGAGGCGGCGGAGTCCTCCTTGCACGGGACAGGGCCGGAGGAAGACTACCTAGCGCTGATGCTGGAGGTCCGCTCAAGTCTCAAAAGCATCGATACCAAGCTAGACGCCATGGCCACCCAGTTGGACTGTCAAACAACGGGTGGACTCGCACGAAACCAGGTTGGATAGCCTGGAGAGCGGGCACACTGAATGCTGCGAGTTCAGACACGACACCAAGAAATAACTCACGGCCGTGGAAAAAGAACTGGAATTCCTCCGGGCCAAAACGGATGATTTAGAGGCGAGGTCCCGCAGATCCAACATCCGAATCACGGGCATACCAGAGACGACGAACATTGGCAAAATGGAAATGTATGTATCAGAACTCCTCCATGAGCTCTTTGATCCGGCGCTCTCCCCGGTGTTCACGGTGGAAAGGGCGCGCAGATCGCTCGGAAAGAAGCCGCCGGTGGGGGCGGCGCCGCGCCCTATCCTGGCTAAGATCCTGAATTTCCAAGACAGGGACCTCATCTTACGCCTTGCTCGCGAAAAGGGGAAAATTGTACACAAGGGGAACAACATCTCCTTTTATCCGGACTTCACTCCCTTGGTACAGGCAGCCCGGAAGGAATTTTTACCTGCTAAGAAGCTGCTACTCCAGGCTGCCGTCCCGTATGCACTGTCATACCCAGCGAAACTGAGGGTGACACACGAGGGTACCACACACTACTTCACAGAGGCGAAGACAGCGCTGAAGTTCGCCAAGCAGCTTGGGGGAGCTGTGTCGAGACGCAGGCCGCCACAGGCGGAGGGGGACGAAGGGCACTTAAATGACAATGATTGACCCTGAAGGGAGTGGGAGTCATGTACTATCCGTGTAGGGTGTTCTACTTGGCGGGTGTGGTGCCTGCCCAGTCCCGTCCATGGTTGCCCATGGTTTACAGTTTTTAGTTGCTAAGGGGATGTGTGGGGCCTGCATATGGCATGTGTGCTGCAATTGCCGAATTGATCCTTCAAGACAAGGTCTCACAATTAGGTATAAGCTAAGATCTGAGCGAGGCGGGCTCCGCTGGTGTGAAGCGGTGACCGCTATAGTGCAGCCACCCTGTGCTAACGGGGGGAGTACGCTTGGTGCACCACGCCCCATGGGGTGCATCCCAATGTTGGTGAGTTTGAGTTGCAATCACGCTTTGCGTGATCCAGGGGGGGATTTGTCACAACCTGATTGGGGGGTTGGTGAGGGTGGGGGGTTGGTGAGGGTGGGGGGCGGGGGGGGGAAGGAGGGTTGGTTTAAGTTATGTTGGTTCCGGTACGATGGATATGTATGTTGGCAAATCACCATGATGCTACCATATACATGGCACTGGCTGTGCACTGGGAGAGAGATGCAGTATGTAGATGGGGGCGGTGGAGAGGTAACGCAAAATGGCTAGAGCGATAGCAGGCGTTAGGATATTAACGTGGAACATTAGAGGACTCGGGGACTATAAAAAGGCTCGGCTCATGCAGGGGTACCTCTCCCGACACAAGATAGACATCTGCTTCCTGCAAGAGACGCATGTGAAGTCCACCCCCTCACCTAGGCTGAAGCACTCTCGCTGGGCATGGGTACATTCCACCGCTTATTCTAATTATGCTAGAGGGGTGGCGATACTCATAAGAGCTGGGCTGGACTGGAAGGAACACCGCACTCACTTGGACACAGAGGGGCGCTACGTTATTACCCATGGCGTATTGCAGGGGAGGGAGATAGTGTTGGCGGCGGTGTACGGACCCAATGTGGATGACCCTGACTTCTTCAGGGAGCTATGGGCACGGATTCTGCTGATGGACTGCTCCACGATTATCCTGGGAGGGGATTTTAATGTGACACTGGTGGATGCGTTGGACCGTAGGGGTGCGGGAGGACCCACACACACCAGAGCGAGGCAGGCAGTCTTTGACATCATGGAAGAAGGGTTGCTGTCAGATATATGGAGAGTCAGACATCCGGCTGATATTGTGGGGACATGTATTACGAGCCAACACGCGGCCTGGTCCCGGCTGGACTACTGGCTGGTATCGCCGGATGTGGCATCCTGGGCGGAAGAGGTGGATATTCAGGCCCGGTCACTTTCTGATCATGCTCCTTGCCTGTTGGTGGCGAGGGTGCCTGATGCCCCTGCTCGCGCGTTCTCCTGGAGGCTGCCCCCGTACGTGTTTACAGACTCTGTCTTTACGGAGGAAATTAGAGAGGATATTGTGCGCTATTTCGATATAAACGGGGGTACAGTGGATACGGAGGCGGCCCTATGGGACGCATTCAAGGCGGTAATCCGGGGCCAGTGCATCTCTAGGAGGGCGGGGGTCCTCGGGGCAATACGCGGCACTCTGGGCAGGCTGGAGGGAGAGTTGCGGGACTTGGATGTAAGTTTCTGTAACGACCCGTCACCCGCACTGGCGGTTCAGATGAAAGCCAAGCTGCTGGAGTTCGGTGAGGAGGCGCAGCGCGAAGTGAAGTTCCTGGGAAGGCAGGCGGAGGCCCGTCGATATGGTGAAGGCGATAGGCCTAGCAGAACCCTGGCGAGGCTCATCTCCCCGCGTGCGCGGTCAGATTTCATAACGTCCATAAGGGACGGGTCAGGTGCACTCCGGTTAGGGCATGATGCAGTTCTGACTGCCTTCGCTCAGTTTTACTCGGCCCTCTATACGTCCAGGCAGACTACAGCCCCGGAATCCCTGGACGCCTTCCTAGACTCAATTGTCATTGTTTGGTTTAATGACCACCACCGTCGATATATGGATGTCCCGTTCACTGTTCGGGACGTCGTGCAGGTGATAAAGAGCATGCCGGCGCACAAAGCTCCCGGCCCTGATGGGTTGACCACTACTTTTTATAAGACTTATGTTGACGAACTGGCCCCTAGGCTCCTCTCGGTCTTCGCTGAGGCCCAGAAGACGGGCTCCCTGCCAGGCTCGATGCGGGAGGCACTGATAATCACATTGCTAAAGCCGGACAAAGATTGCCAGCTGCTCGACTCGTATCGTCCACTATCCCTCATCAACGTAGACGTTAAAATCTACGCTAAACTGATCGCAGACAGGCTTCAGCCCCTACTGCCGATGGTGGCACTGCCCGATCAATCGGGATTTGTCCCCAGCCGCGCCACGTCGCACAATCTAAGAACGATATTCTCAGTATTGCACTACCTGCACCCCTCCATCCGGGCGGCGGTCATCTTCCTGGACGCTACAAAAGCGTTTGATTCGCTGGAATGGCCCTACCTGTTTCGGATTCTAGGCAGAATGGGATTTAGCCCCCTCTTCATAAACTTAATACGGCCCCTATACGCCGCTCCCAGGGCGAGAGTGCGGGTGAACGGGCTGATCTCCAAGCCATTTGGCATCTCTCGCGGGACCAGGCAGGGGTGCCCCCTGTCCCCGCTGCCATTTGCCATTGCCATGGAGCCCCTAGCGGCTCGGGTCCGCCAACACCACACTGCCCGGGGTATTGGCTTCAGCTCTCGCAGCCTGCTGATATCCTTGTACGCGGATGATGTAACACTATATGTTGCTGACCCCTCCGAAAACCTGGACCCACTGCTGAGGGAGTTCGTCAGATTCGAGGGACTGGCAGGAATAGCTATAAATTGGTCCAAGTCTGTTGCGTTCCCTTTGACGGATGCCACCCCGGAGGTGACTTCGGATTATCCCTTGCGCTGGGAAACGGACTCGGTCAAATACCTGGGGGTCTGGATTAGTCGCAACCTGAGTGATCTGTGGACACTGAACTATGGAAGGGCGGTGGACTGGCTGGAGGGGAAAATCGAGATCTGGAACAAGCTCCCCCTGTCTTTAGTTGCGAGGATAGCCCTAGCGAAGATGGTGGTCCTCCCGAAGTTCCTATACCTCTTTGTAAATCTACCGCTGCCCTTGACTGCGCAGTTCCATGCTCGGGTGCGGTCACTGCTGTTGATGCTGGTCTGGGCTGGAGGCCAGGCGAGATCGTCCTGGGCGCTGCTCACCCTCCCGTTGAGACAGGGCGGACTGGGGGCCCCAGACATGGCGCTGTACGCGCTATGTGCGCAAGCACAATTTCTGCACTTCTGGGTTTTCCCCACTCCCTACCAGCCGCATGTGTCGGTGGAGAGGGCAGTGGCGGCTCCCTTGCCCCTCAGTGTGGCATTATACGAGAGGGCGCCCCGCCCGTCTGGAGACGTTGACACGGTGGCCTTGCTCCGCTGGTCGTGGCGAGAGCTGCAGAGGAGGGCACGTCTCCCTCTCCTGTATGCGCCGGCTGTGCCCCTGAGAGGCAATCCATTGCTTCCCTGCCTGCAGGACAGGGGGGGGGAGATGTTGTGATTAGAGGGAAAGTTCTACGCACTTTCGCACCATTTACCCTGGTGGCACCTTTGGGGTTCCCGTAGAGGGGGAAACTGAAACACCGGAGACATTTGCTGATATGTTCGCGCTCCATAAGCTTAAAGAATCCTGTAAGGCGTTATGGCCTTTATTCCCGGATGAGCCCCCGCATTTCCAGGCGCTGCAAAACTTACTGTCGAGGGCTTCCCCCAAAAAACTTGTGTCCCGGTTATACAACTGTATGCAGGAGCAAGCTCCCATTATGGTGCCGCCCTCGATGCATGCGTGGAATGCGGAATTGGAGACCCCTCTATCGGAAGAACAGTGGATCTTTTGTTGTGGGCAACTGAAGGAGCTGTCGCCTAACTATAGGTTGCGCCTCGTGCATTTTAAGTTCCTACACAGATACTATCGTACACCTCGGTTGCTGCATCGTATGGGCCTCAGGGAAGAGGATACTTGTTGGAAGTGTGGGGCCGAAAATGCTACTTTTCTGCATGTGGCGTGGAGCTGTCCACGCCTGGAGGAATACTGGTCGAGCATTTTTGTTGCTATTAATCAAATCCTCCGTAGAACCGAAACGCCGACTCCACACCTGGGGCTGCTAGGTTATGTCCAAAATACCCCACCAAAGTCTAGGAAACTACATGCGCTATTGCTCCTTTATGCTAAGCGGCAGGTGGCGGTGCGTTGGGGACGCAGATCCTTGCCTAAATTTGTAGACTGGGTGAAAGACGTGACGTATGGTAACACACAACTTGAATGCTATTGGGAAACAATGCCGGTCACTTCCCGTCCCAGGGACATCTGGGAGCCCTTTTTGCAGTGGGCCCGAGAGAGGGCGGACTCCCCACGATCTACAGGTTCACTGTCTGGTGAGATATCTGATGATATGGGTTAAGGCTGATCGGAGGTGTGGAGGAGTTCACATGCGCAGCTGGGCTCTAGACGACATTGTAAGTGGTGGCGGCCGGCCGGGTGAGGGGGAGGTTGGGCTGAGCCTCGCCGTTTGTGGTGTGGCGCGCCAGGATGGATGTGTCCCTGGGTCTGTAAGAGGCAGGGAGGAAGCCCGCTTGGGTCCCGTTGAGCTGGGTTGAGTGTCCAAACTTGATTACTATTGCTGTGTGCTTCTCCATATGTGCTGCTCCCTGTGCAGGAGTCGCTCCTCAATCGATAGTGCGAACTGTGTGGTTACTAATGCCTTCCATCTGTACCATTGTTTGTTTTGGTTATGGTTTATGTAACGGTGAATTTGGGTGTAAATGAAAACGGATTGTTATATACATGTTACGTTACAGTGGTAGATTGGATGAGAAATTGCCTGCTTTTGCCATGGCTCTGTATATCTTTAACTGTAATGTTCTGGATTCGCTGACCTGAATAAACAAATTTGAAAAAAAAAACCATGACAGATGCCCTTCTTATGCTCTTCCAATAAGCAACATACATGCACACCAACAAAGCCTGCATACGCGTTCCTTAACTGATATCTGAAGTAAACATTTAATTTGAAGTATTCGAAACAATATTGCATAAATACTAAAAGATCCATGTTGCTCCTTACAAAAAAATCATGCCTACGTACCCCGTCTTTGCTTGCATGTAACTTGATTTTACAAAACAAAATACATACATTTTACTCTAGCTTCACCGCTTTAATTTTGCCCCTAGTCCATTCTACACGTGTAGGAGTCCCCCAATGTATTCAGTGACGTGCTACATTACGTTTAGCCACTGAAAGGCCTGTTGCTATTAGGTTTTAGGTGCCCAGCCCTACATTATGCCGAAGATCGCTGTTTGGTATTCGTTGTAGAGTCTGCTTGCAAGCCTCTCCAGTGTATGATGCATTTGTCTCCAATAATGAGAAACTGCTGGGCATCGCCACATTGCATGGAAGAATGTACCTGGGGCATGTTACAGCGCAGGGCTTCCAGTCCTACCCATTGCCATAGCTAGTGTGGGGCGTGCAGGGGTGAATATCCTTTAACAGACACGAAATGCAAGCATCAAAAAGTAGCCATGGTTCTCCCTGGAAGGTTTGCTGCTGAGCATTCACTGCTAGGCCGTGCGAAGAAAAAAATGATTTCCTAAACCCTTGGCATGAAAACAATAATAAAAAAAGATGACGCACACGATTATATTTGGATGTGTGGCCAACTGCTCGTGCGGTGACACCTTATTACAGGGCCAGGGATTCTGCACATGGCAGGCTCATCTGTTTCCACTGGTAACTGGAGGTTCACGTTAGGACAAGTAAACCCGCCACTAGTACTACGTCACCTGCGCGCTCATTACTCATGCAGGAGGAGAGAGCAGGAGGACACGCGACATGGCGGCGATAGTGAAAATGCAGTGCCCGGCTGAGGTCTGCACAAGCATGAGGGTGGGCAGTGGGCACCACTGCAGTTGAAAGCGATTACGCCTGGCCTGTAGAACTGGAGCCAGTTTGAAATTCATTACTGTGGTCTTCGAGCAGGGATTGACCGAGTACCTTGATTCAATCACTCGTCATCGGCGTGGAGCTGTGCACTCAGTGGTATACGAGTAAAGCTGCACCATACATCACTGGCATTAGTACAGGGCTGTAAGATCAGCGCTGGCCCATTCCCGCGCTCTCTGTGGAACACATGATAAAAGCTGGCCAGCTTCCCTGCACGGCCGCGAGGACTCTGGAGACAAGTTGTCGAGTCACCTACGTCCAGTAATTGAAGGGATGAATGGAAAGCACAGCGCTGAAGTCTCTTCTAATAACCAGTCTCTAGCCAGAACGTGAGCCTGTGGGCACATGGGAGAGGTGACGAGCGAGGAGGCATCATGTAACAAACGCGGACGGTGAAACGAGGACCTTCCCAGTGACAGAGCTGGAACTCGGGGCACGAGTCACGTGTTTGGCCGGACCCATGCTGCCGTAGGGAGCAGTGCGGAGAGTGAAATGTGTATCTGATTTTACTTTATTTTAACCCAGGTGGCCATCGATGGCATCTTTTTTATGCAATTGATAAAGTTTAAGACATTTGGTATGGGTGGTATTTAAATACTACAATGTTTAGACTTCCTTAAAAAACAGAACGAGAACGCAAAACACTGCCTAGGGTGGATTTTGTGCGCTACAGTGAAACTGCTCTCCTGCTAAACTGGCAGAATATCAACTACTTTTGTTATGATGTACCCTAGGTAGGAAAAACCGGGGTTCGGATATTAGCCACACTTTCGCTATAACAAAAAAGCAAACTAGGAGTACATGACCAAAATCAAGGTTTGTTTACCGACCACACTATTTTTTACCCCATGGTGGGGTCAGCAGAAGGTTGTGATGGGATGACCAGAAACTCGGTTATCCATTTTAAGGCATGACCAACATGCAAGTAGTTAAAATAGACCCAAAGAGGGTAAGTCAATGTTTAGTTTTGGGCTACTGAAAGCAAATGAGGTCACATCACTGGGAAGTTTGAGAGACTAGTTGGTAATGAGGTCACTAAAGCTCTTACTGGCTTTCAGTCTTCTAAGGTACGTCAGCCTATCTGAGACTGTATGAAATGCCCCTAAAATCGCACCTTCCGTTTATGTTTGGAAGCTCTGATGTTAAGGAACCAGACACTGAACTCAGAGAGCTATCATCACCCAATAAAAAAATACACCCCCAAAAAAAAAAAAGAAAAAAAAAAAATCAAGGTTTTCTTGCCAAACCTGGACCCTTTGAACTTTGGTACGCCTTCAATATTTTCTTGTATTCAGAAGGCCAGACTAAAAATCACTACTCCAAGACAATAGTCTGTATCTGAAACAGGGAACCAATAAAGCCAGGCCTAATGAATTCAAGATACTCAAATTTAGGAATGGAACTCCCCCTAAAGAACGTGTACTTTGACATATATATGGGCCACTCACGCCCACATTCCTCTCAACACAAGCTATGGGGTAATATTTTACCGCAGGGAGATTTCCCTGTTTCCACAGAGGAGCCGAGCCTAAGCAGCAGAAGTTAAGGAATCTATTTGCGGACCTGTGAAAAAGAAGATTGCATGCCCATTCATTCTCCAGCCTCTCAGCTGGCAACAAAGACACCCAGTAGAGTTAATTAAGATGGGCTGCCTGTTCGGGATGTGGTCATGTTGTCATTGCTTTATAGAATTAATGCTCCAACAGATAATCCAAACATTTTACCTCTGGAAGCCAGCGCCAGACTGAGATTTGAAAAGTATGTTTAAACTTCAACAAAAAACTTCTGTTCTATCTAGCCTTCGGCTTCACTCACCTCCTCCTTTTAAAGCCAGCTATTTTACAGTGTAAATAAGGCCACTGTGTGTCCGCTGGTCAAAGCGATTAGGGGAAATAGCAAACGTAATTTTGTCTAAGCCATCGCGCCAGTCGTCTCCGAGGGATTTCCATAGATAAGTGTGCAAGCTGTCAGTGGCTGCTTGATGGAGGTCTCCAGTGGGAGCACGGTAGCACACCGGAGTGCGGATAAAGGAAAAGCCAGGGATGGCTTCTATTTGAACGGAGTGCAGCAGCCCTGCCTAATCACTGCCAGGCCCTAGGGGAGAGTGTGTTTGCCACAGCCCCTTATCTACAGTAAAACAATCTTGTAAGGGAAGGAAGGAGCGTCTGTACATATCCTGAGTGATCGATGGGCAGAGCTGGTCTTAAAGTACTTTGCTGCCTTAGCGTCTGCTACTTGACTAGTATCAATGTCTTACAACACATTCGGCCATGTTTGTTATTGGTCGGTACAAGCAAAGAATAGCCTTGGGTAATGGACCAGCTCTGTGGATCGATGGCGGGGCATGCAAGTTCACACTATCCCTCCACTGGGAGCAATGCTCAACTCGACTGCTAGGTGAGGATGCTGCTGGCTTGATGAAGGGGTACAAGCAGTTTCCCTTTCATCCAGAAGGGGTGCAACAGAGCTTAATTATAGCACTATTTTACAGAGGAAACACAAAAAGTTAAGAAGCCAGCTAACGACTAGAGTAACGCAGAGCTGTCCGATAGGCTTTCTGTTGCAAGAACATCTCAATATAGACCTACAATATAGACCTGCAATTAGGAGGCAGTCTAACTGCTCAAGTTTATAGCGCTAGGTAAAATTTTAAAAACGCATATATACATATCCTAGATATCAGCCCTCTGAGTCGTTTATGCTGAAGGACCCCCGAAAATGACCCCTTGTCTGAAGTAGCCTGCCTGTGAGAAAGGTTGTTCATTTCAGGTTTTCCCTTGGGACGATGCAATATGAAAATTATTCCTTCTTTGTAATATTATAGGTACAACCTATTTAACGTTTGTTCCATAAGTAAGCGCGGGGCTGAACCCACTCATCATTCAAGCCTGTGCAGCTCTCAGTTGCTGACCTACATTGCATTACTGCTAGAAGGGGTGTAACACGCGTGTGCCGGATCTCTTTCTCTCGAATCTAAAAATCACAAATGGCACAGATGGCAGCTGTACCTGAAATCTCAGTTTTTACTTCTGATCTGATCTCTTTACAAAAGGCACATGAATGACACCCGATTACATTTTCAGTGTTTAACTCTCAAGAGTCCAATTTGCAATGTAGTTCTTATTGAAGATTTTAGAATAGACAATCCTATAACTGTTAGACTGCCGGCTGCAGGGGCAACTGTTCGTCTCCTTTTAGGGTCTATCTGGGGGATCACATCTCTCGGTCTACCTTGCAGCTGTCTAACTTCAGGTGATGGACAGATGTTCTGTTTCAGTCCTTCCCAAGTTGTACCTTTCAGCGCTATGGTTCACAGAATCTTTGGACAGAGTCTGGACATGGGAAGATTAGACTGAGGTAGATGCTGATACACGACATGATCCCATCTTTACAGCTTGGAACTCAGTAAGGTGGAGGAACCCGTATGGAATACTGCAGTAATGCTCCCACCGGTCTATAAATACCATTACGAGGCATTGGAAGATATGGACGGGAGTCACTGCTTGGCTGTAAATGTTGAGGGGTGTATTGTAATCATGAGTAGTTTGCACCTGCATTTATTCCTAGTCCGATTAACATGAGGGGGTTAGAAATATATTGTAATAACATGGAAATGATGTGCTAAAGTCGTATTTACATAATGTGCACAAATCAATGTTGCAGAATAATTTGTGCTTGCTTGAAAGCAGTAACGTGTAGAATGTTGTATACGCCACTTACAAGTCTTGACATATTTGATGTGCTCATGTAACGAGATGAATTAGAAATGTTCGGTAAAGTATTCGTGTATATGCAATGTTATAAGGCTTGTATGCCATTTTCTTATGTTGGCCGATTTCTGTAGGCCTGGAAATGCTACTTGCCCTGGATGCTCTCTAAGGGGTGGGGGGGGGGGGGGGGGGGGGTTTTACATGTGTTAGTTTGAATTTCATGTGCATGCTAGATTTTTTTCTTTCTAAAAATCTGTTGCAGGTGGTAAATTCATCCTTGTTAGTCAGAATAGCGCTTTTGTTTTACGAACTAGGCTCAGGGAGGAGAAGATACAGTGAGCACATGAGAAGCTGATAAAGAGTGTTCTTTCTCGCTGGAGAAGGCCTGGGAATCAAGGTCATCGTTTTGTGAGCTGGGAGTGCGGAGGGGAAATTCACCTATGAGAAGGCGTCCAGTGGAATAAGTCGATCAGGAGACCCGAATGGGTGCGTTTTGTAACTCCGATGTTGGAATTAGGGACAAAGCCCTGGGGAATAGTAGAAAAGTGGATGCACAAAGAGGAGAAGGAACATCTTAGAATGCGCTCCGTAGCTTATGCTATTTGGCCCATCCAACATGAGTGTACTTCTTAGGAAGTCTCAACGTGCCGGCACCTTTTTCCTGATCTTGCCTTGGAAAATTTTAAGTAGGGATTCTACTTAGAGATCGTGTAGGGATAGACTAATGCTTTTTACTTACAAGCCTCAGATGACATCTGACCTTAACGTGGGGGCTCTCATTGCATGCATTCTGGTACTTGAGTTTGTCATTCTGTTTATGCTACATCGACTTAACTTCATTCGTAGGTTTGTCTTCGTATTAGTTCTAATGTATCTTTACAACCTCATCTTGAAGTGCTTGTATGTCCAATTATTTGTGGCTTTGAAATAGACTAAACGTAGAACTGGCGTCTGTAATTCTTCTGAGTCATGAGTTATTGGGCCTGTAAATTGCTGCATAAATTGTTGTTGTGGGATGTCTCTTCTCTCTACACTGCCAATCAGGAACCAACGCTCCATCTGCCAGAGAAGGTTACAGAAGTAAATTGTAGCGTGGAACCTCACCACTAACAATTTCACTCTACATGAATCGTTCTAAGGCCTCTACGGAGTGGCACTCGCATCCATGTCAGATTGTCCGATACAAGTACCATGTGCACGGATGGGGAAGACAGCCTCAATGCTGATGAGATGGAGATAATCATCATGGAGCCAGACTGATTTAGAACACGCTGCTCATCTTCTGGTAACAAAAAGGTTATGGACTTTTCTGGTTAGTTTTCTGGTACTTTGAGCCAGTTTGAAAATGAAATCTTGAGTTAAAATGGCCACAAAATAAATGCATTTCCAACAGATATCTGAACCTGGTGGATTTCACATGTAATTCCCAGAAATCACTGATCCATGCTGAAAAGTGTAGACTACTCAAAAGGCTGTCAAAGCACAGTTAACAGAAGAATCTTAGAAGTGGAAAAACACTTGGATAGGTCTGTTATGGTTCTTCGGCTATAATGCTTTGATCACAAAACAGCCGAATCGCCATTCCAAGTTAGCGAGTGTTAAAAAGTATGGTTTACACATGCACTTAGTCTATCTGGCGAACTTTAAGCTCTAAAGCACTACATATATATTAAAGCTTGTTTGTTATTTGCCAAATATGAAAAACAAAACAGTCAGATTAGATAAGCCCCCCCTGCGCCTCTATGCAATGGAGCAGAAGAGACATAGTAAAGCTAGCATCTTTCAACTATTATAGCCAAACATAGTAATTTGTTCAAGTTGTGCCCATATTTTCTAAGTTTGGAAGCTGGAGAGAAATTTTAGAGGGAGCAAGCCTAAACATGCTGTGAATCACAGGGCTCTGCAGCATGAACAGAACATGAGTGCCATCTTACATCTCACGAGGTTGCCCAAGTCTAGAAAATTATTATGAGATGCAAGAAATAAAACAAAATAGACCCAAAACAGACCCATCTGTGGTGTTCATGTGCTGAGTTTGTCTTGCTCCAAAATAAAGATCAAAACTTAGCCAATCTTCTTAGTTACACATCTCAAAACGTTTGAGAAAGATTGTTTCCAAACCTTTTAAATGTCTTATGCTCTCAACCTTTATACAAATGAAACTCTTCTAAAACATTCCAGGGGATCTCCCATTTGGCTTCCAGAAACATTAACACTCAGATAAGTTTATGAAGTGTTCGTGCATAATACGTAACAGTTTACAAACATTGCAAATCAGTTACACTACCTGCATTTCCTGTTTTGTGGAATGCCCTAGCAGGATTAGAGTTTCATCAAACCTTTTGCAGTTCGCAAGTAATACAACCTTCTAGAAGAACAATCCACTTGCATTTGATAACGCGCTTTGTGAAGGGTACCATTTGAACTCAGGTGCCCAACTGGTTTTGGACATTTTTCGTGCAACTGCCCTGCCCGCTGATGTCAAGGTTGGCAAGCAACTTCCATGCCCTCAGATGTGGGTAGACTGAGAAATTAAGCAACAGTGTGTTCAACCTAAACTGGAACCTTACGACTTAGCAGAAGTGCACTCCACAGTATGAGAGAGGAGGGAGCGAGGAACATGTGGTTAGACAATCTACCAGAAAGAGCATTACCAAAGGTAAGGTACTTGTTCTTCTGATGCATACCTCTAACAGCAAATTTCGTATCTTTTGAATAGATTGAAGGCAACCATTAAGTCCGGCAGGATGTAACAGGCAAAATGCATCTCACTGCAGGCTTTAGTTGCAGCCTCTGCTCTGGAATGGAATGAGCCCCAAGGCCCATGGGTGGTTCCTCCTTGGTCAACACACAGCACAGTTTCATACACAGGACAACCCATCTAGACATGGCCCTTCTTTGCTGTTGTAAATCCAATAAGGAGCAGGTGTCCACCAAGTGCTTGGTACTCCTATTAATGCAGAACCTAAATAAAGACTAGGAGGGACCAGTCTCTCCTGGTCATGAAAGCTCAGATTGGGCTTGAGGAGTTCGGTACTCTAAATTGCTTATTCTGAGCATCTGTCGTCAGCTCGAGCTACCTGTTTGTGAGGATCTGTTTTCCCAGCAAAAGGGCATGGTTTCACATCTAAACTTTCCTAATCTGCACCTCCATGCTTGGAGCATCAACACAACCAGCTGAGTGGGGATTTGCTCTGTTGACACGTGGTAAATGTTTTTCTGGCGTCTCCCCACGCTGCCACAAGGTCCATCTATTCTGGACTGTTTGTGGCCTTGTGCGATGCCCAATGCATTGACTCGCTTAGGCTAAGTTGTCTGATCTCTTTCTATTCATTTTGTTCCTGGACTGGCAAGGCTTTGCTGTGGGCTCTCAAAGAATACTTGTCAACACTCTACATTCAAGTCAACTGCTGAGATGAATTTCTTGACCTGGATCATGCATAGGTTTCCACCTGCATCTTTCATTATGTTGCAGTGGTATCTTTATTTGGCTCCTAGCTTTTTGATGTTAAGACTTTTTGAACAGATGACAGTTTTAGCCTGAGATTAATGACTTCTAAAACCATCTTCTTTGCTGCGATCGCTTTGGTGCTTCACAAAAGTGAGCTACAAGCAGTCTGTGCATACTCATACTACTAACCAAATCTAACAACCTTTAGGACCCATTGGTCTGAGGTAATTGTGCCCCAGCCGAAAATAGAATTTTGCTCCCCACCAGCCCCTTATGATAATAGGAGGGGGAACTAAAGCAGCTTGACGTTCACCTTGGCAGGTAAAGAAAGAGAATGCTGCATCTTCTGGTGGCCTCCACTTCTACTACCACGTCTCCCATTTTCAGCCGCAAATTAGTTGGGTATTCTTCTGTAGAGACTGTAGGTCTGCCTACATCGGTAGAGCAAGTCAAAGAATAGCCCCAGAACCTCTAGTATTGCTGGTAGAATAGGTAGGCAGATGAGAGCAACCCCAGTAAGAGCGCTGTGGCCTAGCTACCCTTAAATCTTCCCAGTGCTGAGCACGTTTTCTCTCTGAAAAGTGTAGAGCCATCACAAGGCATGTGGACATGGCTGGACATTGCCATGAAATCTGGTGGCACGCATCCAAGCTTGGCGCTGAATGACAACCCCAATGGCCATGGCAAGCGCAACAAACTGTGGCCCTCAGCATATATTTGCCGCATCATGACCATCTGTGCAAAGGTGTAATAAAACTCCTCAGGAAGGCCAGGCAAGATCTTCCTCACCGTGTCCCAGAGCATGTGTATGCGTGTAATAGCCTAACTGGCACTTTGCATTCACGATGTTCGGCCCAAACTCGAAGAGTAGAAGACTCGAAGAGTAAAAGACTCGAAGAGTAGAAGACTCGAAGAGTAGAAGACTCGAAGAGTAGAAGACTCGAAGAGTAGAAGACTCGAAGAGTAGAAGAGTAGAAGACTCGAAGAGTAGAAGACTCGAAGAGTAGAAGACTCGAAGAGTAGAAGACTCGAAGAGTAGAAGACTCTTGTCGAGGACATCAAAACATTTGAATTCTTGGTCAGGAGTGGAAAAAAAAGTGTTGGGAGTCACTGCACTTGCAAATGCCTGGGTGCCCAAGTTGTAGGGTGTATGGTACTGTGTCACGAAGACTACACCTATAGAGGCTGGCAGGAGAAGCAACTGAATTGTTCATTGGAAGCACTAAGCAATGTTTGGCCCAGGCCATTCTGATCGCACCTGTCAGGGCTGCACTAACAGGCAGGAAAGTTTTGGGTTGGAAATACCTGGGTGCAAAATATCAGGAGACAAATTTACTTTAGACTCTACAGTAGGCATTTTCAACTCCATGGCCCTGTGTATGATCACTGTGAAAGAGGCGCTCTCTTCGGTAAGCAGGCTGAAGGGCAAGTCCAAATCTGTCTCCGGTAAAGCATCCAGACCACTAGCATTTTGAAGGTCAATATAAAGTACTGCAACAGTATACTGAAGGGGGTGTAAATTGTTCAGATCTTCTTCCTAGACTACACTGGCTCGTGGAGTAGTGCAATTAAGACTAGAAGGCTCTTATTCTGTAAGTCATTGATGGCTTTAACAAATTTTAGCAAGAAAATGGGTAGACGTTTGCCAGGGGAATTACTTTGCATTTATAGGGCAACATGTGTAGCGATTGCTACCTATGGTGCAGGCATATGGGGGTATGCTAATGTTAATTCGCTACAAAAAGCGGAAAATATTTTCCTTAGGTATCTTCTGGCAGTACCGGACAGCACGTCTACACTTATCTGTCACACAGAACTTGGTTTACCTTACCTCGAGGACGTGATTAAAATACAAACAAAATAAACAAAGATAAAAAGTAAAGAATTGTGTGTATACGTTGTATTTATGGGTCATCACTGTAGGTGTGCGTGTTTATTAAGATTTAATTAGAGTATTTACCAGGAAATGAAAGAAATATAGGCCGCTAAAGAGGTAGTTTCTCTTTAAAAACGTGATTAAAATACAACCTGTCCTTTTGTGGCATAGGGTTTGGACCAATGAAGAATCCGCATTTAATCGCCAAATTTTAAAGGATGCATTGGGGATTGATGGGGTCAACAAGATAAGATGGTTACATTACATTAAGATGTTTTTAACTCAAATAGGTCATAGGGAATATTTTAACGAACCTTTTTCTATGTGTCAGGTACCTAGAAAGGATTTAAAGGACTTATGTATGTCATATTTGAGTGAACTCAGAATTACTAGCGAAATGACTAAATCCACAGTGGTGGCACATCACCTTACATTGATTACTGTAAATATACAGCCTTACATCTTGCTAACCACTAAGGATTCTGATAGGTACCTGCTAACGCGTTTTAGACTTAACATCTTGCACAGAACCCTGAGCTTCCCCGAGGCAAATGACTGGTCTAGATCACTTTGGAATTGTCCCTGTGATGATATATCAGCCCAGTCATCCATACATATCTTGTTTTTCTGTAAAGTTTATTCCATACCAAGGAAAAGACGGATAGTCCCAGTACTAAAGAGAATGGAACTGAGAGGCTGCCACCCGGCATTTCTGGTGTTACAGAATCTAGATAACGTATTTACTGTTGCTTCTGTCACTGCCTTTTTAAAAAACATTTTTACATTTCGTAAATCAATTGTGATATGAATTTTTATTTCCTGTTTTTAGCTGTATTTATCTTTTTTTATTTTAACTATGGGAGTTGTTTGTGATTTATAAATTGTACTTTTATGGTTATTTGTACTATTCAATAACCGAATAAAGTTCTTTTTTTTTTTTTTTTTGAAATTTTTTTATTGTGCAGAAAGAAGGTTACAAGCACGGGCCTACAACCACCAGGGCCGGCCGCTAGTAGGTAAAAGATCAAACAGTGCAATCACGATGACTGGCCCACCGGGGCTCCGCACACTACAGAAGAGCAGACTGCACATAGAGGAAATCAGGATACACCCTTTTAACATAAATAACATCTTAAAACAAAGGCGAGGCAAGAAAACATAAGATGGGCGTCAGGCCACAGCAGGGGCACGTCCATATCCGACCACCCGATGGCAGTCAAAAAGCAGGGAAACAAAGAGGTGGGGGGGGGGGGGGGGGGAGAGACGGGAATACAAATCTATACTCAGATGTGCCAAATAAGTAAGGAACCATCAAGGATCAGGGGGACATGGCTACATCAAACGTTTCCACCAGGGGGGGAGCACAAATACTTCCACGATACGCATTCCACTGCCCCCAAATTCTGTTCCAAGCCCCGGGTTTACCACGAGCCACATAAACAGTCTTTTCCCTGAACATGCACCAGTCCATGTTCTCCTTCCAGACAGACACGGTGGGGGGCCGCTGCGAACCCCAAAGCTGCGCTATGTCCCTCTTTGCTATCATGTTCCCCAGGGCCGCCCACCGAGTCTGGGCCGCGTTGTAGTCATTGGGCTCCCACACATTCAGCACACAACGACGCACCTCCGGCAACAGCGTGACCCCGGTGACTCGCCTCATAACCTCATGCACCTGACGCCAGTATTCCACCACCTCGCGGCACTCCCACAGGATGTGGAGAAAGGTGGCACTGTGCCCACAGCCACGCTTGCAGAGCCCGTCCTCAGAAAACCCCATCGAGACCAAACGGGGGCCCGTCACGTAAACGCGATGGAGGATCTTAAGTTGGACCAAACGGAGACGGGCCGGGATGGCCACCTCCTTAGGAGATGACAGCGCGGACTGCCAGTCCTCGTCGTCCAACTCAACCCCATCCCCCGTCCATGCCTCCCGTAGACGCACCAAGAGGTCAGCCCGATTATTTATCAATTTTTTATAGATCAAGGAGATAGTACTATCGGGAACGTGACCGTCGAGTATGCGGTCCTCGAGGGGCGAAGAAACAGGGACCGTGGACCCTTCCCCAAAAACCGAGAGCAGGGCATGCCGAACCTGGGCGTAGCGAAAAAACTCCCTCTCACTAAGCTCATACTCGCTCCGGAGCGCCGCGAAGGTCTTGACCGCGCCTTTAACCCACAGATCCCCCACTCTGCTAATACCGATCGTGTCCCAGTGCTCAAAGCCTTTCGTCGTCCAAAGGCTCCCCAGGCGGTCTGAGGCAAACAAGGGAGTAGCACACGTTAAACGCTCACTCCAGCCCATCGCTACATTCGCCGCCTTCCACACCCTTACCGCAATCTTGGTAGGGCCCGTGAGGGTACCACCAGCAGATCGGGAGTAAAGCGCTCTGTTGTAATTACCGCCGGGAAGCAGGAATTTATCCATCTCATACGCCGGGTTCAGACCAGGAGCATACGTGGCATGGTTGATTGCCGACAGTTGGGAGGCCCAATAGTACCGTCTAATGTCAGGAAGCGCGATGCCCCCGTCGTACCAGGGGAGAGTAAGCTTTGCCAGAGCGATACGCGCCCGCCCGTCCCAGATCAGTCTCCTCTGCAGGCTCTCCACCTCCCGAAAGTAGGCCACCGGAATGACATCAAATGAGTTCTGTAGTGCGTAAAGAAATCTGGGAAGGGACATCATTTTAAACAGGGCCGCGCGACCAAGCGGAGACAGGGGCAACCTACACCAACGCGCCGTATCCACCCTCAAACGTCGGAGTGGAGACAGGAGGTTCTGCTCATAGCGGACCGCCGGGTCCAACGAAACATACACCCCCAGGTACTTAAAGCCGGATGAGGACGTTTGGATAGGAAGTAGAGGCGGCAAGACGGGAGGGCCACCGGAGAGAGGGTACACGCAAGATTTGGACCAGTTAATTATCAAACCCGAGTTTTTCCCAAAGGAGGTGAGGACATCAAAGAGAACATTAAGTGACTGTCGCGGCGAGGTGAGGTACAGAAGAATATCATCCGCGTACAGCGAGACCCGATCCTCGAAGCCCGGGGCCCACCGGATCCCTCGGATAGAGGGCTCCCAGCGGAGCCAGGCGGCGAGCGGTTCCAAGGCCAGAGCAAAAAGCAGAGGGGACAACGGGCACCCCTGCCTAGTGCCCCTCCCGAGAGCAAAAGGCCGGGAAGCCCGCCCATTGACAACCACCTGAGCCATTGGTCCGGCATAAAGAAGCTTCACCCAGCTAAGAAATCCCTCCCCAAAGCCAAACTTCTCCAAGACTGCCCAGAGGAATGGCCACTCGATGGTATCAAAGGCCATGGTGGCGTCCAATGAAACCAATACGGCTGGTTCAGAAAAGTATTTCGCCCTAGCTAGGACGCCGTGCAGACGCCGCAGATTAAGAGCGGTATTACGGTGGGGGATGAAGCCGCATTGATCCGGATGAATCAGATCACAGATAACGCTCAGCAAGCGGTTGGCGAGGACTTTAGCCAGGATTTTGGGTTCTGCGTTTAAGAGGGAGATAGGCCTATATGAAGCACAGCGGTCACGTGGTTTACCCTCCTTAGGAATCACGACTATAGTCGCCAGACGCTTGTCGGCGGGAAGGGAACCCCTCTCGTTCGACTCCTGAAACATACGACGGAGGAAGGGCGCGATTTTATCCGGGCGTAGTTTGTATAGTTCGATCGGCAGGCCATTAGGGCCCATAGCTTTGCCCGAGCGAAGGGAGCCAATCGCGGTAGCAATCTCATCGACGGCCAAGGGGGCATCCAACCGCTCACGGTCCTCGACGGATAAGCCGGGCAGGACAATATCCCGTAGTAAAAGACGAGAGTCGTCTTCATCTCTGTCAGACACCGGGGCATACACCGTCCGGAGGTGGTCAGCAAAGCACTCCACAATCTCGCCAGGCTCAGTCACACACACTCCATCCGCAACCCTGAGCTCTGGGACCACACGATTCACTCTCTCCTTCCTATCCAGCCAAGCAATCAATTTACCAGCCTTGTCTCCAGCATCATACAACCTACCCTGCTGCTCCCTATACATGGTCCGGGCAGCGTCAGTAACAAGGGACTTATACTCGAACTGTTTCAGGCTGAGGGCATGTAGCCCATCTGGAGAGACACCCGTCTCCAAGGCCGCCTCCAACCCCAAGATGTCGGTCTCCAGCTTCTCCACCTCCTCCGTCTTAACCTTCTTAGCCGCCACAATCTGGGATAGGGCATGCCCACGGAGTACTGCCTTAAAAGCTTCCCACAGGGACACTGCGGACATCACCGACCCATCATTCTCAAGGAAGTATTGGTCAATCGACTTGACCAGACTATAGCGGATCGTGGGGTTCCGCAGGTACCAAGGGTTAATAGGAGCGATCCGCCCAGCAGACCGCGTCCCAGTGTCAAAAAGCAACCACAGTGGGGAATGATCAGAAATACCCCGGGCCAGATGCTTGACCTCTCGAATCCGGCAGTCTGGGCCGCGGGCATAAGAAAGTAATCCAATCTGGAGAGACTCCCATGCGTCCCAGAATGAAAAGTGTACTGACACTGTGTAGGATGCATTAACCTCCAGCAATCGACCAGACCGAAGGTCTCCATGAATCTGCCAAGCCACGCCTGCGCAGCAGGGAGGGCCCTGGGCGGGTGGCGATCCCGGTCGCCCGAGACCACCGAATTGAAATCCCCACCCATAAGCAGAAGACTGTCAGGAAGCTCAAGCAGCATTCGACCCAAGTCTGAAAAGGTGGAGTTCTGGAGGCCCGGGGGAACATAGACAGAGACCAGGGAAAGGGACTGCCCCTCCCACCGCCCAGTCAAAGCCACATAGCGCCCTCTGTCGTCCGGGACTACCCTGGTGATCTCCAGCGGAAGTGAAGAGCGCAGGAGAATGCCAACCCCTCTAGAGCCAGTGGTGAAACCAGAATGGGCAACGAGTCGGTACCCCCCCCTGTTCATGGCATGACAAACGTTACCCCGAATAAAGTTCTTTGATTGATTGATTGACTACACTGGACTGCTATCTGAAAGTTGCCTCCTGCCTTTGATAATACTGGTGTTGAGCCAAAGGCACATATGGGGAGTCTTTCCAGCTCATAACTTGATCTTTGAGATTTTATAGCAAATCACAGGACAAGATCTAGCAGCAGATCTGAATCTGGAGCTGGTTCCGTATCTGGATGTGAAGGTAAGGCCAGCACCAAATCACCTGGAACCAGCGTGACCTGCAACAAAGGTCTGTAGGCTCAGCCTGTTGCTGTTGGGGTGCGAGGCTAAGGCCAAGCACAATCAGTCAGTAACAAGATCAACTGGCGGAAGTCCGATTGTATGCCCCAAAAGATCTGTGGGGCACAAAGTGTGCCTGAGGGACCCCAAACCATCCAAAATAGATGCAGAACCCCCTTCTTAAAGGACTTCCTTTGCTGTGGAATTGAAAATGGCTCATTAATTAGGGACACATTGGCTTCAACCTCCGAATCGGTTTGAAATCAGATGAAGCTAGCAGAGGTGGGTCTTTAGAATGCCAGCTGCACGACTTCTCCCAAGAGTGGGAGCAGCAGGGAAGGAGTAAAATCCTGCTTTGACTTATGCTGCAATTTGTCTTTTGACTATCTTCGATTACGTGAAAACTCCGACCGGGACCAGAATCCTGAGCAGGACAGTGCTGACCCTTGGACCAACCCCTCTTCTTGTGTTCAGAGATGTACAGCCTTGCATTCCCTCATGGTGTTCGATGCATCAAAGAGCATAAGTCACAGGACTTAGATTCAAGCTTGGAGTTCAACCAGCAAAGAAAGACCGACAGCTGCTTACTGCCAGCATAGCACTGTGAAAAACCTGATGTTTTTGGGGAGTCTCATTCCTTGCACACTTTTGCATTTCAAATAAGGAAACCTTTAAACGTCAGGAAAATGTTGAGAGAGGAGCTCCATATATGCTTCATAGGATACAGACTAAGAGGAACTGAACTTGGCACATATGAGTGGTACCCTTATGGAGCTTTCTGTCACTTCCAGAGGCCGGGCGGAACCACTGCAGAACCAGAGGTCACCACTATTGGTGTTCAGGAACTGTGGGACGAAAAAAATACCAGATACATTCTGGAGATTTAATAGGTGAGAAATCAGAGGTTAGATGAATCTATCAGAAATAATTGTTTACTGAATCTTCCTGCAATTCACATGTTGTGATAATATCAAGGGAACAATAGGCCATCTAAAACATCTGAGGCTCCCATGCCCTGCAGCACTACAACCTATTGAGAGGTGTCCTAAAATGCCTATGTGCCACAGGCTTGAAACAATTCTAGATTAATCACAAAATATGTTAATCTTGAACATTCACTCTTAATGAAAATGGGGAGCATGTATGATGAGTGTGTACTAGTGGGTGGAGGTGAATGCATTAAAGAAAACACTGGGCAGTGAACGGCAATACTTCCGTACTGTACCGCTGTGCGAATGGGCAATATCAGATTTCAATAACACTGTGGAAATTATCATTATCTGCATAGTGATGCACAGAGGAAACTGGCAATAACTTTATGGTATGTGTGCCTTGAAGCAGACCACCTGAAGTCTGTATGATAGATGCATGGAAAGTCCTATCTAAAGTGAGTTTCCCAATCCAATATTTTATGTTGAGCTTTAAGAAGTGAAACAACTGGCAGAGACTGTTTCAATCTGGGAGGACAGATTCTAATCTAATTTATAGTCAAGATTTTTGGCTGACTTCACTGAAATATGGAGCTTCTTAGTCTCCTTTGACCACCAGGCGTGAGAACAGATTGAGCTAGGTCAGCTGAAAAATTTGAATTTCGGTTTTTTTCCTGATTTAATTTAGGTCAGCTGTCCCTCAACCATTTTCTCAATACAGTCATGCAGTCTCTGATTAGATCTTGGGTCTTGATATTGTCAACTGCGAAAACTATTAGCTGAGTGATTGCAGTATTACTTCTAACTCTGATCACAAAGGATTGTGGTATGAGGTTTACTAAGTGGGACATGTAGGCACTGAAGTGCTGAACTCCAAGATAAGCCTTGAGGAACACCAAATCTAAACTGAGCAGCGACGGATTAAGGCAGGAGCAAAGTTACAAGCTGAGAATGATTAGACAAAAGGAGAGCAGCCATTTCAAGGCTGAGCCACAGACGGCAAGGTTGAACAGACATATAATGACCTAGAGCAAAGATTGAGATTCATGTATTAATGGTTTCCAGACAGAAACCTTAGAAGCAAACAGAAGCAGCAAAATTGGCTATAATTTGTGAACAGAGTGGGTGAGTGCCTGGCTTCTTCAATTAAGGGACTACTTATGATTGTTTCCATATTCTCTGAACCACAGCTGTCCTGAGTAAAGTACTGAGAAGTTTACACAGGACTGCGTTAATGAGCTCTAGGTCCATGGAAAGAGCAGGGGAGACGATTCAGAACAAGAGCCCGATGTGATCTGTTTAATAACGTTTAAGGTTTCCTATTCTAAGATGAGAGAAACATTAGTAAGCGAATCGCATTTGGGAGAGGTATAGAGCCTCTCTAAACAAGAAATAGTGTTAGCAGAGGGCTGTACACTGAAATTGTAGTAAATCGATAAAATGTTATAGAAAGAGGAAAAATATTTACAGAGAGCTTCAAGAAGGTGGGATTGGTTGTTTACGAGTTTAGAAGATTAACAAAGATTTGACCATGGAAAACATTTTGCGTTGGGACTGCCAGGAGAATCAAATTTGCTCCAGAAACATGCTGCACGGGTCTTCCGAATGAACGGTTTGTATTTTTTCATATCAATGCAGTAGGCATTTTTGATGTCGGCATCGTAGCTGGAGTGTCATATCCTTTCCAATGATTTGCACGGACGTATAGCAGATAGAGGATAAGAAAACTATGAAGCAGTGCAAAACTTACCGTGTGATCTGTTCTACTTATCCAGTGCTTTTGCAATAAGTGGAGAAATTTTAGACCATGAACTGCATAATGGTAAGACCAAATAAGAGGCATTGGGAGGGAGACCAAGATATTAAGTATACTATTGAAGAGAAGGTCCAAACTATGATCATCTTATGAGCAGAGGTAGTAAAAAGGTGGAAAAAGAGTACAAATGTGTGCATGTTTGTGAGGGTCTATGGGGTTATCAGCATTGATGTTAAAACCCTCTAGTATAGAGAAGTTGCCAGATTTTCTGATAGGAGTCCAAAGTCTCAGATAATGAAGATACCTCGTGAGCTGAGATGAAGGAAGGTGAGGGGGCAGGTATGCTCCAAGTGAGCCACTGAAAATAGCAGAATGGATTTTTAGGCTAAATATCAGCTCTTCTGTGACAGACAAATTGAAATGATTGCAAATTGAAATTATTGTGCAGTGTTTAGCTGAACTTTGAGCAATAAATAATAGTTAGGCCTCTGCCCAGTTGAAGGATGCGATCCTGATGCATCATACATAGAACAGCAGACTGACGTTAGATGACAGACAGATGACTCTATATAAGGTGCTGCAGATTCTTTAAGCCAAGCTGACAGTTTTTGAAACTGCTAAGAATATTATTGGGGAAATATGGAAAGATCTAATCTTGAAAAGAAAAACTTAGCTTACTACTAGAAGGTGAAAAGGTCATACCTGACATAGTAACAGTGGAATATTTGTAAGAGAGACACAAGGAATCGTCAAATAGGAAGTGCACCTGAAAAACTAAGATACAACTTACTGGTGAGCCCAGTGCAAGGAGATCTTGTAGAAAGCCATGTTGAGGGAGGCGTGGCCATACCCAACAACATGGAACAGGACAGTTTCTCACCCAGAATAAAATCACCAAATACATTCAAAAAAGGAACCTCTACTCCAGATTGGGCCCTTGCCTCAAAATACCACCATACACGAAAAAAACCATAGGTGGCACAACCTTCTCTGTTCAAGCAGCCAAACTATGGAACTCATTAACCACAAACATAAAATCCATGGATAACTATCTTCAGAAAACTACTCAAGAGTTGGCTCTTTCCTACCTAACCACCATACTCAAACACAAATGTACAGCATATCCCTATGTATATAAACATTTAATTTGATTGTATGCTTGTATCTAGATGTGGGTTTATTTGTATAAATATGTATAATAATTATGTTTTTAAATATATAGACATTCTTTAGGTCTGCTTAACAAATGCACCCATTAATTACAGTTAAAAAATGTATATTTTGTTTATTCTATACATAACCTATATAGCTTACTGCATAAGTTCCTAGAAGTTATTTGATTAGGTGCTTATGGTTCTCCATCTATCACAATATGTAACTATTATAACTATTTATCTAAAATTGCTTCACTATTGAAAAAATATTTTTTCTTTAAATACTCAACTAAATTAGCTTAAAGTACAGCAACAATTGAAAGTCTGAGTTTATTAAATACAACTTAAATATTGATATATTACCTTCCTTATACATGTATACCCTCAATGTACTTATGTATCTATATATTTATTATCAAATCAAATATATATTTATTACTTTACTCCTACTCTAAAATATAAATAAACAAGCATTGGCAACGCCAATAGGTCTCACCTTTGGGACCTTATAAGTATTTAGTTATGCAGCACAATATCCTTACTGCAACAACATTAACTGTTGCATGGCTAAACACTAATAAGATCCCAAAGGCGAGACCTATTGGCTATGCTAATGCTGGTTATTAATTCCTACCAGCTGGTATGTCTGTAGTAACCACGTTTAACTCGTAAAGACCTTTGTAAATACCAATGCACTTTATTTTAATTTTCTTCCCTACCGGTTGAATTAGTGAAAGCCCCGGACATCTCCCAGCTGAATGTTTGCTAGGAAAAGAGCAGCCCAGGCCAGCGAAGATTGCTTTTGTTTCTTGCTCTCAATGTCAGTTGGAATTTGCGATTCCTCGAGTTAAAGGAACAGAGTGATTTCTGGATATGATGGAAAAGATAAACCCCAACTGAAAAAAATGAAATTGCTCATTGCTGATTCCTTTAAACTATTTTAAGCAATCAAAAATCGCAAATTCCTTTAAGACACGTAAATAACCAAGTATTAGAGACTGAGTTTTATTTTTTTCCATTGCTTAGTACTGTTAGTAATTTCAATAATGCGCCCGTAATGCAAAAAGCATCTATGTTGAATGCAATATTGTTCACGAATGTTAGACCTGTAGGTGGCGCTGTGGGTACGTGAATTAACTTAGAGTGAAAGAAAAATGCCGCAGTTCTGCAGCACTTTCTATTACCCCGTACAGGCAGAGTTATCATCAATATCTAAATATAATAAGGTGATTTTACAAAAGAACGCTGTGGTATAGAGAAGTGGTACTTTTGATGCGTTTGCATGTCTTTTAACTATTGTGAATAACAGACGGGGGTAAAACTACTGGAGGCAATACGAAGAAATATGTTTAACAAACTTGCTTTTGAAATAATTCACGCTGTCCGTGATAGAGAAGAGATTTCCGTAAGCGAAAGTCATTGCAGTGAAAGCAAAAGTGATCGCGATGACGCGCTCTGTGCTCAGCATGCGAGGGAAGCACGCGCGTGCAGCAGCGTTGACTGCAGAGGCGGAGCGAGGCGCGCGCGCACTTGTACGCGTAACCGAAAGCTGGTGGCCGGCAACAGCCTTTGGAAGCATTTCCAAAAGCCACTGACTAAATGTCTGGCAGAGCAGCGCATGCGCTGACTCAGCGAGACCTAAAAATAGTCTCTCCAATGCACTACACTATGTTTCACCCTATACCTCTCAATATTTCCTCTACCTCCACTCTCCGACTCATCCCAAACCTCATTCTACTATGATCTTGAAAATAACCCTTTCTAGACTTCCTTACTCTATCCCTCCTTGAATCACCCCAAACCTCATTTTACCACTAGCATCTCTTAAACAACCCTTTCTAAATTCTTCCACCATGTATCCATCCTTAGATTCATCCGGAAACTAATTTTACTACTATGATCTCCCTAATCCATTTCTATACTCTCCCCTCCTCCATCTCTCCTTTACTCATCCCAAACCCATTTCCTACTACTATGATCTCCCAATAAACACTTTCTAGACTCTTCACTCTTCTATTCTTCCATTATCCTCTTAAATCTAACTAACAGACTCACAAGTCCACCGCTCAAATTAACTCATATTTCCCTATACTAATTCACTACGAATCCTTTTTTGGTTCCGGAGTAGCATGCTATTCTCGGAAAAGCGCTTTGATGCCTTGTCAGGGGTAGTAAGATCGATATAAATACAATTACAATTGCTAACAGAATACACAAATTGTGTTTAATATTCTCCAAACTTCTAGTAAGTGACATGCCATAAAACCCATTCTTATTTTTTTTTCTTCAAGTTTATCTTTTTTCAACTGTGTTAAAACAAAGATCTTGGGAAAGAGGTCAGCTGAGCAGTTATGGTTGGGCGCGGCAGGTGGAACAGTTCTAAATATTTGGTATTATGACTCTGATCTGAGGTTGCCTTCTGCTTTATATTGAGAGACAGAGGCCTCACAATTGCAAGCAGCGTCTTCATTTTATTAAACCCAGACAATCCGGTAAGAGGTGCACTGGCCAGGGAGACAAAACTATACCCAAGTTTAGGAATGGGACTTTCAGGTGAAAAATACATGTTTAAGATCCCAAACAGAAGGCACATAATTAATGCCCACGGTTTACAACTGAAATATATTTTAAAGAATGTCCCACATTTAGAATTACTCTCCTGGGGAATCCAATTTTCTTGTAATTTCTTAAGAAATCATGCAGCGCCCAGGTTACTGGAGTACTGGGTAAAATGTTCCTGTTGTAAAACCCTATCATGGACTCTTACCAAACTGCAGCACTTGACACCATCAAAAGAAATCACTGGGCTGCCCAGTCCAGTCAGATTGCAATGTGGTGGGAGATTAGATCAGCTGAGCTAGTGCAGGTCATCTGTAAGGTTTCAGGAGGAAGCACTAGCACCACACACATCTAACTCTA
Organism: Triturus cristatus; assembly: GCF_964204655.1. Lineage (NCBI taxonomy): Eukaryota > Metazoa > Chordata > Amphibia > Caudata > Salamandridae > Triturus > Triturus cristatus. The sequence continues at coordinate 1,061,883,293 of NC_140590.1, forward strand.
CCCATCTTGGGTTGTTCCGGGTTCACTATTGCCCCCCCCCCCCCCCCTGTTTACTATAATTTTTTGCTTCTGCTGATGCACAGGTGTTTTCTAATGAGTGACAGCAGTAGTGTGTAGTTGACAGCCCGCTCCCAGTAGTTGAAAATCAATGTCACTGAAATGTTAACTGTGTTCTGCCTACTCTGCTTCGGACCTGCAGAGCCCGTTGCTAAGACTCTCAGTACAGATTGTCAACCATACACAATCCTATCAAATTCCTGTTAGTACTAAACTCAATCACTGCTGCCTGCTTTAATCTCCAACAAATTCTAAAACGAATACTGCGCTACCTTTCTGCCTCAAACTCCAGTAGTGTAGTGGCCACTGCGTGACCGAGACTGGATTCAAGAGGCGTCTGTATCTCGGTATGCCCAAGTATCTTCTACAGACCTCGCAAAGTATCTAGACCACAACCACCAAATGGATTACTGGTGTCCTGATCTTATGTCACCGATCCTAGGCTCCCTCCGCTGGTTTTTCATAAGCAGACATCTGCAATTGTAGGCACTAAGTTTAGCTTACAAAGAACTATTATCATGGATTTCCTCAGAAAGAAATTAAAATGTTTTCCAATTCATCCTCTCCGTTTGTAGGGTGACCTGGGGATAGATGTACAAAGCCACTTTGCATCACAACCCCCTGTACCTTTTAGTTATGAATTAAAACCACTTTATGAGTCAGACAAAATGAGTTTAGTGACCCACACCTAATGGCAACGAGGAAGGGACGTGGAAGTGGGATTGTAAGGAAGTGGTTTATTAGTTGTGAATGATGTGGGTCCTTCAAAAGTCTGCAACCTTCCATCTACCAGAAACCAAGTACTGTGCTGTAGCACTGGATTCTCTCAGGGGAGCGAGGCAGAGAAGTCCAAGGACTACTCCGGGCAGAGCGAGCTAGTATTGCAGTGACGCAACAAACACCCAGTGTTTCGACTTATAGAAAGGAAAAATACTTTATTTTGATTATTATTGGAGAAACAAATCCTAGCGCCTGGATGGCAGCTGAAGCCCAAACGTCTTGGAGTCAATCTCTGCATGTGTCAGGGGTCTTCTTTCCTCCAGCCCCCACTGCCACAGCTTAATTTGTGGAAGAAACGGAAAGGGTAATAGCAATCCCTAAGAGGGATAAGCCGCACTTCTGGTAGATGGAAGCATGTCACAAAAATAGAAAAAGTAAAAGCGCCAAAGTCGTATGGAGGGTAGGAGTGCTACAGGAACTAAAAACACTGATTACCCAACAGTGCTGGTCAACAGATAAAATCTGTACTAGACATAGGAAACATTCAGTAATAGCACTTCCTATAGTGCTATTACTGAATGTTTCCCACTGCCACAGCTCACTACCACCAAAACTTGAAAGAGCAGCCCACTTCTTTCTGTGACTGGCTACAGTGGTCTGACTGCCCTCCTTTGTGTCTCTGGAAGGGACGCTTCCCAGGCCAGGGGGTGTGTGTAAACTAATCAACACAAGCAGATTCCATCCCCACCCTCTCCTTTCCCAAGGGCAAGCCTAATTCGCAGCTTATTGCCCTATAATGGGGGTGTTTTTTGAATCTCCAGCTGGCCAGTGGAATGATTAACTTGGACCAGCAGGGTGATTCAAAGGCCCAAATCTAATTAGAAGTTGGGTCACAGAAAAAGGATAACTAATTGCCAAAAGGAGTGCAGATATGTGGAAATTAATGTTGGCTCTGCATTCTGTATCTTGATTTACCACAGGATTTGGGGGTCACGCTCATCTCTACGTCCAACTATGAGGAAACTACTTTGGTGCAGAGTTCACCTGTAGTGTATAAAACAAAGCACTACAGATGTACATACTCACACTATTAAATCGCACTCCTATTAGAAGGTCTGCACAAGTCAGCATCAATTCCTGATTGTTCCCTTCTGCCATAGGCTACATTTGAACAGATACCAGGCTGAACTAGACTAGTCTCACACACCCATACCACAAACCTGTATGCTCCTATTCACATGCAACCAGCCTAAAGTCTCTTACCACAGATATGCAGCAGCAGACTTTCTCTTAAAAGACAGGCACTGGCAGTTAGCACTCCTAATCCATTATAAGAGAGCGTCGGAGTGAAACTCGGGTAGTGAGACACACTCAGGGTAGAAGTCCATAAACCAAGTAATCAAAGTCAAAAGACACCAGGGGCTTTAAATAGGACTGAACCCATTTCTCACAAGGATTCCCTCCTAACTGTTTCGGTAAGGCAAGTATCAATAGTTTGTTACAACAATTCCCCCAAGGGAACATAGGTGGTTTATAGTTTTTTTTTTTAGTTTCCTATTTGAGAATGCAAACACAGGGATGGTGGTCTGCTGCTCCTTGCAGGCCCTCATCCCTGTGTTTGCAGTCAATCACTGTGTTGCAAATAGTAATCTGCCTAATTAATATTCATTAGGCAGTGCATACTGCGACTCCCAGCAACGGGAGATTTTGCAATGTGACCTTTTAGTACAAAGGCCTCATCGCAAAATCAGAAACCAGTTCCAAAAATTGGGTGTGCCATTTGTGACCTGTATCTTATTGCACCTGGCCCCATACGTCCTTCCATCCCCAGTTTAGGACTGTTCCAAACGGAAGGGAGAGCCTCAACTGTGCAGGGGGACCCACTTTAAAGTTTCTGAACTAAGTTAGAAGAGCAAGTGAGTCACCCTCCCTTCTTTCAACAACCTGCAGTCTAGCAGTTTATTTACTGTGGAAAGAACACCTCTTCTGGTATACCCATCTCCTGTGATAGCACCAAGAAACTATATCGTTGCTATAGGCTGTACTTTATAGATTTTAAAAACCATTTCCCCAAATCTCCATGTACATGCTCGGGGGTTAGTAGGATGGCGTCTCATACTTTAATGTTTAGGCTAATAAAATAAATATATGGTCATGGTAATCGACAAGCAAATAATTCTGAATAATATGTCCTTATGGAAAAACTACAAAACTACTAATGTTAATACGAAAGACGCACAGAGATGTATAAATAGGCAGAATGGCAACCACGCACAGAGTTGGCACGATGGGCAAAGACAGCCAGTTACGCAGACGGATATGCTGCGGGGCAGACGAAGTCGGGGCCTAACAATACATTTCCTTTTGAGGAAGGCACACTTTTGTTGCCACCACATATGCCATAGGCAGGAACGTGATATAAATATATATAAATATGTATGAATACTTTGTTTTTCCCCATTTATTAAATGAAAATGAAGCACGTTAAATAAAACCTTCCTTTCATCGAGGCCTCCTGATCCAACGCGGGATGGCAGGGCATCTACGCCCCCCTGCCCTGAGATAACATCGGAAGCCGGGAATAAGCAATGGAACCGAAAATGTCACGTGCCCCAGGCAATACAATTCAAAGGCACTGTAGCAACAACTAACGGGCCGAAAGACCCGGCGCTGGAAGGGCCCGGCTGTTAACATCGCACCAAAATATGGCTTCCTGCTACAGTTCCTCGAGGCAACAGGCTGACGCTGGCTCAGATAAGCATGCGGAGTATGCGGCTCGGGACTACCTGCTGCCCTGGCGCGCTGCCAGTGCGCCATTCTGCCTCCCAACGCGCGTTTCATGGAGGCACGCTAACCGACTTATGTGCGTTTCCATAGCACCGACGCCAACCCAGTGATTGCTGCATGTTTTCAGGGGTGTCCAAACTTGGCGCTCGAGGCCGGATTCATATTTGGTTTTCATCCATTAAATGTATTCTATTTGGAGCTATTCCCGCATCTGACGACAAAGATGGCTACTCCTGGTACATGGCGAGGTTTTGTAATAAGGAGTTCTGAAGGCTAGGAGGTTGGATGGTTTGCAAAACCCTCCCAATACTTTATACACGATATCCTAATGGAAGCACGCAGTACACAACTGTGTGATGGATCATGGTAATCAGTTAAAAGACTATGCGTTTAGTTTTGGACCCTGGACAGGGACGCAACAGGATGGGCGGCATAACGTAGATATGCAGTTTTTTTTTTTTTTTGTAAAAGCAGCAAACCGTTTTTGTAGTCCCGCATGGAGGATGCTGCAGTAACCTCTCAAGCGAAACACGTCATTAGGTTGCGCATGCGCTGCATAGGAGGGCCTTTAGCCGTCGCTCTGCTAATTTTCAAGCACACACTCGTGCTTGTGGCAAGCATCTCCTTGTGGGAGCGAGCAGGGGCGCACCACTGCCACAAGCACGAGTGCAGTGCTTGAAAATGAGCAAACTGCTCGCGCACTCACGCATCACTCCCGGGCACACCTCCTGCTCCCCCTCTCTCTCATGTGTGCACCTCTTTAAAAAACATTTTTTGTAGTCACTTTTAACATCTAGTTTTCAAAATGCACTTCCCTGACACTTCTAATAAAGGTTCTCTATATATTTTATAGATATTTAATGCGCCGTTTTCTAAATAAGATTTTAGGTACCTTTTTAAAAGATTGTTGCCCATGCACTGTTTAATTCGCAAGCTTTTACATCTACTTTTAGGGCTTTTCTCTGCTCCGCTTTACATATTCTCTGTAGTTGATTTTGGAGACACTTTTGGTACATGCTATTGTACAGGCAGATTTATAGACACCTAATACAAATTTTCAAATATAAATTAAATCCTCTTTTACATATGTTCTAAATGCATAGTTTGTATATTGGCTTTGCGAGTGTTTTTAATGCACAGTTTTCTGCACATTGTTTTCGGACATTTAAAATACTGTTTTATATACAAGTTTTTCATTGACCTTTAATATGTGGTTTTCTGTCCTTGAAGTAACTAGGACACATGTAACAAACGTAGCTCAGAATAATGCGACTGACAGCTGCAGGAATGTTAGTTTGTTAGTGAAGGGCTATTCTGTTTTCCTTTCGACCCAAATTGGTGGCCACAGTCCCATGAAGAAATGAGGGGGATCCAGTTTGATCCCAGTCCAGCAGCTATTATTGAGCCGAACTGGTGTCCAACTTTGTTGCGGTGTAATCTACAGACACCAGGACACATTGAGCTGCACTTGCGTGCTATCTGCTTTCTGTTCAAAGCAGCAACCAGCAGGCGGTGAGGGGGTCTTTCTTATTTCACTTCCAGCCTGGCCCAAAACAAAGGCCTGATTAAAAGGGCCATCAGCCATTCTTTTGTTAGGGTATTCTCCTGGCTGGGAGCTATCTGGAGCCTAACACCTAGACCCCAGTGCAACAGTGGAAATAAAGGCGCACAACGTGTAATCACTTGTCTGTCTCAATGAATAGTGTCAGAGTGTTTTCATCACAAACATACAGAGACAATATATCATACAAGTGTGTAAATCAATGCACAGAAAATGTCATATAAGACCGTAAGGGTTACAGGGTGCAGGAATCCCATATCGTTCTTACCGGTAGGCATTATATATAAAGAGTACATAGTCTGGAGAAACACAAAGTCAAGTTTAAAACATAACAGAGGTCAGGTTTGACTGTACTAATAGGACTTTATTACCACCCACAGGAACCCTTTTTTCAACCACAGAATAACAAACAGATTGAGAATAAAACAGTAAGGTTATAAACCCATGCCTTGCAGATTGCATGTAGATCATTGATGCTGGTTCATAATTCATAACTCACTGTGCTATACTAGAAGGTTTGTAAGGTATGAACTCCAAATAATAACAAGCAATGGCATAGCCAATAGGTATCACCTTTAGGACCTTATAAGTGTTTTGCCATGCAACACTTGTTGTTGCACCAAGGATATTGTGCTGGATAACTAAACACTTATAAGGTCCCAAAGGCGAGACCAATTGGCTATGCCAATGCTTGTTTTTTTTAGGAGTAAACAATGTATTTTGTGATTTTAGAAATGCACCAGAAGGATGGAATTCCTTTCTAAGGAATACACTGCAGGCTGCACTTTTTTGAAAGAAAAGAAAAGAAAAAAAACAGATTGCAATATGGGATTTACTGAGATTAAAAGCATTCGACTATTGATATAAAAGCACGTTTTTATATTAGTGTTGGAATGTGGTTTTCTCACGGAAGCAAGACATTGCTGCACAACAATAGCCATGTTTTGTCAATTAATTCAATTGTTTCCTTTACGCATTTCACCGTAGTGTATGTACATTCGTGACATAAATTAGGTAGAATACATTTTTGGCTAAGCCTTTTTTGGGGCGTGCACAAAATTAAATTGATTTGCTATGCCTAAGAGTTGCACTTTATCTATATTTCAAATGTTTGTCCAGGGTTATTTAAATGACAAGTGCACTATTTAAGTTTACAGCAAACGACATTTATTTATCAGTCTACATTTTAGCTGGAAGCAGACTAGGAAGACAAAAAGCGATAGCTGGAATGTTTTAACTCATTCTTATCACTTGTAATTACTCCGGAGCGACTCCATGCATCGCTTTTTTCTCTCACTATAAGATTACAGAAATGGATTAACTTTATGCAAAAACAACGATGGGCCAAGTGTTTAAAAACGCATTTAGGGTTAAGGTTACTGATGTTCACATTCAGAGGAGAACGACGGCGCAAACGGGCTGGGACGAGTCGGACGACGATGGTTCGCATGAGGCTTGTCCCTGCCTACAATCTCACAGACAAGATAAACAAGCATTTACAATGCAATAGGTCTCGCAATGACATTGTTTTGAGCTATTGTCATTGAAAATGTTATTGTTTTTTTCCCCTTCGTGAAGCATTAATCAAGTAATGGCGTTGTAAATGACAATGTCTTTTACCCCCTGTTGATCCACGCATACAGACATACATAGAACCGCACTACAAACGGGCACACATGTATACACACACTGAGAAACACATGCACCCTGTGAGACAGACACACTAATACATAGAGGCACACGGGTGCACCGAAGCACGTGATCACACACGCAGTCACACTGAGTCGCAGACACACTGAGTCACAGTGCCAAGAGCCCCATTCCCAAAAAACACCTGGTCCTGTCTCCGTGGAACTGCAGTAGCCGATACGGGGGCACGTAGGGTCTCTCAGTGGAGCGATTCGGTTGGTCGACTGCGTCAGGGCCCCTATCCCACTCATCCCCGTACAGAGCTTGTAGAGCACCTTTGATGCAAGGAAGTGTGCACCGGCTACTCCATTGCCACCTTGCTCCTCTGCCTAACCCAATACTCCTCGCCAGGGCACTCACCCTGCACCACTGGTCCCCATGCACACCAAGGACGCACAGCTGCTTGCTATCGTGGGCACTGTACACAGACCATCTTGTAATATGACCCGCGTGGCCCTGTAGCGAGAATCCCCGATCATGGCCTAGTGCAGCACGCCTCACAGCACCAAGAAGCGCCGGTTACCCGAGAGTGCACTAGCGGGAGATTAAGGCAATCAGGCATTCAGAGAATCGTTCTGGAGATGCATCGCCCCCTCACACTATCTACTCACACTATAGAATCGCACAAGCCCGCTGGTTTCCTGTTCGATAAGATAGATCTAAGAGATGAGTAACCATCTAAAAGATTTTCAGCTCACATGTTCGAATTTTGGTGGCTGACAACCTTTTGTCCTCCTAAGTTCGATGAAAGGGAAAGTCTCCCTCTAACAAGCGCGGCCGCGAATGCGCTGCAAATAAAAGCCTCGTGCCCCAGAGAAAGTCTCCCTCTAACAAACGCGTCCGCGAAACCGAATGCCCTGTAAATAATAAAATCAAAAAAGTGAGAAAGGAAAAGGGACAGACGCTGGGCTGGGGTGAATGCGTCGTAAAAGGGCTTTGCTCGGACATGCATTTCTGGCAAAGACAGCTTTTATTGCCCCGATATATTGGCCTCCTAAAAATAAGAAATTGATTCACGACAGCCGTGAAGCAAACGATCCTGTCCAGATGGGCCGGACAAAAAGGGGAAAGGGCGGCAACCAAAAAGCCTTAGTTTCAATCGGCGGCCACCGTTTTACATAAATGAGGACACCCGCCAATGAAAAAGAGGGGCGGGGCTTAAAGTCCCCTTCTCAAATCTCCTCATCAAAAAAAATATGTCTCACAGAGGGAGCAGCGCATGCGCGCTGCAACGCTAGGCGAGACCTAAGAAACTGTAGAACGGAATGCACCCAAGTAACAAAGACTTCAATTTTTTTGCAGTATAAAAATCCATACTTTTTTCCTCTCTACGTAACTGCAGACTAGGCCAGTTCAGAGAACTGCACAAAATATTTTGGATTTAATCACTCACCAAAATAAATTTTTTAAAAAAATCGGGTTTACAAATGACATTTATACACTGCTAGTCAAAAGCATCCGTGCGATATCACAACATGGTGTAACATTACTGTATACTTGTGTGTTATGTTAACTGGCACAGGAGAATTGTGCAAAAGGAGAGGTCATTGTGGTTAGACAACACCCATCCTACTTTGAACTTTCGTAAACATCATATCTTTCCTTGCTGACCTGCTCTGAACAGTATTCACTCACTGCTACACCGACGCAAGCTTTCCATGGGAGTGCAGGGTGAACAGTCACTGGGCCCCATGCCACAGCACCACTTTGTGGATTAAAGGCCAAGTTCACAAAGATTTTTGCACATTTACAGAAAGCTTAGGTGTGTAGTTACCACAATGTATACTTTTAAATTCACATCAGTGATTGCGAAAATGTGAAATTGTAGTCTGAAACGGATTTGCAAAAACCTAAATTTCAGTCCGCATGGAATAATTTTCCGTGTAAGCAAAGCGGCTCACAGATGTAGATTGTGAGTGTTTTAAGACAGAGGTTCCTGCGAATGTTAGATGAACACCTACAATGTTCTGACAATCTAAGTATTCACAAAAGTTTGGGTGGTACATAACCGCCCTAGATAACAGCAGATTTATTTCTATGAAGGGGCAGGAGGAAATCGATATCCAAAACTAAATTGAGGAGAGAATGCTGCCAAAGTTGGTGGAGTGTAGGGCTTTCTAAAGGGGAAAAATATTTTTCCGTCATCGAGAAAAACAAAAAAAATTCTATATTTGCAGATTACTCTCGACAGTTTGAGATTAACATGGATTCCGTGGACTACTTTATGAATTTTCTGAGAATTCTTGGCCAGTAAAAAGCATCTATAAATCAAAGGCCTACCCTTTTGCATACACATTTCTGCCTGCAGCTGGGAGTTTAGATATGGATGGTGACATGGGTATTTATATCGCACTGCCATAGCCATCAGGCCTGATTCCTGCACTCCTCCAAGTTGCTCACTTAACATAGACGGAGGTAGTCTGTCGAGAACAAGTGAGATGAAATTCGAAAGAAAAGTGTTCTTTGCAAATACAATGTACCATCTCTAAAGACACCCATATTGTTCTCCTTCCCCTTAGCCGAAGAAACATGTGGTTTTAGGTGAAACACTAGAGAAGTATTTCTTGATTTCGAAGGTATTCCATTAATATTTGAGGAATGAATGAAAAGACCATCTGGAGGATGGCCTTGTTTCCATGGAGATCACTAGAAGGCTCATTAGAAGATTAAACCTGAAGCTTGCCAATTTTTCGGCAGTGGTAAGAGCAACCGGAAAAGCATCTTCCAAGTCAGTGACACGCAGAGATAGGCTTGAAATGCCTTATGCATATCAAAGGCTAAGCAGAGGTTCAGATCCCATCAGGGAGTCGCATCTGACGCGATAATGAATATGAAGAAAGGCATCAAAATGCATCTTTACTGCCACATTATTCAGAGGAAACATAATTCCCTTTAACCGGAAACCGTCAGGATTAAGAGTGAGTTCTTACAATAATTTGCAAAAATCCCTCTATCATACACATTTGTTATAAAATACAACATTGTATGCCTTACCCCTCTTTGCCCCAATGAACTCCAAATCCTCACCTCCATCAGGTCTTCCAAAATGCCCAACACGCATGTTTGGCATCCTAATCCCTCGACCGCTGAGACACATTCCTGATCTCCAGGTATGCTCTTGCTCTTTTCCTTCACTTCCTCTTCATGTGCATGCCTTGCACCTCTGGCCTAGAGGCCTTCTGGTGCATGCACTTCAGCTGACATCTCATTTCGTACAATACCACATGGCTTCACAGCTTGGTAGTCCCATCGCCTGCATGTGAAAAGTCTCGCAGATGCTGCTTCCACTACAATCCATGGTGATTCGGATCCAAACCACGGCAGAAAGGTGTTGTGGATCCAATTAGACACATAGGAAATCTGGCTTAAGCTGATTCCAAGATACCTCCTTTCTCTACTCTCCATACAGGAAGATCACAAACGCAATACGGTAATTAACCACATTGAGTTCTAAGGAGGAAGCAGCGGCATGGGAGAACTAGACGCACTGTACCTCAGTGCATCAACTGTGCTAGTCTCTAGCTGCTTGTTCTCATTGCTTGCTCACGTCTGCCTGTCCCAACTGATCCTTTTACTTTATCCCTGATAAGTTGCGGATTTAGGTTATGCTGCATGCTCTAGCTAACCTGCTATTAGCGGACTTTCATAAATTCCAGAGGTTTGTATCCTGGCTGTTTGGCTTGATTTCTCTTGTTTTTAGGTTTATTCCACGGGCATTATAGTAGATCCTAAATTCAACTGCAGAGGGTCAAGCTGGCAGAAGGAGCTAAAGGTCTTTAGAATCACCAAAAAGAAGGGGAAAACCCCCAAGGTCAGCCTAAAATTCACAACGTTTAAGGATGAACGTTGAGGATTCTGAGGTCTCTTCATGAGTCTACTGACAGTATCCAAGACATTTATATTCATACTGTAGACTTCTTTGAAGCAGCCCACGCAAAGGCACTACTGTCGAAATAAATGCTCAAGTGCATGTTCACAAATTTCTCAGACATGAGGCTCTAAAGTTCTGTAATGACAGAGAGAACGTGCTCAATAGAATATCTCCAACTATTTCCAGGATGGGATTGGGCTGTGGAAAAGTTTGATTATTCACAAACGAGAAAATAATTTGACAGGAAAAACACGGGACTAAATATTTTTACAAGTGCAAATTTGTATTTCACAAAAGTCAAAGCAGGTGTTTTGTAAGGACTAGGTAAATAATTTTTATAAATAATGTATTTGCCTGGAGTGTGAGGGCATTCCCTTGCTTGGTGTGCTTCCACATTCCTCTCCACAAGGTCGGATGCATGAGGGAGAATGTCATTTTGGTGAACCAAGAATCAGATCTATATTGCAAGCTGCTACAGGGAGTGAAGCACATTTCCCCGCTTGAGACATCACTTAAGGCGGATAAAGAAAACTTTTAATTTAAGGTGATCAATATGCAAGGTCCTTTGTTGAAGACGCCAGCGACTGACTCAGATGTGGACTCCACCACTAGCGCTCCGTCAGGTCAGGACTGATAACTGCCTGGTTCACACACCTAGGGGGGTACGGGGGGTCTCCTGTAGTCCATCGTTGTCTTATTGTAGGCCTACACTGTCATCCAGACTAATGTTGTGTATCGCCTAAATGGAAAAATGTGCTGTGCCCGATTGCTGTTTTATTAGTGCTATTAGTTCTCTGCGCCACACCGGAGGGAGGGAGGGTGTGAGTGAGTGGGGGGGGATACGGGGGTGGGCGTGGTCTTATTTTGGCTGGTTATGTCTCAATTATGTTCATCAGTTGTCTCCACTGTGGGCTATTTTGCATTCCAATATTTATTTCTCTGATCAGCTGATGGAATGGAGTGGGTGGGCGTCATGAAGTACTGATTGATTGATCTGCTATTTCCAACTGTAGTCCATAACCATGTAACGTGCTGAACAATCTGGCCATGTTCAAATGCCTAAATGAGGAATGTGGAAGTTATATTCTTTATAAGTCAGAAGTTTTTGATGTAAAGTGAATAAATATACTTACAACAAAAAAAAAATCAATATGCAAGGTCCTGCTTAGGGATAACCAATGGAAATTAGTTTGAAGGTACTCTCAACCAGCTCAAAAAGTACTGTGACTTATTTGAAGCCAGAATAGCTAGAGGTGTAAAAGCCAGAATAGGGCAACCATTAGAAATGTTGGAATCAGGAGTCTAGCAACAGCAAGATATTTTTTTTAAATGCTGGTCTTTGGTCTGGCCCCAATGAAGAGTCAGCAGGTACTGAAGGAACCACAAGTCTGACTTGAGTGAGAGAAATCACATGACTGGATGGTATCATGAGGGGTAAACACCTGTCAAACAACCACCACGAGGTTACCACCTTTGCATCAAAATAGTGGACTGTCGATTACATCACTTCCTTTTTGGGAGGGAGATGCCTGCCCCAAATAGGAGTCTATATGGGCTTGCAGAAGCTGCTGCCCCTGGTAGAATTGCTTTGGGCTTATTTTGTGTCATGGAAAGCTCCAGGGTGTGCAGTGTCTTCCATGGAGGCCAGTCTTCCACTACGTAGTTGTCCAGAAAAGGGTAAAGACTTACTTAGCTGCAAGCCAAGACTGAGGCTTTACATTAATTACCTTAATTAACACATTCATGTGTGTGGTCAGTTACAAAGCAAGGAATCAGTACTGATAATGCTGAAACCAGGACATCAATCTGGTACACTGGCAATGCCTCCTGGACATCTACTGGTGCAAAGCAATGGTTAATGTGTATGGCAAGCAGCATGGAAAACAGTCACATGTTGAAAGACTACACCGGCAGGACCTACCACAGGTCCTAAAAATCAAATCCTATGATGCAACCAGTCTTAATTGGGTCGGTGAATTATTTGAAATAAAACACCAAACCGACCTCATTTTCTGGAACTAATTCTGTAACACCAAAAGGATTGGAGTCTAGATTTCACATTAGAGTTGTCATGAAAACGTTTGCAATTTTAGAGCACATGTGGGACGAACTGGAGGAAGATTAAATACATGGTCATCCATTACATTGACCCAGACCCGCTGAAACGCACTGATTGAAGACCACTGGCACAGCAAGGAGGTCTTCCCTTGCTTTGAACAGAGAAACTCGCACCCCCGGGAAGAGACTGGCTGACATCTTGGCGGAAGCTTGGGTGGTCACTGTATAAACTACTGAAGGCTTACACTTGACTGCGAGTCTTGTTTCACGCACTGAAGTTGCTTTCAGTCTAATTTAGAAAAAATGAAAATGCTTACAAGAAACTTTTTAAGCAGGGAAAAACTGGGGCTTTACCACTGAATGACGGATCCGTCATTTTATCTCGGAAATCGTAGAGACGCAGTTTGTAATTAAACATGCACATACAAAAAGACTTATTCATGGCTCTCAATTCGGTGGCCCCTCAGTCCTTCATTAACGTGTAACTGCTATGAAAAGTTACAAAATAAAACATTTTCAGAAACGTAAGGAGGAAGAAACTCTGCAGGCGTGTCTAAATCGCTCCAGCTCTGAACATTAAAGCAGGACATACCTGCTGCTGCACTTATTTGCTTCACAGAACGAGATGCATTCTTATATTTCTTGTCCACTTGAATTTGCCAAGACTTTGCTTCAGATTGAGAAGCAAGGCCCATTACTTAAGACGGAGGCAACGAGTGATGGCTGGAGGGTTACCGCTTAAAATGATGGTCTCCTCCTTCAATGCTTGAGGTTTTGCGTGAAAGCCTTCAGACTTAACACAAGGTTCAGGAGAAATGGAACCCACATCTCTTTCAGCCTCTCTGATGAGGAGATGTACGGACTGGAACATCCGCTGGCTGCTGAGGTGAAGCATGAGTCAGTGTCTTATCTGGTTCAGGCGACTATAATGTAGTCTTAATTTGTTCTGCCATAACTTATAGGGAAGACACAGCCAAAACGAACGTCAATATTGCGTCAGGTATGCTTTAAATATGTTTTAGGCTGTTCCAAAAGGTGTGAAGAAATATAGTCATATGAATACAGAGATACAGCATCTGAGTCCGCAGTGGTGGTAGAGGAGTGCCAGGCAAGTGCACAAACCAAGGGCCCACATTTGTACTATTGTGAAATCTAGACTATATACTTGAGAACATGAACATCTGTGAGGGAGACTGGGCGCCCAAACTAAAAGTGGAGAAGAAGGCCTAGATCATAAATAATATGAACATTGAGAGCTCACTGTTGCGCACTACAGTTGCAAAACAATTTTGGCGGTACGGAGTTGAAATATGTAATGATCTCTAATATCTCAATGAGTTTAGTTGGTGGTTCTAGACTGAGATGACAGGTAAGATACACCTAAAATAATAAGACATGACACGGTTGGAACTGAACAACAAGTTACTTACCTTTGGTAACACTTTCTTGTGGATACTCTAACCACACCATAATCTATTCCTCGGAACACCTTGTTGAATACGGAGATTTTCCAGATCACTGATCCTGTGCCCCGCTTGGTGGCATTGTGTGGTGGCTTCATACCACCTCAGATGTGACAGAGCCGTATATTTGCAGAATCCATGCAAGTGGACATCCGTTTCTGGTCTTTTCCCTTTTTAGGACCTCAGTCGTGGAGAGTGACTGTCAGTAACTGTGTGCTGAAGACTACTGTGGGACGTTTTTAGATGTGAAAAGAGACGCTTCCACTAAATGGGGAGGTGGGAGGACAAAGAATCTGCAGTTAGAGAGAACATCCACTAGAAAGTTACCAACAGAAATTAGCTTGCTCTTCTGATCAATCCTTCTGACTGCAGATTCTTGACCTTAGAACAGATACCCAAGGTTTAGGGTCGGTGGATCGGGTTCATACCAAAAAGTCTTGCAGGACCAAAAGGGCAAAGTGACCCTCCCAAAAAACAGGAAGAGAGAGAGAGAAGCAGAGATTCATTCAGCTTCCCAAACCAGTACTTTAAAAAGTGACCTTCCCACCAGATCTGGCTGCCAAGGCAGTAATGGCTCCTGCGTGTATGCACTGTGCTTACCTCACAGCCTGGCAGATGTTAAGCACAGGCACTCCATGTGCCAGCACAGAGGTAGCAGCCATAGCCCTAGTGGAAAAGGCTCTTAGACCTTCCTGAGGCTGCTTCTTGGCGAGTGCACAGCAGACCATAAGGCAGAAGACTGTCCACCTCCTAGTACTCTTCTGCACAGCCTTTTCTTCCTTTGCTCCAGAGAACCCCACAAAAAGCAGACTGTCCTCTTAATGGCCCTTGGTACAGTCAGTGCAAAAGTTTAAAGCACTTTTGGGGTACAAATGATGGAGTCTCTCATTCTCTTTCAAAGGGCAAGGGATAGCATAGAACTCTGAAAGAACACTGGATTGCCCAATATGGAAACAAGTTACAGCCTTTAGTAAGGTCACCCAAATCCCCAGCACCATTTTGACTGGTAAAAAGGTGTTATAATGAGTTTGCACTTAAAGTGCCCAAAGTTCACTCATGCAGCGAGCGTACGTTATCGCAAGAAGGAAGACGGTGTTCAAGGCCAGGCGACAGTTAGCAGCTATGCATCAACTTGAACACCGTACACATAAAAAAAAATTGAGACTAAGTTAAGGTCCCATTGTGGTATCCAATACCGTGGGAAGAAGTGTGTCAAACCTTTTAAGAACCACATGACAATAGATGACAAACAAGGACAGTGGTCTGGCACATACAGAAAGGCCAAAAGGCCTGACAAATGAGCTTTTATATTGCCCACTGCAGGGCATTGCAGAATTAAAGACAATCAAAATCAAAGGACATCCAACAGCTCCACCAATAAGGCAGCCATATGTCGAGTAATACAAAAGGTCACAAACTTGAGCCAGCACCTGACATAAATGGTTTTGCGGTGGAGCCTGTGGCAGCAAGGATGACATCCACTACTTCAGTGTGCAAGCCAAATGTAGTCAATTGCAGCTGCTCAAACTCCATGCAGAGAGGTGTAGATTACATAGATTCTTGTGGAGAACCCTGACCTACTGCTGCGACATTAGGACCTCCCAAGGTGGCAGTCTCATCGGAGGGCAGATGCTCATGCGGTCCGGGTTCCTTATCTTTTGCCCAATCCAGGGCCCCCAGAATGACTAGGGCCCAGCTGTTCTTCATCTTCAGAATCCGGGGCAGTACATTATTTGGAGAAAAGGTGTAAAGGAGTCCCTTATTTCACTCCAGTTGGAATGTGTCTAGTAGCAAGTACACTTGCATACACTCCAATGTGTAAAATCGGTGACTCTGCAAGTTCCTCTGTGGCAAAAAGATCTATCCAGAGCTGTCCTCACTGGTGGGAGATGTACTGCACCACCTCAGGTCCCTCGTGATCTAACATACGTCTGCTTAATTCATATGCCCTACCACTTAGGGACCCTGCCAGGTGATTGGCGACCAGGAAGATGCCCTGGTGCAGAGCATATCCAGATATGCCAGACCTCCTGGTACAGGACTCTGGACCAAACTTCACCGCGCTTGTTGCAGTGTGCCATGGCGGGGTGTTGTCCAGGAGAATCAATCCCAGCCTCTCCTTGACAGACTGCAGGAAGGCCTTCAGAGCCAGTCCGAATGAACAAAATCCTCTCAGAGGTAATCATACGTGCCTTTGTCTGGTTTATGAAAACCCCACCGGCATCCAGAGTTCTGCAGTCATCCAGAAGTGGTCCACAATTGACTGCAGTAAGCATGCCTAGAGCAATCAATCGTTCAGGTACGGAAATACAGTGATTCCTTACCTCTGAAGATAGGCAGCAATAATCACCATCACTTTCGTTAACACCAGAGGGGTGCTGGTGAGGGTAAAGGGAAGCACAGTCCACTGAAAATGCCCCCTGTCCAGCGTCATCCACAGGTAATGCCTTTGGGACTGTGGGACAGGTGTATGAAAATATGTATCATGCAACAACATGCAGTCATCCTGGTCCAAAGCAGAGAGAATCTGGGCCAATGTGAGCATCTTGATTCTGGCCTTACACAGTAGGGGGATTTAGAGGACATATGCCCAAGATCAGTGATATTCAAAGTATGGCCACATGCTGCCCTCCTGCCCTCCACATGCGGCCCCCAGCTGAACCACCGCACTGGGCTGCTGAGAGCACCAACATTCATAAAGGGTGTTTTTTAACTGGGCAAGTGTTTAACAACGCTAACTGAAATAAAAGAAAGGAAGCAAGTAAGATGTCCAGCACCCTTTAAGAACACATTCATTCCTAAGACCTCTTTCAACAAACGTGTAAAAATAGTCTTTTCAAAATTTTAAAACAAAGTGTATTTCATTAACATGCCTTTCATCTTAGTACATCAGACTATATCAGTGCTTTGAGATGTATTTTTTAAGAGTGACAGTTTTCAATACTGAACTAAGAGGCAAATCAGTTATGATGAACTCTCTAGGTGGTCTGGGTTATTATAGATGGACAAGATTTTAGTTTAATAAATCAAACACATGACAAAGTTTTATACAGCGTATATCTTGCCCACATGCATTTTAAGGTGCTCTTATATGTAAAAAATGAAGAAAAAAGGAGGAAAAATGAAATTAGACAATAGCCTAGGATCACATAATTTGTTCGAGTGGGAAGCCGTGATTAATCCAAGGTTTTATGGTTCCACATTGTGCAATTCTATTTCATTGCAGTTCAATAATTAAGTTACTTCCTTTTTACACTTGATTCTCCCAAGGTAGTGACAGCAAGAAAAGAAGGCTTACCCCAAGGTGCGGCAGAGAGATTACGACTCAGATGCAGCAAATTAAAAATCCCCACTGCCACCGTGCGGGCATCAATGCTATCTTCTCCGCCACACTACAGACCTTAATTTGTGGCCCCAGGGAAAATGTTTGCGAGTACCCAAGCCCAAGATAGACCAGGAGAACGGACAGGTGCCCCTCTGAAATCCATTCCAGGGTTGGAGGAATATAGAGAGAGGAAGAAGAAAGGGTAGGGCATAGCGATTTGGAATAATTTGTAAGACCCATCTGGGTGTGATGGATCATCAACTCATGAGTAAATGTTGGGTCCTGCTTCCCAGTGGGTGGGCATGTGCAGAGGCGCAACTAGAGCCACATTTCAGGGGGGGCTAAGAAAAAATTTCGGGGGGGGGGGCTGAATCTTTTAAGCCATAGGCAGAGTGGAGCTGCAGGGGCTCTTACATGGGGTGAAACAACAGCAAGGCCTCATTAACATGCAAATGGTCTTTTAAAGACCTATGAAGTGCTCGGGTGCGGCTGTGTGTCTTTGTGTCTGCCCGGGAAGCTGTCTCATCTCGGGCTGCCACACACGACGGGGGGGGGCTGAAGCCCTGTGAGTCCAATGGGTGTTGCGCGCCTGGGCATGTGCCACGTACAACAATCTACAGTGGTTTGCAGGCCAGTGTAGCAGGCATGGAGTTGGAAGACTGGTGCCCTTGCTGGCCCACAGGTGTGCCAGATCTCCAGCTGCGGTCCTGAAAAGACAGGGTTGCCCAGTTCATCACTGGTTGTAAAGGCTTTCTTTGTCTGTATGCCAGCTTTTTGACTCGCTGGATAATCCCATGGATCTCATCCATGCATGCTGAGGAAGATCCACACTGCTAAGCCAACCACCAAGGCAATCCGTGGTACCCAAACCTCCACAGATAAAGTATTCGGCCACGTCCAACTCATCATGTATAGTCTGGGCAAGGAGGCCCTCCGTCTTCCAGGACTGTCGGGAAAAGTTTGCTGGACAGGTCAGAAAGAGCATGGGTGTAATGACCCAACATGCAGTCCACATTGACAAACTAAAACGCCTAACTGGCTGAAGAAAACGGGTTTACCCAAGGCATTATTCCTTTTAGATTCCCTATCTGGAGCAGTAGTGGGGACTGAATTGGGATTCACTTTACTGGTCGAGTAATGCATAGTAAGATATTTTGGAGTGTGAGACTTGGTGAGAAAATCTGAGTTACTAGGACAAGTACAAGATTTCCACCAGTTAGCCATCAAAGTATCTGTCAGAGCATCATTGAAAGGAAGTAAGGACTTAGACATTGATGGCCAAGGCTGTAGAATTGGTCAAAACTTTTGTTTTTCTCTCATTGGGGTACAGCTGCAGCTCTAGCACCTCGGCTGATCTCCAAACTACCACTTAGAATGAGGCACACTCCTCTGTAGGTGGTTCATGTGGTGAGTCGAGCTCTGTTTCGAAGGAGGTGTCAAGTTCACAAGGTGTTTTGTAAATTAAGGTATAGGGCTTCATAATTGTTATGAGGAAGGCGCAAGCCACCCCCTCACCATCATTATCATCCTTGAATGTAACCTGATTTGACACAGGATCAGAGTCCGAACCAAAAAGGTAAAGGAGCATATGTTGGTAGCTGTGATTCGGTGGAGGCACAGGATTGAAGTCCGGCCTGCATGCTAACCAGTCATGCTTTTGTAATTTCAAAGCGTGACTTGGGTCGAGCTGGGGCAGATGCTGGTTTGGTGATGTGACATAGGAGTCAGCACCTGTGTAGGGAAACCGCGTGGGTTGTGGAGCCAGTGTGGAACTCTCGACCAGAGTTGGTACAGGCTCAGAATCAGGTCAAAAGGCACTGGAGGAGGACCCACCAATGATAACCCGACTGGAGCCCCCTGCAGTCATAGGCATAGCCTCTTTGAAGGCCTCAATGCTGTGCAGACAAAGGCAATGTAGGAAGCTCGGGTAGACAACTGGGTTACAGCAAACCAAAGCCTCCAAAGCACTGTGTAGCGCCAAGTGAGGCTACTCCCACCAATCCTAGGGCTGCTCTCATGCTGGCGAGAGCAGTGCCAGGATTGGCCAAGAGAGTTGCTGCATCCGGTTCCAGTTCCTGCGATAGAAAAGGTCCGGACCAGGAAAGTCATGTTCGTGTAAGGTAACTGTGTTTTAAAAAAAAATATATTATTTGCGTGCACGTTTTTTCAATATATTATTTGCGTTCACCCTCCTCCGTTGATGCCAGCCGGCACTGTCAGTATGGAGTCAAATCAGATCTGCATGATCTAGCAGCCCACTGGAGCACTCCTATTAAAAATCTCTAGATCCAGTCTGGTGCCTGGTGAATGTTCGAACGTAAAGAATCAGCAGGTAGATGTATCCATCAGGAGAGTTCCTCATAACCCTGCTTTACTCATTTTTGTCTTACCAACTCATGAAGTTTATAAAAGCATCAGGTCCATGGGGTCGGCAGGTGTACCGGGACCTAAAGGGCTTCCAGCTAGCATCTTCAAAGCAGCAAAAATACAAACGTCAGGGATGATGCACTCGTTATTCATTCAATGCAGGATGCATAATATTCCAAAAAGCTGGTGGGGTTCGGTTCTGGTGCCCGTACATAAAAAGGGATGTCGTGATAACCCCTTCAAATATAAAATGATCACATTGCTGGACATAGACGGCAAGGCATATGCCAAGATCTTACTTCATGAGGTGGAACATTGGGCGTCGAAAAAAAAGAATCCCCGCTCGCCCAGACGGGCTTCTGCACTGGTTGCAGGATGGAAGACAACTTAATGGCATTGGCATCCCTGTCAGACATGGCCATGAAGAAGAGTTTCCCTCCCCATTCACTGTATTTATTGAATTCAAAACTGCTTTTGATTGCGAGTACAGGGAAAAGCTGTGGCTTAAACTCCATAAGTGGGTGGTTCCAGGCACCTTACTAAACGCCATTATTAGCCTCTATTCCAAACTGTGCTAAAGAGTGTGGATTGCTATCATTTGGGTGACAATAGATAAAATCCTGAACTCGGGGTGGGGTGAGGGGGGGAGGTGTTAAACAAGGGTGTATCTAGGTTCCCTTTCTTTTCAATGTGTATCTTGCAGGTATCAAAAATCATCTAGCGACCGTGAGGGTGTCTCCACCAGAACTACCTGGAGCCAAGATCCATTTTCTGCAGTATGCTAACGACACCGTTCTTTTTCAACATACTCAAGTCGGCTTACAGAGCTCCTTGAACGCCCTGAATGAGTACTGTCAATTAAACAACACTGAAATCAACAGGGGAAAAATGAAGATCTTAATAATCTGCAGGAACAATATTAGGAAATGGTCATGGCACCTGGGCGACAAAAAACTGGAAACAACATGCACTATCAAATACCAAGGTGTACACTCGAATCGTCGTGGTGGCCATAAGGATAATCTAGCCTCCCAGAAGCAAACTGGTCAAGCCCTAACAGTGATGTTTTGTAAATTGAAACGTAGAATGAATGGGCCTCAGACTTTGGTATTAGGCCGAGTGATAAACTCCAAAGTAATGCCAACTGTAATATATGGGGCATTCATTTTCAAAGGTCTACTGGAGGTATGGCTAGATTGGGCTCTGAACTGATGTGTTATAGCTCATTAATCTCGCTTCCCATCTATGCGTCTGCACCTTGCACTCAATCTGCCTAGACAAAGTTTAATATTAAAATCTTGCTTTATAGTAAATTGTGCAAAGGTAAGGAATGCCCAAATTGGTACATCTGATTTTACAGTCAATTTTAAGCGATCACTGCAAGTGGCACATCTGTGGTAAACATTTTAGCAGCAGAAGAGATCTAGTACAGTAATATGTCACCAAAACTCATATCGAGAGTTTTGTCAAAGCAAAATAGAATTATTTCTAGATTAATGGATTCTAAAGCCGTCTCAGCCAAAGTACGATTGGGCCCCCTCTTCTCTCAATATAGTGAAACTGGAGTCTCAGGTTTTTGGATCTGACCTGGAAATTGCCAATGAAGCAAAGTTTACTACACCTACAGTGCGGCGAGATTCCACTGAAAGAGTATCAATCTGAGCGTACGAAAGCCACAAAGGACCGCTCTTGTAGAGACTGTGGAGCTCAGTCATTATTACATATAATCTGCATTTGCGCTCCGTTAATGACTCTTAGAAAGTATTGGCTGAAGCCGGTTTTCCTGCAATTAAATCTGAGAACATGTAAAGACGCAATTGCCATCTGCCAATCTGGGAAATTTCCACAATTGTCAGCTCGCTACCTGAAATGTATGTGTCAGGCAGCTAAGCAACTCAATAATGAATCCATGTAAACAGAGAAAGAGAACAGTGACGAATAATGCTCAGGTTGTTGATGGATATTAAGAGTATTAATGAACTTAAATGGAGAGATCATTATTTAGCTTTTAATTTCACACCACGTTATTGGATGTTAAGTATTTTTTTACATTTTTAATCCACCTATCAAGTTTTAATTACAAGTACTGGCTGTTTAACTAAAAACGTGTATTTTATTGGTTGTCTTTGAATTTCGGCTAACGTTTTAAACGAGGGATAGTAATCTATAGTAGTGGTGAGTACAAAATGACCTAGACAATCTACAGAACTGATCAATTCGAACACTATGTCTATGTACTGAGTCACTTTAGAGATACAAGTTTTAATTAATCAATAGTTCTTTGAGTTACTGATTATGCATTATGATTATGCATTTCTCAAGTTACTTGCTGCTAAATTGATGCTTAACTGCTATCAATATATTAAATTGAGATTTGCTATTTACAAAGTTCTTTTCTTTTTTTTCTTTTGTAATGGTTTTAATTAACTAATACACAAAGATAACTTGCTTACTCATTTTTATGACCATGGAAAGGTCATCCAAGGCTGGTTCAGGGTCCAGTTTGTTTGTTATTGCCTTAAAACTTTGCCGCAATCTACATATAAGCATAATGGGGATGGAATGAACCTTTTGTCACAGGAAATTCCCAATCAAATGGGCAAGAGAATGCAGGACGGCAGGTTCACCAGACTACAAATTCATTGCAAATAGTTTAAGATTCACAAGAAAGGAATGGGAAGAAAGGGAGGTGTGCATATGGCATTTGAAAAAAAATTACTGAAAATCTACTTACAGCCTTCATTTTGGTTGTCCTTGTTTGAATTGTAGACCTAAAAAAAAAAAAAAAAAATAGAGAATACATTTTCAGTGCATACAAATTAACACCTGGCTTCATTGCTGGCTATAAAATCTTTATGTCCATGTAGGATTGTACAGGAAAAGTGGAACATTCTGGACAGGCTGGGGCCGGACAAGGACTGGTATGTCGCGGAAACGACTGTCATAAGTCAGCCTGATACACGACTCAGCCCAACCGAACTTTTAAAGACACGCAAGCCGGGCATACACCCTCGCTCCAACCCCGAGGAGGTTCAACACCATCCAGGTAAGATCTTTAATTGTAAAATCAGCAGCACTAACAGACATTTCAATAACATTGTCTACAAGAAGCATTCTCCCAACTCCACTCATCCCTTGTTTAGCCAAGCCCCGGGCACTACCCTCATCAGTAACCTATTTTATTATTAATATAAAAATTAGGAATAATCATAACAATAGTCTTTTTATAAAGCCTTTAATGACAGCGGCTTCAGCGTGCTGTAAATAACGCTCCTTTACCGGTACATGCTTTATTCTGGCTACCCTCCAGCCTTGCATTATAAAGGTCGCCCATCTGTGGTACTCTGAGCGCATGCTAACCTCAGCACACTGACAAACCCCACACCTGGCGAAACACGTCTCATTGTTTTACCATGTTTGAGAGTTGTTGCCGCTAGCACACACAGGGACGTTAAGACAGTCTCTCAGCATTTGCGTGTCCTACACAATCTGCCCTCTGGAACACCAACGAATAAGCTTCCTGCCTATGATCTCTTCTTCCAGACTTTTCCAACCAGCCGTTTTATACTTCACTCGGCCCCCATAACACTCCTTCAACTATCACAACTGAGTGCAAGACTTACAGGTCACAAGGTGCGCAGTGAAGCTTTCTGGTTCTTCTCGCTTTCGTCCACTCCTTTGATTACTGCCCCTTCTAAGCCCCACATTCTTGGAGAATACTACTTTACAGGTGATTTGGACTCACCAGTCTGTACAAAGCGCACGAGATCTTGAGGATGTGCTCCCCCAAATTACAGAATGGTTGGTGCACTCCCTTCTACTCCACAATCCTGCTTTCATGTGTGAGAAGATCAAGGATCTCTTTATGCACCTCTCTCGTTTGTGACTTTCAGTGTTTGGGATAACAAAACCCCCCTACACTTGCCTAAGTCCACTACCTAGGCTAACAGCATTGAGTCCCATCTATGCAGTCCACAGAACACGAATTGCCAATCCAAGCCCCTTTTAATTCTCAATTCTAGGCCAACACCAGTGCCAACTCCCTACATCCACATCCATTGTGTAGGCAAGAGATCTGCTGTGTACACCCCCTCTAACGCACAAGTTACTTACCTTCAGTAACGATATATCTGTAAGAAAATTAGTTAGCTATAGATTCTTTACCTTAAACGCCGCCCTAGCGTGCTGACGTCAGTTCTGTACACAACTTTCCATGCCAGAAACTCAGACCAATTTAAGACACTGACCATTGGTGCACATAAGGGGCCTTGAAAGGATGCCCTTAACCCTAGAAATCAGTTCACAGAACGGGGAGGATGGGTGGGGCGGAAAGTAATCTATAACTAATGTTTCTTACAGATATATCGTTACCGAAGGTAAGTAACTTGTGCATCTGAAAGAAACAAGTTAGTTATAGATTCCTTATCTTAGCATAGATGCCCAAGCAATACCAACCATGGTGGTGAGTCTGCGAACCAAGATCACACCAGAAAGTCCTGGAGAACAGAACGTCCAAAGAAGTCGTCTCTCCGGACTTGGCTGTCCAGACAGTAGCGTTTGGTGTACAGCGAGGCCCACATGGCTGCCTGACAGATGTCATTCAGATGCACTTCTCTTCCCAAGTTAGTAGTGGCTGCCGTTGCCCGGGTGGAGTGAGCACGTAGCCAGATAGGAGGCCATAACTTGCCCCAGCGACTTTATGTACATAGGCCAGACCACCCAAAAAGTCAAGTGTTGCATTTTACAACACTGCAGTCGCATAATATGCAAGATACAGGGTGCGCCACTCGTGGAACATTTCACCACGTTTGGACATTATCCAGAAAGTCTCAAATGGTGGGTAGTAGAAAGAGTGAAACCCAACCCCAGAGGAGGTGATTTCAATAATGTTCTCAGCATCCTTGAGTGTAGGTTCATACATCAGCTTGACACCATAACACAGGGACTAAATGAGCATGAGGAGAAGAGCAAACAAGTCTCTATACTTAATAGATAAACCCCACCAGTCCATTTCTGACACCGTTGACACACACCCTGACATACCATTGGGTTTTTAATAAATTACAAGTAGCTTCTATACACTCCGTACAACTGTTTAGTCACCATGGAAATTTAATGTCACTGTGTCGCACCACTTGTTTTCCTTTTAACATCACTTATTATTCACTGATTGTCACTGGCTAGGCTGCTTTTATGCAATGGAATATAAGCCCTTATCATACTGCCCTGGTACTTAAGATAAAGCAATATGAACTATCTAGTTCGGGGATTACATTTGGATTGCACAATATGTAAATATGCACACATGCACCCGATGGTATGTAACCTTTTTATGAGTATGTCATGCAATATTACAGTGTATGTTAATAGTATGCTATACTGTTTAAAATGTATGCCTATTGTCCCCCACTTCCACAACGATTTCCTGTATTGCCATGACTACGGCTAGGCCACTTTGCCCACCGTCTGCACACACACGTAAGGCTGTTATGCGCTGTATTATTCTGAATGCATACGATCTATCGGATGATGCCCATCCATGTCTTTTTTCAGGTTGGATTATCACTAACACACAAATGCCAAATTACGATCTCGTATGATCGGTTCGTTCACAACGCGATTGGGAAGCAGTAGTCTGTCTTCCATGTCCGCGCAACAAGCGTGAGTTTCACGCTTGTGGGACGCTGGATTTAAAAACGTCCTCGCGGTCAGACCCGGCAGCTGACAGTGCCCCGGGCAGACCGCGTACGCAGGACACTCGTACTCACAGGTAAGGGCGCCCAGGTCCCTTCTGGTACCCTTAACCCTAACCCTTGAATACTATTGTAAATAATCCTTTACCCCAGTCCTAATCCCAGCTTTTAACTCCATTTCAGTTCAAGCATTCTTTGCATTGGAATTATAGCCAGTACCCTACCACTCCTACATTGGGTGTCACTTGGCTTTGAATTGTATTTGGACAGAAGTATAATCATGTGCTTCAACCAGCCCTGAACTAGTTCCTTTATTACAGATGAGGACGTTCTCTAACTTAACTGGAGAATCCCCATATCCCACACAGGATTAGCGGGTAAGCTATGTTGTAACTTGCCTATAGCTTATTAATGGAACTGACCATTATATGCACAACCCTGACACCCCCCCTCCCCCTTTTACCCAGGTGTGTGACATTGACACCACACCTGCACTCAGGTTGCCCCTTCCATCCTGAGGAAGACCCGCAGGCCGAGGCCCACAAATACCCCTTGAGGTCCAAGACGGGTCGAAACCTCGACGCCCACATTCATCCTACCTGGACGACGAATCCCTGGTTGTAACATGCCACACAAGATTTGCATTGTGTACTCTAGAATCAATTATAACAATTGACATTGTACTATGAGAATGTGGCCAGGCATAAAAAAGACTGAGAAGGTTGGATCAGTCTAATGAATGAATTTTTGTAACCTTTTCTTGGATCACTGTCTGATTTCTACGCACCTTCCCACACTAAGAGCACTCCCTCTTCGTGCACGTTCTCTTGGAGCAACCTCCCCCCCCCCCCCTTTCCCGCCGCTCGTTTGAAATTGTCAAAATGCAGTAAGGCAAACACTGTTGCGCCCATTGTGATGAAATAAAACCTGTTGTAAATCAAATAATTTGTGGTTGTTGCATATTGATAGACTGTTTTGTATCGGGTACCATGAGCCAATAGATTACAGGCCCAGAAATAAAATGTTAAATAATTAATTGCAGGCTGTGATTTGTTTCACCTACCACATTAGGTCCAGGACCATTGTTTTTCGTACCACGTATAACCCAGGTCCATGACCACTGGGTCACCCCATTTTGATAAAGGGATGACGTTGCGACAGCTACTTAGATGCCGCCCTAGCATGCTGACGTCAGTTCTGTCCATGACTTTCTGCGCCAGAAACACAGAGCAATTTAAGACACTCACCATTGGTGCACAAAACAAGGGGCCCTGAAAGGATGCCCTTAAACCTAGAAATCAGTTCACAGAACGGGGAGGTTGGGTGGGGAAGTAAGGAATCTATAACTAATGTTTCTTACAGATATATCGTTACCGAAGGTAAGTAACTTGTGCATCTGAAAGAAACACAATAGTTAGATTCCTCACCTTAGAATAGATAACCCAGCAATACCAACCATAGTGGTGAGTCTGCAAACCAAGATTACACCAGAAAGTCCTGGAGAACAGAACGGCCAAAGAAGCCTTCTCTCCGGACTTGGCTGTCCAGACAGTAGCGTTTGGTGAACGTGTGCAGCGATGCCCACATGGCTGCCTGACAGATGTCATTCAGATGCACTCCTCTTCCCAAGGCAGTAGTGGCTGCCGTCACCCGGGTGGAGTGAGCACGTAGCCAGACAGTTCGCTCCTTTTTAGCTAGAGAGTAGCAAGCCTTAATACACAACACGACCCACCGAGAAATGGTGCGTTTGTGTATGGCCCGACCCTTCTTTGCACCCACGTAACCAACAAAGAGTTGATCATCCACCCGGAATTGTTTTGTGCAATCCAGGTAGAAGGAGAGTGCACGCTTTGGGTCCAGACGGTGGAGCCTCTTCTTCCTTTGAAGGATGAGGAGGCAGAAAGAAGGTGGACAAAGTAATGGTCTGCCCGATGTGGAAGGCAGTGACCACCTTAGGAAGAAAGGATGGACGGGCCCTGAGAACCACCTAGTCTGGATGAACAGATAGGAATGGAGGTTTTGAAGAAAGAGCCTGGAGCTCACTAACTCTTCTAGCAGAAGTGATGGCTAGCAGGAAAGCAGTTTTAAGAGTCCGAAGGCGTAAAGGACAGTTATGTAGTGGCTCAAAGGGAGCACACATGAGATTCGTGAGTACAAGGTTCAAGTCCCCCTGAGGCATAATGAAGGGAATTGGAGGAAGATGATGTGTTAAGCCTTTTAGGAAACGATTAACCACCGGGGACTTGAAAAGAGAATGCTGATCTGGCAACCGAAGGAAGGCAGAGATGGCTTAAAGATAGCCCTTGATAGTGCCCAGAGCAGTGCCCTGTTGGGCTAAAGAGAGAAGAAACAAGAGTACTTCAGAAAGAGGGGCAGAAAGGGGATCCACAGCCTTTGCTGTGCACCATGCCAGAAATCTGTTCCACCTACAGGAGTATGCAGTCTTAGTGGAGGGACGCCTGGCTGCCAAGATTACATCACAGACTTCAGGAGGCAGGTCGAAAGACGTCAACTGCCGCCGCTCAATCTCCAAGCAAGGAGGTGGAGACTGGACAGGTTCGTGTGGAGAACCGTGCACTGCTGCTGCGACAGAAGATCCTCCCGAAGAGGCAGTCTGATCGGAAAACCAATGGCCATGTTGAGCAGTCCGGGATACCAAACTCTTCGTGCCCAATCCGGAGCCACAAGAATGACTTGGACCTGGTCGCGCCTGATCATCAGCACTCTGGGTAAAAGTGGTATAGGTGGAAAGGCATAAAACAATCCGCAACTCCACTCACGACGAAAGGTTTCGCCGAGCGAATGCCGCCTTGGAAATTCCAAAGTGCAGAATTGCTGACATTGCGCGTTCTCTTCGGTGGCTAATAGCTCTAACCAAGGCTCTCCACACTGTCAAAAGAGACCTTGCACCACCTCAGAGTCACCACAGTGTGGTCTGGTTGGGGAAGGGAGAGGGAGAGGGATCTGCCATTGACCCAATCCTGGCTCATAAGCCACCACTGCAGTTGTTGAGAAGTGCTCTCTGAGATCTGGACGCAATCTGGCAGATTCCCCTGATGCTGCACCCACTGGAACTTCAGGTCCCACTGCAGAGCCTGCATATGCCACCTGGCATGATCGACCAGCAGGATGCCATGAGGCCAAGCAGCCTCAGGGTCATTCTGACCGAAACCTGGGATAGAGGCTGAAAGATTGGAATCATAGCCCGAATATCCCGGACTCGCTGTTTGGGAGGAGAAGACACGCAACCGCGTTGTGTTCAGAACCGCTACGATGAATAGGAGCTTCTGAGAGGGAATCAGGTGCGACTTCGGCACATTGATGGAGAAACCCGGCAAATGCAGAATGTCGGCCGTAGTCTGGAGGTGGGAGATCACTGCCTGGGGTGAGCCCGCCTTCAACAGCCAGTCGTCGAGAGAGGGGAAGACAAACCCCTGATCTGCGCAGATGAGCTGCGACCACCGCCATCACTTTTGTGAACACCTGAGGGGCGCTGGTAAGGCCAAAGGGGAGCACAAAAAAAAATGAAAGTGCTCGTGGCCTACCGTGAACCGTACGTTACGCCGGTGGGCCAGCAGGCCGGGGATGTGAAAATAGGCGTCCTGCAAGTCCAACGCTACCACCCAGTCTTGCAGGTCGAGGGCAGACAAGACCTGAGCAAGCATCAACTTCTTGAACTTCTCCTTCTGGAGGAAGCGGTTGACGTTCCTGAGATCCAAGATAGAACGCAGGCCCTTGTTCTTCTTGGGAACCAGAAAGTAGTGGGAATAATAACCACAACCTACTTCTGGGACAGGAACGTGCTTGATGGCTCCCTTGGCCATGAGAGCCGTAACTTCCTGCTGGAGAAGGGCCAGCCAGATGATCCTCCGACATATGGTGGTATCGCGGTGGCATTCCTGGAGGGTTAGTCTTGAAGGGGAGGGAGTAGCCCCTTCAGACTATCTGCAAAACCCACCTCTTCGAAGTGTTGGTGCGCCAGTGAGGGAGGTGATGGCGAATCCTACCGCCCACTGGCGTTTGATGGGCCTGAAAGGACGGACTAGGAGGGTTTGGAGGCTGCTGCAGAGGGGAGGTTGGTGGACTAGCCCGCCCGCTGGCCCCCGGAACCGCGCCGGTTGTTTCCACATCCCCAGCCGCGCGAAGGTTGGGTTTCTTGCTGCAGCCAGTGGCCCTGGGTGGGACGTAGCCACGAAAGAGGCAAAAAGCAGACTGCACCGGATGGGAGGAGAGGCCCAAGGACTTGGCCGTAGCCTGCGAGTCTTTGAAGCGCTCTAGGGCGTCTACTTTGTTGCCAAAAAGGCGACGGCCATCAAAGGGCATGTCCAGCAAGGTGTTCTGGACATCCCCTGAAAAGCCAGTACACCTCATTCAGGCGTAGCGCCGAAGCGCTACCGATGATGAAATGGTCCTGCCCAGAAAGTCGGCAGTGTCCAGCCCCCAACGGATCGAGAACTTTGCTGCATCTCTCCCGGCGGCAAAAGCCTGGG
This sequence comes from Triturus cristatus, assembly GCF_964204655.1. Classification (NCBI taxonomy): domain Eukaryota; kingdom Metazoa; phylum Chordata; class Amphibia; order Caudata; family Salamandridae; genus Triturus; species Triturus cristatus. The sequence goes on from NC_140590.1 coordinate 1,061,913,374, forward strand.
AGAGCACTGCCTGGGCCTCCTCCAGACACTGAGGCAGCACTTGCACCACCGTATCCCATACAGAGTGCAAATAACGGCCCAAGAGACATGCAGTGTTTACGGACCGCAGTCCTAAGCTGGCGGAAGAGAAAATCTTGCCACGGTGGTCCAGCTTATTGGATTCCCTTTCCGGAGGGTCGGTAGGAAAGGCGCTTTTGGAGGTAGAAGCTTGGACCACCAAGCTCTCCGGGGTGGGGTGTTGGGAGAGGAAAGTGGGGTTGCCCGGAGGTGGACTGTCGTGGTGTCAGGCGATCATCCTGTCCACAGGAGCCCCCGTGTTGGGCCTGGACCACGTGCCCAAAAGGACGTCGGTGAGGGCCTCATTAAACAGCAGCAGGGGCTCAGAAGAGCTCCCTGCGGTTGAAGCACCTCAGTCAGGAGGTTAGTCCTGACCGCCACTGTAGGAAGCTCGAGGTTGAGAGCCTCGGCCGCCCTAAGCAACACCACTGCGTATGATGCTCCCTTCTCCGTAGCCACTGTAGGAGGAGATAACATGCCATGGTTGGGTGAAGTGTCAAGACCACTGGCACCCCGCAGTTCCTCTCTCCAGTCCTGCTTAGTATCTAACTGGTCAGTTAAAGGGTCACCTGACCCCTCTCAGTCCTCCTCATCATCCACTGGGTGCCACTGTGTTGGAAAGGGACCTCAGGAGTGAATAGGAGCACAAAAACCCCACCCGGCGTCGGATCCGGCATCTGACGACACCGGTCCGGCTCCGTGTCCAAGTCGGGATGGAGGCCGGGGTCGACGCCAGCTGGGGAGTTGACCGGCGCCAAACTCTGTAGTGGTGCCGTATGAAGAGGCGCCAGTGGAGGTGTAACTAGGTCAACCGGCACCGGTCCAGATCCAGGCCTGGATCCAAGGGGGCCCTGCGGCACCAGGGCCGGAGCCTCCGGCAGCGAAGGCCTAGGCACCCCAACCGAGTCAGCGGGACCCGAAGGCGCGCCGGTGGGGTCAACCCGCCCAAAGATGGCATGCATCGCCTCGTAGAACAGACGAAGCTGGGCGGGGGTCGCTACGGGTCCAGGAAAGGGAGGAAAGCTCAGAGTCTACCATTCGGGCTCCGCGCGTGGAGCAGCGGGAGTGGCACCAACCGCGTGCCTCGTCAGAGAAGTCGAAGAGCGACTATCCTTTTTCGACTTCTTATGGTTCGACTTACCCGAACCAGTGTGCGAAGACTTGGATGATTTGGAACCAGAATGGTGGTGGCTCCGCGACAGTCCCTCAACCTACCTCTCGACCAGGGCCTCAAACGGCGCAGAGCAGACTGTCGGCATTCAAGCAGCTTTCAGGACCGCTGCCGCAAAGCCTTCGGCGCCATTGACTAACAGTTGGAGCACAACTTGGGGTCATGGTCGAGGTCCAGGCAAAAGAGGCACACGCGGTGCAGATTCGTTACCGACATCAGTCGTTTGCAGGAACCGCAGGCCTTGAAACAGGGCATCCCTCGTGCACCTGCTCGGAGCCGAAGACTCGAAACAAGAAGTCAACAAAAACGTAGTCAAACAAGCATTGGCATAGCGATTAGGTCTCGCTTTTGGGACCTTAAACGTATTTAGTTATGCAGCACAATATTCTTGGGGCAATAACATTTATTGTTGCATGGTTAAACACCTACAAGGTCCCAAAGGCGAGACCTATTGGCTATGCCAATGCTTGTTATTATAGTCACCAACAATCATATAAAATAAAACCATCTATGCTGCCAAGATGCATGCTGTTGCCTAGATCAGTGTTTCCCTAACGGTGGGTTACGACCCACTGGTGAGTCGTGAGCCAATTTTTGGCTGGTCGCAATAGTCCAAGCAATAAATAGAGATGCCTTTAGATTCTGTATTTATCTCGTCACATTTGCTCCGCTGAGCTCAAATGTCAGCCTTAATCTTCTGCAGCTTATTTTTTTTTATAACATGAGGACTAATTGTCCCTCGCTACACAGTCCGAGAAAGAAAAATAAAGTAAATTATGCGACAATATTGCTGCGGTAAATGAAGTGTGTAGGGAAAGGTTATAGGATTTAATGTCTCTTAACACCCAAGAAAATGTAAATACTTGTAAATGAACTGTCCACAATTCAATTGAATATAACTATTTGAAAAAATAGACCATAAAAGTACATATAAATATTGCACATAGCAACAATCAACCTCACTAGCACCCAAGCATTCCCTTGCATCACCATGCACTCCAATATTCCAAACAGCACATTCAGATTGTGATGCTGACTGCAAGCAGAGGAATGTGATGCCATACCAGCGACAGGAACAAGTGGTCATTGGTGGCAGTGATTGTGAATCCAGGCCATAGTGCTGAGACTAGAAAAATCTAAGATTGAATGCAGTAGGGCATGGCTATACAATAGTGGTTATTACAAGGAACACAAGCGGCTCAGTGGTGTGTTGACAGTAACTAATGAGTGAAAGGTGATGGTACACACACACACACACACACATCAAAAGATTTACAAACCGTTCCAAGAGGCGAGCGGCATAGATCTTAACTTGAAGCCGTTCCTGAAAGGTAAGCCGTCGTTAACTTGTGCAACTGACAAATATAATGACCAACATGGTACATTAATTAAATGGAGCCTTCTTACACAAACTTGTTTGCTTGTACCATATTTCTCAACTAAACAGATTTTCAAAATCAAAGTTAATCCTTAAAAAAAGAATACATGACGAGTCTAGCTGATGGCGGTAGATAGGGCAGCAAAGTGGGACAATGCCTTAAAGCCCAACACTGCTTGGTCATGGGAAGGGGGCAATTATTATCTTGGGATTCACATCACCCCCCGACTCCAGTCCCCTGGTAGGAGAAAATGGTCATGAGAAGTGAGCCACGAACTGACTCTCGCAGCGAGGTTTGTGCTCCACTACTTGCCATGCTGGAAAGAAACACAAGGGTGCCAGTAGACAGGATGAAAGTAGATTGTGCCACAGGGCCCGCTCTCACTATGACAGCAGCTGTAGCTGAGTCTCAGCTCCTAAGGCAGGAAAGGAAAGACAGGGTGGCTACGCAAGGGAAGATGGGAAGCCATGCGCACTGGAAGCCTGGCATTCGCGTGGCAGTGGAAATAGAAAGCACAATAGGAGAAAAAAGTTGTAAAATACTATGAACGCAATAGTGCTGCAAGTATAAATAAACAAAATAAGTGAATGTACACCTAAACATTCCGGACCACAAAGGTATAAATAATCTACAGTATAATTAACAGGCTCCATCACTGTCATGGGGCCACGCTCCTTCAAAAAAAAGGCAAAATGAGTGGTTTCAACATTTGAGGCAAGCTGCATACGTGCAGTACGCGCAATTATGCTGCTCATGCTATGGTACTTCAAATACGGGGGGGATGCTTGGCCCTTCAGGATTGGGCTCAATATTTTCCATAAAATAAATGTAGTAGTATGCGTTGTACTTCCTCAAAATAATGGATATAGACCACCCCTCATTATTTCCACTTAGTAACTAAATACTGATTCCCCCCCAAGATGACCAGTTACGCCACCTGAAGAGCATTCAATTAGGAAACAACTGTCGAAGGTGTGCAATAAAAAAAGAAATCAGAGGGGGCCACACGAGGAGCACTCCCTACTCACCCCGTTCAGATTAGAACAGGTTCCTTAGTTATAAAGTACATTTTGATGAACGCGAGGCACACATGGGAGAAAACTCTTCCATTTCTGGAACCACGGCAAAGAATCAAGCAGGGGAGCAGAAGTAGGGCCACTTCACATTTTAGTTAGAAGAAAAGGGGGTGCGGGAGCAAGTGCTTTTACCTGGAGTACTAGAGGACATGTCACAGGGGACACAATTTACCTGCTGGTAATATTATTCCCATGTCCTCTTTCAAGTCATCAAGCACCTCCTCCATGAGAAGAACCAGAGCTTCAAGCTGCTGCAACAGGTACCGGCTGCGAAATGGCTTGGCTCTGCTCCAACACATCCTGAGTTGCGGGGTCAGAGCCCAGACGGAGTTCTGGGTCCAGTCCCGCCTTGCGGATCACGCAAGCCCAATGGCAGGCGTGCGACGCTGTCTGTGTTTTGTCGGATTTGTGTTGCCGAGTTCTTTGCTGTGTCAACGACTGCAAGCGGTAGTCGCACCCGCAAACTACATTAATCACACGGCTGCGGTTGTTAAAGCGCGGCGTGCCTATTTGTTAAATTTAAAAAAAAAATATTGCCGTTCATGTGTTATGGGTGAACAAGCCACACATGGAAACAAGCATTGGCCGCGCTCCTGTGAAAGTAACGCGGCCGTAAAAGCGAAAGTGATCGCGGAGACGCGCTCTGTGGTGGAGGAGGGCCGGAGCAAGGCGCTTGGGAGAGCAAGCAAAGGGAAAGGGTGCCGCGAGGAATGAGCCATGACAAAAACCCAGATGTCGGCTGCGCGTGCACCGCAAGCTTGAGGCCAGGAAAAGCGTGTGGTAGGACTTTAAAAAACCCACTTACAAAATGTCTCGCCAGAGCAGCGCATGTGCTGCCTCAGGCGAGACCTAAAAATGACTGAGGTACCGTTCTTCCCTGATCTGCGCTGACTGGTGTGAAAAAAGAAAGATCTGACGTCAGCGCGCAAGGGCGGTGTCTAAGTAACTGCCGCGACATCATCCTGGCGATCACGACGCCGGCGACTGAGCCGACCGACGCCACCTTCCGACACGCAGAGGTACTGCTGATAAAAAAACTTTCTGGATCCAGTCTGACGCCTAGGGGTAATTCTAAGGTAAGGAATCTATAACTAATGTGTTTTTCAGATATTTGTTTTAGGCTGCCTTGCCTGAATGATAATTCTAAAGAAGTTCCCAATATGCCTTAATGATTATGATGTATAGTTTATCTCAATCTAGCCTCTTTAACTTCTGTTGTATAAATGGTAAGCACTTGACCCCATTCGGTTTACTCAATAGTGATCCCCTGATATTTACATACAATATTGAGCTCCTTAAGTAATGTGTATATTTTAATACTGCATATGCCCAATATCCAAGCCTCTTAAGTGTCCCAAAGGCTCAGAGTGATTTCTCTCCAGTGGTATCTCTTCCAAAATCATTGTTTTTGCCAAAAAGGTAGCCTTGAAACTGTATGGATCTCCAAATGCTGTCCTTTCACAAACAGCATTCATTTAGCAGGATCTCAAAGGAGTTCAGTAGTTTGTTCTCAAACGAATCTACCCATGTCAGAATTCCTTTTACTGACCTTTCTTCCATCATGCCTTATCACAATTAGCCTGATCAGATTCTGCCACATCGGTTATGAGTGTAATGGGCAAGCAGTAGGTCCACTTTCACTCAAATTATAGCTTGTTGTGCAATGTGGAAGGCACAAACATATTGTGTGTTTCATACTAAAAGTCCTCTCATTGCTCTTGTTCCATGTCAGAGTAGCAAGATTAATAGTGGCCTCTTCCAGGTCCAAAGAAGGACTTGAAACCATGGAGCGCCCTGAAATATTTATAGGAAACACAATTTTTCAGGTAGGAGGCATAGTTCAGTGGCCACTGACAGTTTTATCATGGTTATATTCCCTTGCACATTAAGCAAGCACTCTTTATTTTAATAAGTTTCCCTGGATTTTTGTTAAACAATAAGTGGGTCCATATTCAGCTGCAGCAACAACCCAGGTGTTTCAAGTCCATGCACAGTTTTAAAGGGACAATGCTTGCCCATTTTCTTTGGCAAATTATTTAGCTGTAGCACCTGTTCCTTAGGCCAAGTCACTCCACAACCAAATGGGTCTCTTCTTTTTGTTATCTTTAAGAGTTTTGGATGCCTCACGGAGAACAAGGTCTCTTCTGCATAACATACCCAGTGATTCCTTCTGTCTCTTGGTATGCTCTGAATACAACTGCAAGTGGTTCCAGGATCAGGGTGAAGGTGGGTTCCCCTCGGTTCAACGGTCAGTGGCATAGACATCTGAAATCTATTCAGGGGCTCCATTAGCTTTTTGACTGAAAGGGCATTCTTGAGGTGTACCATCTATACACGTCCATGCTACTTCAGTCATCTAAAATTGTCAGCTGAGCGGTTGGTAACAAATTCTGCCTGTTTTTTGTGAATCTGTTTTTTCAACTCGGTTAGCAAGAACCTTTCCAGAGATCCACATTCAACCATGTCAGGTGTGAAGTTTGGGAACAATTACTTATTGTGTCATTGCCAGTGAGTGAACCTCATCATAATTTACTATACACTTCACCCAGAAAGGAATCGGAGCCTTCCTTGGTTGTTCAAGGGGGACCAGGGGTCAACCCAACTATGCTCAGAGATTTACCATTTTTAATCCTCCTGATTGCACTTTCAACATCCACCTCCATACCAAGAACTGCAAGATATTTATTATATCAGAAGACTGGTTGGCCATTTTCACGTTTAAGGTTTCAAAATCCACCAGCCTTAGTGAAAGTTCCCTCTCCAAGCAGACCTTGGCATTCTAAACCAGGGGTCTCCAACCATTTATTTAATGCAAGCTACTTACATTCAATGATTATCAGCCCGAGCTACTAATATCATAAATTATGTAAAAACGACCACATCAGACAAATTACATTTGTGGACACTACATGCAAGAGTGCCAGCAGTGATCAGCTCATCACGCATAGTTGCAACAGTAATGTAAAACAGACTGTCAATGTAGAATGCCTCTACTTGCGTAATACACAACAGCCATAGCTGCAATGCCCCTGGCACCAAGGTAAAAATGTAAGTAATAAGTCTCCCCAACACTGCATGATTTGTCAAATATCATCTTTAAATATATTTATCATCTTTAAACTTATTTTGGAAATTAAATCATTTTTTCAAAAAACATCAGCTTATGCGTTCTGAAAATACATACATTCTCTTTATGCTTTTCAATTTTTCTTTAAATATATTCATTCATCCAAGCAAAAGCTTCTCATTTAGTAGGTTGGTGTGCACACAGGAGAGCTACTCCTAGGTAGCTGGTGAGCTACCACGAGCATACAAGCTACTCGTTTGAAACACCTGGTCTAAACTGTGTGCTGTGCATTTATCTCAAATGGGCCTTTTTGGGCAAGATGGAACCACTAAAAAGACAGTTTCGTGTCTCTTAATGCTCCTTTCACTCCAAAATACTTTAACGGTTGGTGTCAGTGGCTCACTTAAGGAATCCTTATCTCCTTGTATATTACTCCAGAGGAATATCATTTCCTTTCATTTTCCTATCATTTCTATGTTGATGTCTTCCAAGTCTTTCCAGTTGTGTCCCCCCATGCTCCCCACCACCCCCTTGCCTGCCTAATCACTGCACTCCGCTGGATGGCTCTCTGTTCCTTTATGCTGACTTTATAACGGAAATACTTCACTTGAGGCCTCTTCACTGCCAGCCGTACTATCCAACCCATACAACTTTAAACTAACCTTTTCAAGCTCCCTGGCCTAAATCACTACACATTAAACAGCACCAGTATGGGAATGGAATGTTACTCTCCAACACTGCCACAAAATCAAAAGCACCAACGCTGAACACAGAGAAATACTCTGCATCTTCCCTTCTACATAGCAAAGGGTGCAATCAATGCTCTTCTCGTAACTAAAACAGGATATTAAGTCAATATCCTTCTGGTCGACCGAGCACAGCACACTTACCTCTGCATACGGCCAATAACTTCACTACAAAAACATTTTAACCAGACATTCTCCTTAACACGCCAAGATCCGTGTGGATGGCTTTAAAAAACAAGCAACTGCAAAGCAACAGGTTCGACTTTTGTGTAGCTTACAGCATGCAGAGAGATGCAGAACATGCACATTGAAAATTGATAATTACATGAAAATATGCTGACAGCAACATACCTACAGGATTCCATGCACACAGACAAAGGCAACTATAGCCACACACACACACACACACACACACACATACTCACTCAAGCATACAGACCCGCAACTTACACCCATGCAGTCACCCATGGATACAAAAAGACTTGTGGTGTTAGAGTGGTTTCATGTTCCTCACTCTAGGATGCATAAAAGCCATCTCAAAGTGCTAGATGTGATAGACAAGTGAAAAGTTGTAAATATGAAAGAGGGAATGAGGCCCTTTGAATGGAATGTTGTTTCCAAATGTTAGGAAGGAGTGAGCAGCAGTGGATTAGAGGAATATATATCGGGGTGAAGATCAACTAGTGTGAGAAATCAGGGTATTGTAGAGAGCAAGGAATGGAAGACTTAAGGGATAAGCTAGAGCGGATCTAAGAGTGTGAGGTGCCCATGCCCATTAACAAACACACGGAGTCAGACTTACAAAGTCAGTAAAGGTACTCACAAAGGCATTCTCACATACAATAGACATGGCCAGACAGCGCAAAAGAACAAGTTACTTACAGTTGGTAAAACACTATAGGGTGGGCAAGCTATCTGAGAGCAGATTCCTCCCCTGTAAAATATCCCCCAGGCACCACACTGGATCCAGACATCACATCAATGCTCCCTCCCACCGCCAGGTAGTGCCATACAGCTGTGCTTTGGTTTCATTCCGTCCCTGAAGTGACGGAGCAGAGTCGCATGTAAGTGCCACCCCCACGTGCGAATATAAGTTTCTTGCTCACTCTTTCAGCACCCTTGGACATGAAGCGTAAAACAAAATACCAGTGAACACACTTCTAATTTGGAACTTTCACATGGTTAAAAAGAGGCCACACCACAGAAAAGGGAGGCACGAAGTCTGTGGGTAGACAGAGTATCCACCAGAAAGAGTAATTGAATATAAGAAACTTGTTCCTCTAATGGATACTTCTAACTGCAGATTCATCATCTCTAGAATAGATACCAAAGGAGTTCCACCCCAAGGAGAAGGGTCTGTGGAGTGGACTCAGACCAACTAAAAACTGCAAGGCCAAATCGGTAAAATACCCTTCCTGTCAGAGTTGGCTGTCAAGGCAACAGTACTTCGTGAATGTGTGCACTGATGCTCATGACGTGGCATGGTAAATGTCAACAACAGGCAATCCACATGCCAACGCAGTGTCAGGTTAGCAGTCTAGACACCGGTGGAGCGAGCCCTCAGTCCTTCACAGACTGCGTCTTAGCCAATAAGTAGCAGGTCCTAATGAAGAGGACTGTCCACTTTGAAAAGGTCAGATTCTGCATCTCCTTACCTTTCTTTGCCCCTAAGAAACTAAACAAGCATTCGCATAGCCAATAGGTCTCGCTTTTGGGACCTTATAAGTATTTAGTTTTGCATCACAATATCCTTGGTGCAACAACATTGACTGCTGCATGGCTAAACACTTATAAGGTCCCAAAGGCGAGACCTATTGGCTATGCCAATGCTTGTTGCTTTATGCCATTACAGGATCTGTGCACAAAACCATGTGCATGAAGGGGATCAACATGGTTCATAACCCCAACCATAAGTTGTAGGTTGATTTTTTTTAATACGTTATTTTTAATTATGGGGATCGCTGTTATGACATACATTTGCAAAAAAAAAAAAAAACTTTCCTTGCAAAAACAATATCCAAATACGCATTTTGTGATATGTGCTCCAAACAGAAAGGTGTTATTCCTGCTGTCCTGTGTTTCATGAATGTTCAGTGGTGTTTGCCCCTGTCTTTGTCCAGATATAACATTTTCAACACACTGGAATAGTGATGCACTCTATTTACTAACTGGAAGTGGACCAAGTTTCTCACTAATGACTTAAAGTAGGAAAGAAAATAGAAGGAAAGAAGAACATAAAAATAAGAAAAAGGAAATAACGAAAGGACAAAATAAAGTCTAAAAACCTGTTGACTGAAGAAGAAAGAAATGATAGGCAAAGAAAACAAATGGAGAAATAAATCATAGAAAGGATAGAAAAATATCAAAACAAAAGAGGTAAAGAAAAAGATTAATAGGGTAAGGAGGTAAGGGAATAGAGAAATGATGAAAGAAGGAAGACTAAAGAATAAATAAATAGAATATAAGAAACGGGGAGGGAGAGAGGAAGGAAGAAAAAGGGAAAGGAAGGAACTAAACGTGTGCGTGCAGTTTTGAAGGCTTTTTTTGCCATGTCAGTTTTTTGTGTCCACCCTGGTTAAGTAATCACAGCTGCCTTGTGTGGCTGAAAGAACTTCTCACCACTGCTTTCGTTTTATACCGCTTCTCCTTTGTTCTGTACAAGCACATATAAATAAAACGTGATTATAAAATTTCCCAAAATTGGCGAGCTTTTACTTCTGAAATGTATTTCGCAAGGTAGTATGCTATTTGTTGGAAATCAGAACATTTGTTTTCCTGGGTAATATGCAAGTACATGAGCAAGTACATCTGCATGGACTCAAGTGGAGATTCACAAAAACATTCGGAGGAGTATGCCAGGAAACCTTTGTAAAACTCTCCAAATCAGGTTTCTGCACCCTTGCAAAGTGATAGAACGTTGAATGCAAACTTGTGAACGTTTATGTGAATGGGGCCGAAAACCCTTTACTAGCCATTTTATTTCAGTAGGATACGTACAATCGGTGTTTACTGAAGCTGAACATTGCAAGCACTGCCAGTTGTAGGTGGGGCACAGCGCTGTCCTTCACGAAAAAATTACAATTACATACATGCAATGCAATGCATGAAGACGGAAGTCGCACATGCGAAAACACACCAACGAAGCAAACTTCCAGTCACGTGATGACCTAAAAATGAAACTGACGCGGCAGAGGGGAAAAAAATAAAAAAGTGAGCGGGAAGTGATAGCAGGGACGCGCTCTGTGGTGGGGGAGGAGCAGAGCGAGGCGCTTGGGAGAGCGCTGTGCTTTATGAGCCATGACGGCCAGATGGAGGAAAGTCAGATGGCGGTTGCGCGCGTGCACACGCTCGTGAACGCAAGCTTGGGGCCAGGAAAAGCCTCTGGTAGAACTTTAAAAATCCGCTAACTAAATGTCTCGCAGAGCAGCGCATGCACTGGCTCTGACGAGACCTAAAAAAAAGAGCACTGGAATGGATGCCTGCTTGTGCCCGGGGGGAGGGGCGTAGAGTGCGTGCTGATACGGGAGCAATCCACTACCCTCAGATTGTGCCCCGGGGGCAATGGAAAGTGCATGCTCGATCGGAGCGAAGGAATGCACAAAGAGAACAAAATCACCCAGTCTCCCGACGCTGATTGGGAGCAAATGTGAGGCACCTTGCTGATCAAATAAATGGCATTGTTCCAAGGTTTGCAGGCCTGTTTTCATTTGTGCTTGAAACAAATGGAAAGGCAGTGTCAGTAGCTGTGCTATGGAGAGCCTTCCCATGCCACCGAAATGAGCATAAGAAAAAATAGTGAGCCAAAAACAACCTAAATAGACAGGAGGGGAGGTGTGCATGTAAAATGCCAGTACCCATGGGAGTGAACCAAACACCAAAAATAGAGACAAATACAGCCAATGCATCAATGAAAAGCCACGTTTTCAGAAGGGCGAAGAAAAGAACGATTGAAAAATGATGGGTGTGCTCGAAGCCCACAGAGTAGATAATAGCATGTCTTGAACAGACAGGGCATGCACTGCCTAGGTAAGACCTCAAAATGATGTAGATCAGCAGCACTAAAAAGAAGCAATACTTCCTTAAATGCAACGTAAGCTACCAAGCTGGGTCAAACAGCTCTATTTAGAGCAAACTGTGAACAGATGTTACCACAAATTGTTGGTGACTTATGAAGTTTTGACATGAATTGGAGTTCATTGGTAACTGTCAGGAACCCATAACCACTGTTGGGAATGAAGATACATGCCAAAAACAAACACAAGAAACAAACACTTAATAGAAAGAGCACCCAGCACAGCAGGCACAATATAGAATCACGCTCACCATGGACAGACGAAGAAAACGCAAATCAGCATTGCCAGAGGTAGGAGAGAGCTATAAAAAGCACAGCCCATACAAATAGACATAAACCCCAAAACAAACCGGAAATATATACCCAATCCATGATCATGCCAGAAGGAGACACAAAGTCCAGGTGACCACAATAGAAAAGTTCACAAAGTCTAAAGCCACTTTGAAGAAATTAACACTTTTTGTTCGAAAATGGTTACACAACCGAAAAGCAACAAATGAGCTCAAAGCCCAGACAATATGTAAAGTAACGGTTTGCAGAAATAAAGAATGAGCACAGTGTGGAGCCATTCGCTGTAGACAAGGTGAAGGTAACCGAGGCACAGTAATAATATAATTAGGGCAATGAAGCACAGCCCAGAGAACAAGAGACAAGGTACAAGCGACCGAAGTCTGAATTACACAGAGAGTAATGACATGTTATGATTCACACGGCCCATTTCCAAAGAGATGAAGCACAATTCAAAAGAGCTCACAGGAGAAAGAAAGCGGGAACATGAGAAAGGGGACTGAGATGTGAAACAAAGCCACACAGGGTGCATGGGAACAATGAAGAACCACACAAAAAGAGTAAGAACAAATGGGATTGTTGCCAAGTTTTGGTAGATGCTAACTTCACCTGAAGATAACAAATACCAGAGACAAAAAGAAATAACATGAACATGTGCTCCCTGGTGCAACAGCAAACATACTCACATTTATTCTGTCAAGTACATTCCAGAAACAAACATTTGAAGTCATTATTTACATAGTGCACAAATGGCAGCCTTGCTCTCCTGCAGATACTTTAAATATGCTAAGGAAGGTCAAACGGGGCAAAGTCTGGCTGTAAAGGCCTTGTAATTTGAAATGTGTGTTTAATGTGCTGAAGATGGGTGGTGCGCAGTGACATGAGGTCACATAGGCTGTTTGTAAATATATTGTTTATAAACACGAGGAGGGAGGGTACAGGCTGAGAGCTCAGGGCTGGGAGGGAGAGGGTTATTTGAAGCCCACAACAGACTCCACACGACACAGTGACTGCTTCAGTGTGAGGCTCCAGGAATGAGGTATTATTCACTGTAATCAAGGAGCACGCATCTACAGTGCTCTATAATTAAATACAAGCCCTACAATTCTGTGCACAATACAAAAACATCTATTTCTTTACTTTTGCCGCGCTTTACTTTTAACATTAAAAGTAAAGCGGGTGCCGCGATTATAGCAAAAGCAAAGACATGGACACGGACAGGGTGGAGCGAGTGACAGATGGCGGCTGCTTGCGTGCACGCTTGCGTGAACGCAAGCGCTAGGCTAGCCATGGCAGCATTTTTTGAAGCCCTTACTAAAAGTCTCGCCAGACCAGCGCATGCACTGGGTCAGGCGAGACCTAAAAAGTTGTGTCCAACGATGTCTTCTATACGATTTTTGTAAATCCTTAGTATACTTTAAGCTTAAGGCTCTTTTGGGGTTCAGTAGATGTTGTCTCTTCTACGTTTTAAAGGGGTGAGGAAGAAAAAGTACGTTGGGAGAGTGATGGATTACCCAGCATCAACGGGAGTTATGATATTTGGCAAAAAGGCTTCCCTGCTTTGGATTAGGGAGAGGGTAAATTGGGGAGGGGGAAGTTGGAGGGTTATTTTCTTGTTCATCATACTGTGTAAGTTTTTCCATTGGTAGCCAATAAAAGGCCACTTGCCACCTTGTAAGCCAGGTGATGTTTATGGAAATGTGTGCTATTGTACTGTAATACTTTTGAAGTAAATACAAAAGATATACACAAACAAAAAAAATGCTTTGCTGGTCTTCAACACTTTTATCCTGAAAAATGTGGTGTAGGGCTGCTATACCGAGAGAGCCTGGAGTTCAGTCATGTGAGGAGCTGAAGTGATCACAGTGAGGAAGATGGTTTTGAGAGACTCGAAGCAACAAGAAGCTGTGAATTGGCTCGAAGAGGGGGAACATTTGAAACATCAGGACAAAATTAACACAACAAGTTCAGAAGGGTACACGTTTGTCAAATATTTAATAAACCGTATCACAACAGATGACTCAACTGAGGCTGCTCAAGCTCCACAAATTGAGGTATGGATTGCTCAGGTTAAGGTGTAGAACCCGGCCCTGCTGGTGCAACAGAATATTCTCCTGAAGCAGTACCCGGATCACAGGACCCCACCCAGAGGGTCCAGGTACGACACACACCTGGCCCAATTCAGAGTCATTAGGATGACTGGGCCCATTCATTTCTGATCTACTTCAGAACTCAGGCGAGGCAGAGGTGCAAATGTTTACAGGAGTGTAGGTGCTTCACTCTTGTCTGAAAGCGCCCCCCAGAGTGTGTTCTAGGCAACTGCAACATACACGTCACAGCAGAAATACCCTCAATGCCAGGCAAATGGCTCACAATTACAGGAGATTTATGTGGAGACTTGTTTCTGCTAGAAACCAGAGCTTTCTGATCTCTACCTCTTCCAGATTGGTTCCTCCAACCTATCAGTGGCACATCCGTCACCACTGTCAGATCTGGGTGGGCAAAGGAGAGGGGTATGCCACTTGTCTCATTGTGGTCGAGCAGCCACCCCTGCAGATCTTGTATAGTCTCCTCCAAAAACTGGATGACACCTGCAAGGTTCCTTTAGTGTTGGGACCATTAAGACTTCAGATTCCACTGTACAGCGAACACATGCCACCTGGCAAAGTGGACAAGTAGGATGCACGAGGCCAACAAGTCTCAGGGCTGTGCTCACTGAGAACCAGGACTGAACTTGAAACTTCCTGGACCCATTACAGTGAAAGGCCCCAAAAGTCACCATGTCGAAGGCAGTGCCTACAAAAGGAAGTCTTCAGGCGTAACTTTGGCTCATTGATTGAGAATCCCAATGATGTCCATGGGTTCAAGTTCATTTTAATACCCGAGGGGCAGTGGTAGGTCTAAAGGCTATCACATAAGTAGCCTAAATTCAGTGCAGACAGAACATGGACCAGTCATTCTGCAGATAGGCATATGGAAAGCGAGGATCTAAAATAGGGCACATGCCTTCATCTTCGTTCTGCACAAAGAAATAGCGGGAGAAAAATAGGCCCACATTTCTGAGACTGGCACCATCTGGATACCCCCATTAGGCTGTAAGACTCGTAGTTCTTGAAGTAAGATGAATAGGTGCTCCGCTGAGCCTCCCTGTTGTGGACAGAAGCTGCAGAGGGTCGGAAAGAAACAGAAAGACGCAATCCTACTGCACATTTGGAGGATCAATCTTCAGATGTGATTGACTGCCACTCAGGGGAAAGAGGTCAGATTCCACATCCCACAGGGTGGTTGTGCATCACTAAAAGCAAACTAAAGCAGCTTGGAGGCTGATACAGTAAGAGAGAGGGCCTTAAAAAATATGTGGCCCTGGTGACCGGCACTTTGTCTGCCTGATACGCGTCCCCAGCCACGAAAGGGCTGAGGTGACTCCGGCAGGATATGGCGACCCTGCACTATCTATACGGCAAATCTCTGGAGTTGCCTCAGAAGGACCGAAACGGAGAGGGGGAATTGACTGTCAGGGGTTGAAAGGCCCAAAGAGCAAGCTGTGGCCAGGCTTTGCCTTATGCACTCCAGGGCAGAATGAGCTTTTAGTCCAAAAGAGGCAAGATCCATCAAAAGACATGCCTATGAGGTATGGCCATACATCTCCAGAGAAGCCTGTGGATCTCATTCACGAGTGGTGATGGCGCACCAACACTACAGCCGACCGCAGCCTTTAGTGCCTGGCCAGAATCGAGTCACATATGTAGCTGAGTCCTGATCATCTTGAATAGTTTTAAAGCAAACTAGACCCTAAACAATCCTTGGACCGCCGACAAGATCTTGCAGACTGTGTACCAGAGGGCATGCGTAGATCGGCCCAGTAAGCAACTAGCATTGACGGACCTCAAGGATAGGGTGGCTGAAAAGAACAAACTTTTCCAAAATGGTTTACGAGGGTGGGGTGGAATGGGGAGTTCACAGGGGGGTGTCAAGGGGAACACTTTTTAAGATTCACCTTTTTAGTTTAAATTTGGACCTCCGAAGTATTGTAAGTACGAGGCAGAGTAAGAAAATCAGGGTGGTCAGGGGCCGGTTTGTGATGCCTGGTGGGCAAGAACAAGGTTTAGACCAAATGCCCATAAGGGTGTGTGTTAGGGCTTCATTTAACAGCAGTGAGGGCGCAACAGACGTCGGCCTAGGCTGAATGACAATTAGTAAACACTTTCGTTTTAACCTCAACAGAAGGGAGTCCAAAACCTCACCAGCAAATCTGGTGACTACGGCAAGGATGCACTCGTCAGTGAGCGGCACAAAGGGGAAATCAACCTGGTATCAGGAGAAGTTATCAAGGTCATGGTCCTCTTTTAAATTCATATACAATTTCTCATCATCATAATGTGGGGGTAAATCATCGCCAGCATCTCCAGTGTCACCTCAAAGTAGCAGCAAATTTTGTTCAGAGTTGGAGCCAAAAGGCTGGTGAAGCAACTAAAAACGGCTGTATGGCAGGAGGAGGATTTTGTCTGAATCAGATTAATATGAAACGGTTGTGCAGTAGTGAAGTCAGAGTGTGACCTTTATTGGGGTCGGCAAAGGATCCACCCCTGGCGGCTGCGGAACCAGCAGTGACGAGGAAGGGACCGATGTATATCTTGTTTGAAAAACTAGTCAACGGCCAAATAAAAGGAGCAGGGTCTGGATCAGCATTAAACGGCGCAGAAAGAAAGGAACTAAGATCAGCGCGCAGTGATGCCTAAATATGCATATCCACACGGACACTTTCAGTGCGGAACCAGACCAATGCGGAGCTGCACAGTACCACCTAGCAGCATGCAAGAGCATCCTGCTACTTGCGCCCTCCATCTTGCTTACCACCACCCACATCGTCACGCTGCTTACCACCACCCACGCTATCAGTGTAGTTTCCCCACAACAAGAGCTCTCCATGTTTTCCACCGCATCATTTGTGATGCTTCTCCCACCTAGGGTGACCAACCGTCCGTAAATTTCACAGACAGTCCGTAATTTCGGCCGTCTGTCCGTTGTCCATGAAGGATTCTTTAACGGACGCTATTTGTCCGTAATTTTAACCGGCCACTGATCGCACCACCCTAAAACCGGCACAGCTTCCACCCACCTCCCTGCTTGACTGTACCAAAGCTCAGATACCCAGCAGCATTTGAGAGGCACAGCGGGTTGGCAACCCTCACACCTTCCGCCCTAAAGCTCAGATCCCCAGCAGCATTGCAGTGGGATGGCAATCCTCACACCTTCAGCCCTTGATGAGCTGTTAAGAGGTGTTTGAAGGTGACTGAGAGGGAGGGGCTCCAGCTTCAGGGGCATCTATTCAGATGCAAACAGCCCTGAATGCGTCATGTCTCTGCAATTTAGAGGGGCCTCACACATTCCCTTTCGGCCCAGGCCTTTAAACATCCTAGAACCGGCCCTGATTGCACCGTGGTTCTCTTCACAGAGCTTAATTACTGTCACTAAATTGTAAGCAAACCTCGGTTCTTCAAACATGCAGTCTATAATGTAATAAAATAAAGAAATGGCACAATCGCACCCACACTGATTACCAAAGTATGGAGGACAATCAATTAAATCAGTTCTCTTGGAGGATCTCCTTTAAGTACTGTACATCAGTGTGGGGTGGCAAAACTAACATTTTAGAAAGAGAGCCTGTCTTCTCGTTGTCTTGACCAGGAGGGAGCCCTACCCCCACCCTGGAAGGGCCAAGATGATACCTGAATACTGCATGCCCACCCCTGTGCCCACCCTGGTGGATCCTGTTCCCCCTCTTGTGATGGCTCCTGCCCCCCCCCCCAGTGATGGCTCCTATCCCTCCGCCCCCTCTCCCACCCCTCCCTCCCCCGGTCTGTGATGGCTCCTGTCCCCCCTGTGGTGGATCCTGTCTCCGTCCTGGGTGGCTTCTGCCCCAGTCCTGGAATGGCTCCTGCAGCGAGGGTGAAGTTCTTGATGGGCCTCTTCTCAAAAAGGGTCAGCTCAAAATTAATATGGAAAGGTGGGCAAGTGAGTAAGTGAAGGGATGGGTGGATGGCTGGATGAATTAGTGAAAGGGTGAATGGGTGAATTAAAGATTGAATAGATGGAGAATGAGAGAGGATGGATGGATTGATGAGTGAGTGGAAGGATGGATGAGAGAAAAGGTAAATAGCTGGATGTATGGGTGGAAGGGTAGCTGGATGGGTAAAAGGGTGGATGGATGAGTGAAAGGATGGATGAGTGAAAGGATGGATGAGTGAAAGGGTGGATGATGAGTGAGTGGATGGATGAGTGAAATGATGGATGGATTGATGAATTGATAAGTGCAAGGGTGAATGGATGGACGGATGAGTGAAAGGGTGGATGTAAGGATGGATGAGTGAGTGAAAGGGAGGGTAGATGAACAAAAGGACGAATAGATGAGTGAAGGAGTGATAGGGTCAATGGATGGATTCATGAGTGGATGAGTAGATGGATGGGTGGGTGGATGGAAGGAAGGAAGAAAGGATGGCTAAGTGAAAGGGTCGATGGAGAGAGAAAGGGAGGATGGATGGATGACTGAAAGGGTGGATGGGTGGGTGGAAGGATGGGTGGATGGGTGGGTGGAAGGATGAGTGACTGGGTGACTGGATGAGTAAGTGAAAGGATGGCTGGATGGGTAAAAGGGTAAATGGCTGGATGGATGAGTGAATGGATGGATGGGTAGAAGAGTGGATGGATGAGTGTACAGATGGATAGGGTGGATGGATGATGGATGGAGGAGTGAAAGGATGGATGAAGGGATGGATGAGTGAAATGATAGATGGAAGGATACATGATGGATAGGTTTGCAAATGGATGAATATGTGGGCTTACTTATATACTATTGCGCGACCTCCTCTGATGTGTCTGTAAAACTTATCTATTGTCCTGAAGATTTGTCCTGAATTTTGACCTCCTGTCCTGAATTTGTGTCCTGAATTTTGACCCTTTGTCCTGAATTTTTACACTCACCGTCCTGAATTGGCACCGATGCCAGTTGGTCACCCTACTCACACCTCCGTGTCACCCCTCCACCTAAAAACAACAAAATACATTGTGCTACTTATTTTATTTACCGACCCAACTCTGCAATTCTTTTTAAAAAGGTGCTTGCCTCGTTTCGTAGCCATGCGCATACAAAATGATGCACCTGCCGTGTCATAATGCATTTGTTTGTTTCCTTTAGCCATTCTGCGCAGCATCGTGAAATTTTATAGCCTGGCAAAGCTAGTAGGGCCTAAAGACGAGATCTATTGGCTTGTCAGTGCTTTTTATTTTAATAGATTTTAGATGAAGATTTGGTAATGAAGCACTTTAAGTGCCATCAAGTCAGACGGAAAAAGGTCACAGTATAAAAATGCTGGCAAGAACATACATGGAACTTTGCCAGTGCATATCAACTTTGTGGTATCCTATTCAGAACTGCAAGCCGCTTTAAGCCTGCAAACCAAACCTCAAAGAGTATGTTAAAACCACCATCCAGCAAATCCAGATTCAAACCACTGGGCGTCCTGTTCCTTGGCAATGGAACTCACTCCCCGATGAGCTACGGGCAACTAACTGCCTTTCCAAAACCATCCTTAAAGCAAGCCTCCTTCAACTGGAGAAACAAAGTGGTGAAAGGCAGACCCATAGCTCAGAATCAACACCGAGCGATAGACATGGACAGGCGTTTAAGCTGTAGTATTTGTACTATATGTCTTTTCTTTTGTTTGAGTCGCCATGATCTCATACAAATACCTGCTTAACCACTGAGTGTTTTCACCCTAATCAATAGTTCTCTCGCGTACCCTTCTTTAAAACGCATGTACTATCCACGGTAGAAGTGCTCGCAGTCAATATTCATCGATTTACAATGTGACATCACTTGATGCTCAACGGCACAAAGAATGAAAAAAAGGCAAAAAAATGCCAGCATCATCTCCATTTTCTGAACACCAACAGCTTGACAACTCAGTGGGTTCACAGACGGAATACAGAGAAAATGTTTATTTCAAGATACTTTTCTAACATCTTGAGCGGCCTCAGGACAATTACGGTCTTGAGAGACACCAATATGGATGAAATCAGACTTTTTTTTTTTTTTTAAACAGTCGGTCATCGCTTACAATTAATCATTGGTTGCAGCAGTATTACATATTTTAAGGTCGAGTAATTACATAGCCTTTGATGATAGACATGGCAGGATAATAGGCTCATTAATCATACATTATCAAGGCGATAACGGTTCGTCTAGGGCGGGGACAGATGGGGGTTCACAGATATTGCCACAATACACATTCCAATTAGTCCAAATTGCTATACATTTTCGGGGGAAGCCACGTGCTACATAACAGTCCTTTCCCTCGCCATACATCAGTCCATATCTGCCTTCAAGGCACTTAGCGCTGGTGGTGCCGCCGCTCCCCACAGACTAGCAATGTTCCGTTTGGCCATCATTTGGCCAAGAGTTGCCCAAAGTTTGCCCTTGGTGTTAAGGTCTGTGGGCTCCCACACATTTAGGAGGTATCTCTTGGCTTCAGGCCGAATTACCATTCCCCTCATACCTTCATGCACTTTTTCCAGTTGTCTTGAATCAGCGCACACTCCCAAATGATATGCATAAAGGAGCCCTCTAAACCAAATAGTCTCTTACAAAATCCTTCATCAACCCTACCCATCAACACCAACCTAGGGCCGGAGAGGTAGTTTCGGTGGAAAATTTTCAACTGGACAAGCCTCAGTTTGGATGAGATCGCAACCTCCCTAGGAGAGGACAGTGCTTCCTGCCATTCTTCGTCATCCAACTCAAGGCCATCCCGCCCCCATCTTTCCCTCAGTGATATTAAGGGGTCCGGAGTGTTGTGAATGAGCTTTTTGTACGTGATGGAGATGGCCTTGTCCGGCAAGTACCCATCCAGCAATCTGTCCTCAATATGAGTGGACTCTGGAGGGGAGGACCTGGTGGGGGCGGTAGTCTGGAGGGAGTGTCTGATTTGTATGTATCTAAAATATTCCAAGTCCGCTAGCTCGTGTGTCTGTTGGAGTGAGGCGAATGAGACTACTCTGTTCGGACCCCAAAGATGCCTGATGCGGGAGAGCCCTATTAGGTCCGATTTAACAAAGCCCTTAGTCCGCGCAAGTGTACCCAAACACTCGGAATCCCACAGTGGAGTGGCTAGCCTGAGCTTTTTGTCCCAGCCTAAGCTACGATTGACCATATGCCAGAGTTCGACTGAGTGTTGTGTAGGGCCTGTCAGGGAGTATTTATTGGACTTGGAATAGAGTGCCCTAGTGAAGCTGCCCCCTGGGAGTATCCATTTGTCCATCCTGTAACCAGGGTCGTCCCCAACGCGGTAAGTGCAGTGGTTTATGGCAGCAAGGTGTGCCGCCCAGTAACACTTTTTAATGTTGGGGAGTCCTATGCCTCCGTCATACCAACCGCATGTGAGCTTGTGAAGCGCAATGCGCAGTTTGCCATCCCATAATAGATCTCTCTGGGTGCTTTCCATGTCTTTGAAGAACTTGGGTGGAACTAGGTCTGGAAAGTTCTGGAGGGCATAGAGGAAGAGCGGTAATGTCATTTTAAAAAGCGCTGCTCGTCCCAGTAGTGACAGTGGCAGAGTCTTCCAGGTCGTGGTGTCTCGTTTGAACCTCTGTAGAGGGGGCAGAAGGTTACGTTCATAACGGAGTTTAACGTAGGTAGTGATGAAAATACCCAGGTATTGAAATCAGTCTGTTGCTGTAAGCATGGGGCAGTCCCTTGGCAGGGTAGGGGGGGGGGGATCTCCATGCAGAACGTATAACTGCGACTTGCTCCAATTGATACTATAGCCAGAGCTTCTCCCGAAATTTGTGAAGATATCTAGGACAACTCGCAGTGACTTCCGGGGAGAGGCAACATATAGGAGGATGTCGTCTGCATAGCGGGAGATTCGATCCTCCCACCCCTCCGCCCACTTGAGTCCCCTGATGGAGGAGTCTTGTCGTATCCAGGCCGCTAATGGCTCGAGGAACAGGGCAAAAAGTAGGGGTGAGAGGGGACATCCCTGTCTTGTTCCCCTGCCAAGGGTGAACACCTCGGAGATTTTATTGTTTACGACAACTTGGGCCATTGGTTCTGCGTAGAGGAGCCGCACCCACCCAATAAAGTTGCGGCTGAAGCCCAACTTCTTGAGGGCTGCCATTAGATACGCCCATTGGAGTATATCAAACGCCATAGTGGCGTCTAGCGAGACCACTATTGCATCTTCCTGAATGGCGGCCTGATTCCCCAGTACTCAGTGTAGTCTTCACAGATTGAGCGCAGTGTCACGGTGTGGCATGAAGCCCAATTAGTCAGGGTGAACCAGTTTATCTATTACCTGTCTTAGCCGGTTCGCCAGCAGTTTGGCTAGGATTTTGGGCTCTGCATTTAACAGGGAGATAGGTCTGTAGGAAGAGCATTCATCCTTCGGCTTCCCTTCCTTATGTATGGCAACCAGCGTGGCGATAAGTTGGTCGTGTGGGAGTAGGCCAAGTTCTTTACTGTCCTCAAACATTCTCTTGAGGTACGGGGCTAGCTTGTTGGGTTTAAGTTTGTAAAGTTCAATGGTCAGTCCTTTTGGGGCCCAGGGCTTTCCCAGGCCTGTGTCTTCAGATCGCTGTAGCAAGCTCATCATTTGTCAGCGCACTATCGTATGATTCCCTGTCGGAGTCAGTGAGGGTGGGCAATTGGATGTCTACAAGAAGTGTGGAGGAGTCCTCCTCTGGTAGTTCCGAACTGCTTTGATACACATGTCTAAAGTAGTTAGCAAATTCAAGCACAATGTCGTAGGGTTCCGTCAATACAGTGCCAGCGCTACTCTTGAGCTCTGGTACCAGCCTTTTTGCCCTCTCTTTTTTGTCCAGCCAAGCGATTAGCTTGCCTGCTTTGTCTCCTTGGTCGTATAAGCGTCCATCTCTGTCCCTTGCGAGGGTTTTGGTAGCGTCAGTAGCGACTGCTTTGTATTCTTCCGTCTTAAGTTGCAGATTAAGACATCAATCTTAAGACATCGATCAAGTAGGCCAGATACCACTGCGTTGAAGTCCTCATCCAGTACGAGCTGTCCTTCTGGAAGGGAGAGTATGAAGGCCCCCAGGTCCTTGTAGGACTGGGTCTGGAGACCCGGTGGGATATAGATTGCTAGCAGTGTCAGAGTGTGACCCTCCCATTGCCCCAAGACCGCCGTATAACGTTCAAGTGGGTCGGTCCAGGTATGCTTTATGCTGAGCGGAAAGGAGTGTCTAAACAGGATGCCCACCCCTCATGAGCCGGAGGTGTAGCCGGCGTGCGCCACCAGTTTGTACCCCAATCTATTTAACGCCTTACAGGTGTTACCAATTAGGTGTGTCTCTTGGAGTAAAGCAACATTTGGCACTTGATGTTTTATGTATTGGAGCACAATACTTTGTTTTACCTTGTCCCCCAACCCGTTAACATTCCTACTTAGTAGCTTTAGACTTATCCCACTGCACACTCATTTGTACAAAATGGATTCCTGCCGTACTTTTTGACCATGCAATGCAACCAAGATAGAGTAGTTTTGTTTGTGCGCGACCAGTAACTGCCCCCCCACACATCACACCTTCCCCCAAAATCCCTGAGAACTGGTTACCATAAAATTGAACGTAGTAACCCCATGACACCACCCCCCCCAGCTACATAGGTTCAAAACTACCCACATCCCCAACTAGCAGAGCGCCTATCGCCCCATAAACAGGTCAACAGTTGCGAGGGAAAATAGGCTAGTACTGGCTCCGGCCGCCGGGGGCCTGCCCCCACCCCTTAAAGGAAAGTGTCACGGGGAGGACCCAGCAGTTCCGCATGGCCAATCCCTTATGGAGCACCCCCCACCCCATACCATCCCGTGCAATTTTATACATTACAGTTTGTTGGGGCAGATCTGCAAGTCCAACACCCTAGGAAGAGCCATTCAGTCTCTGTTGGCCGCCAGCGTTGCTGGGCTACTGGATCTTGACCTCCAGGATCGCTGGCTCCGCCTGTCCGATTCCAACCTGCCATTTGTGGAGCCCGGCGAGTGGGCGTCTCTCCAGTTGTCTCCTACGGTCTATTCTGACCTCCGCAGAGCCGCCTTGTCCAGCCATGCCTGCACCTCCGCTGGGGTCTTGAAAAACACTGATTTCCCATCTGCAATGATTTTTAGCTTTGCGGAGAAGAACATCATGTATTTGATTCTCCTGTCTCGTAGTGCCCTCTTGATCCCATCAAAGGAATGCCGCTCCTGTTGAACTTTAAGGGTGAAGTCCGGGAAGAAGCACACCGTGGTGTTTTCGTAGCGCAGGTCACCTTGTGGTCGAGCAGCTTGTAGAATCGCGTCGTGGTCCCTGTAGTTGAGGATTTTTGCGATGATAGTCCTGGGAGCCGCCCCTGGCTTTGGTCGCGGGATCGGTGCCTGATGTGCCCTCTCGATCGTGAAGAGGGTGGAGAGGCATTACGGTTTGAGGTGGTTGAGGATTAAGTCTTCGAGGAAGAGATCTACACTCGGTCCTTCTGAGCCCTCTGGGACCCCCACCACACTGATGTTGTTGCGGCGAGCCAGTCCCTCCGGGTCCTCAAGTTTAAGGGTCATCTAGCGGTGCTGGTGTACCAGCTGCTGGACCCGCTCTTCAAGTTTCTTAGTGGAGGTTTGGAGCTCTGTGACGTTTGCCTCATTCACTTTGACTCTGTCTGCGGTTTTGGTCATGTCGGCTGTCAACAGGTGCATTTAAATGGAGACCTGGTCAATTTTGGTCTCAAGTGGGGCTCCCAGCACCTGGATGGCCACCATTATTGAGCTGAGGGATGGTTTGTTCTCTCCAGCCTGCCCACTCAAGGCTCCGTTGTCAGGATGCCCCTGCCTCGGAACCGCATATTTATCAAGTTAGTTGGTCTGTACTGCTGCGTTACCCTTGGGCTTCATAGCGGGGGTGCGCGCCGAAGGCCACTGGCCGCCGGGCTGAGGCTGTTGCTCTGGTTCGCCCCAACTCTGGTCCAGAGAGTGGTCTGTCCCACCGATAGTTAGCGGTATGGTCGCTACCGGATCTTCAGCCTTACCAGGCGGGCGGCAGGTTTCCACTCTTATCTGGTGGAGTGCCACCTCAATGTTGTCTGTGGGCACACGGTCTGCGCAGTGGGGGGGTCCCCCTTGTAAGTCCCTAGGGCACCACCGGTGATTCCTTTGTTGGCACTTACCACCGCTGCTAGCCGAGCACGTGGTGGGCCGGATGAAATCAGACTTGCCAGACATTTCCTCCGATTCAATTATAACAAGCATTGGCAAGGCCAATAGGTCTCGCCTTTGGGACCTTATAAGTGTTTAGCCATGCAACAGTTGCATAACTAAATAATTATAAGGTCCCAAAAGCGAGACCTATTGGCTATGCCAAGCGGCCGCGAAAGTGAAAGCGATCAAACATCAAAGCGGCCGCGAAAGTGAAAGTAATCGTGTTCAAGCGCGGCACACACATCCGCGCACATGCACTGTACCTCTAGGCTGGCCTGGTAGCACTTTTTGGAGCCCTCTCAAAAAGTCTCGCCAGACCAGCGCATGCGCTGGGTCAGGCGAGACCTTAAGGAAACAAGGACGTATCT
This sequence comes from Triturus cristatus, assembly GCF_964204655.1. NCBI lineage: Eukaryota > Metazoa > Chordata > Amphibia > Caudata > Salamandridae > Triturus > Triturus cristatus. The sequence continues at coordinate 1,061,938,830 of NC_140590.1, forward strand.
TTGTTATTATTCATCCAAAATAGTATCCTTAATTTCTTTTCTTCAGAGATGTTCAGTGACTGAGTAGCTACAGACTTTGGGCACCTAAAACGTAAGTCAAGCAGCTGTTCAATCCCAATACTATTTCGGGTCTTTGCTCTAATACAGACATACAAGCAATCACTAATGGTTTTCAATCTATTCTTATGATCAATTTAGAGGATCAAAGCAAAATCTGAAGGACACTTTATCAGGAGTGTGGATGTAAGGATGACCCAAGTGTCACTGGCAAATCCATTCTCTCAAGGCAGAAGACAATGGACACTTTATAACAGTGTTAAGAAACAGTTTACAATATAGTAAAATGCACCACATCAGTAAAATGTGCCTTGTGAAAAAACCTTTTTAAGCGCAACAATAGAATGATGGTATGTAAAAGCTCCCTTGTTGCATTTCTTTCATTAGATGACTTTCGGGGGTGTCAATTACACAGAACTTCCTCTCTAAAACCTGACCTACCCGGTGTATGACCACATCATGTTTGGTATATTACAAAAGCAACTTTGGGTCTTTACCACTGGTAGTCCCTGCTATTACTCTCTGAAGTGTGCAGGTTGTGCCTGTTTAGATTGGCTGAGCAACCCATTACCAAAATGTAAGGTACATCAAAACAAATTAAGCCAAAGTGCAAAAACTGATTTTTGGAATAAATCTGGTACTAGTTCTGTCTAATGTTATGCAGATTTGTTGAGGGCACTATCACCCGGGAGGCAGGGAAGGTATTCTAGCACTGAACAGGTGTGAGTCTAGTCACACAGTGCGTAGTGGACTACTCAAAAAGGCAGGTCTTCACCTTCTTGCGGAATTCATGAACCAAGGAGAAGGCTCTTATGTGCAGCGGAAGGTCATTTCTTTAGAAGAGATGTAGAAGGCTTGCCTGCCGGATCTGTTTCCCGTGTGCACGGGATGTACGCAAGTAAGAATCCAAACGAGCGGAGGTGTCTGGAAGGTTTGTGAAAGCAGATGAGAATATTGAGTCATGCGGAGCCAGTGCTATGTAGTGCCCTGAGAGTGTAGATGAAGAGGGTTTAATTGTACTTGTTTGTAAACTGGGAGCTAGTAGAGCTCCTCCAGGTTGGTGTGATGAGAGGGTGAGGGTGAATCTGGACGCTGAGTTCTGAATGGTTGGTAGCCTTCTGTTGATTTTTTTTGTTGATAGGCATATAGGATGTTCCTGCAGTCCGGCTTCCTTGTGATCAGGGGATACGTGATGTTTTTCCGGGTGCAGAGTGGGAGCCATTTGAAAACGTTTCTCAGCATATTCAGTACGGAAGCATGAGGTTGTGACGGCACTGAACTGGACGATCATGTCGAGTTTGAGGTCGATGATGATCCCGAAGTACTTGGCATTGTTGATCCTGGCTCTGTTGGCCACCAGGTGGATTTCTGTCTCGTCAGTGTTCAGCTTTAGACAGTTTGTCTTCATCTAGAGAGAGATTGCAGTCATGCAGACACAGAACTTGATCCAGGTACTGAGTGTCTTGTCTGTGAGGAAGAAAACAAGTTGCTTGTCATCGCCGTAGGAAAGGACACTGATGTCATGAGAGAGGATGATACTGGCTAGAGGAGGGTTATTTGGGTGCAGGTTTCCTGAAAGAGTATGCTAGAGTGTCCACTCATCAGGAAAAATACAGAAGAGCATTATGGCAGTTTGTTTGTGTTGCTAGTTGTATGTGAATATAACGCTTGACAGTTTAGGTGACCTATGGTTGCAATGGATGCCCTCTCTGCACTTGGGGATTGTTTTCATCATCACAAAAATAAATCTCCTCCTGTTTCCTCATAAAGAGTGGGAATCCATTCCAACAGGAATCCCCTTGCGCATTAAGTGACAAAGCAAGCATATAAAAAGTCTAATTCATGAACCTTAGTTTTGCTATGTTTCTAGTTCCTTATTCAGACGGTGGAACAAACAGAACCTTGCTTTTCATTTTTAGGGTTGAGGCTGCATGAGCAGCATGCAATAGCGCATGTTCTCTCTTGCGAGACACTATTGTTTACACAAAGGGTTTGGAACCTGCCCACTGCTTACCATTCATTGGCTTCACAGTCATTCTTTTTTGCTGCCTCCTAATGAGACTGCGCAGGTCAGGCCTCACTTCCTGTTTCTTCTTTGGTGCATGGACCAAGTACAGATTGATTCTTCCTGGTATCCCTCCGCTGTTTGCACTGGGATTGAGGTACTTTTTGCCATGTTGCTCCTTATGAACTCTCACCCATCACTTCTCAGTGTTGCTGTCCCGTCCTGCCACCCCTCCTTCTCGTCCTTGCTTGCACATACACCCACCACCCCTTCCTCGTCATTTTATTGTTGCATTCCCTGTTATTGCCCCCCCCACCCCCGCTACCGCCAACCGCTGGCGTTGCTTGCTGGGATTGGACTTGAAACATTTTGGAAGCTACTGCCCCTCCTCATGAAGTTCACCATTTCACCGGTTTAAAAGCCCTTAGACTACTTTGTTTTAGAGGTCCCTAGCCGACTTTAATTGTTCTTAATGTGTGTGTCCCAGTAGCACCAAGATGCCCAATTTAACGACGGCATACTTTACAGAGGTCATGTGACTTAAAGGCCCCCTACTCAAAACGTGAAGATTAACACAGACACTTTATTAGGAGTCTCCTCACACCAGCCAGCAACTGCACACACTGCTGGTATGTCAGCACCAGTCCTCCCAATACGTTATGATTGATGCAATTCACAAAATACTCGATGGAAAAAACTTGAGGACTGTGTACAAATGCTTTTGTGAACTGCATCTACCACAATGCAGAGGAGGGGCGTGGCCAACCGCCGAGCATGGCGGAAGCGAGCTAGAGGAGCTCCTTAATCAACCCTGACACTGTGGCACTTATCCTGTCGACATCGGACCACTAGCGCTCAAATACAGGCGCTCTGGGCATCGGAGGGTCTGTGGACCAAGGCGACCCCGATATCGGGCTGCTTGAAGCTTGGTTTAGCCCTAGGCAGTCGCACAGCTTCTGCGGCCGCACCTACGCTGCCGTGAAAGCTGCGGAGTGGCATGTAAGAGAAACATAGGCCCCATGGCCCGGGAGCAGCGGATTTGGTCGACTGTAATGAGCGCGACCCCCCCCCCCCCATCCCCCTTGAAGAACTACCGCGGGGAGAGCTAGGGGCTACGATCGGTGGTCCTGTGGAATACTTAGGGGTGACCGACCCGGGCTCGGCCCAAAATGGCAGACAGAAGTCGGAGACCGGCTCACACTCGGCAGAATTGGTGAGAGAGACGTGTGTGGGACCCGAGACTGTGTTGCCCCCGAATCCATTCCTTGCATTGCGGCAGTCCAGGAGACAAAGACTTGCCCTGGTCGGTGACTGGGGGAACCCGGACCGCTCTGGGCTGAGGTATGCACCGAGAATTGAGGCAAGTCCGAATAAGTGAATCGCGGTGCAGTGACTGACGTAGAATCTGAAGGTGGGCTGTATGGAACAGCCTGGGTAGTAAGAGTGGCCTAGGACAGCACGAGAACGATGTGACTGAACGATTAAAGGTGATGTCTATGGTGAAGCTGTAGATACCAAGACTTGGCCACCCCGGACACGGGGATGCACAACGGTGATTGCTGGGGAGCCCCACGGGCAGAATGACAGGTTCTGCGCTCCAAGGCCTATATTGACATGTACCTGACAATCTCATTCTGTGACTGATCCCCCACCTATCTGCGCAGCTGCTTGCCCAGGGATCCATTGCGACCCAGGGAGGAGCCGGGCTGGATGATTCGATGGTCTCGTCCTTAACTGCGCAAGGTGCACCTGTGCTACTGCCCAAGTGAGGTGGGACCAGGCTGTGCCTGTGGGGGATATGGTTGGACGTCGGTTTACTGGATTAGGCCACGGGAGGCGGCGAAACTCTTCGGTGAGGCGACAGCAAGGTGCCCCTGTACCGGGAAGCCGTATGCCATGCGGTATAATAATGTGAAACTGCTGTGGGCTATCCAGTAGCGTCTTACAAGTGGTGTTGGTGTGTTGGAGTCGAGACGTACACTGCCTTAACCCCATTGCTGATATGGAGCATCCCAAGGCCAAACAACCGGAACCCCTGACGACCCAATGGGAACAATGCCAGACACAGATGCGCAGTCCGGACCTAGATGTGGTTCCGCCCACAGAGCCCACTCGCACTGAGGACAAGCTGGATTTAGTATTGAGAGAAATACGAGACTCCCGAGCTGTTATTGAAACACAAATTGGCACGCTGACTACCAGTTTTAATCTATTGAAAGCAGACCACACAAAACTGGTGGAAGTCAAAAGTCAAATCTAACAGGCTAGCACTAGATGACCTCATACCCCAACAGACACACTCCTCTCAAATAGAATAACTACAGCGCCAACTGAAAGGTCTACAGGATAGGGTGGACAACGCAGAGGGGCGATCTAGGCGCAACAATGTGCGCATTTTGGGAATACCTGAGAGATGTGAAGGGTCCCACCCAACCCAATTTGTCGAACAATGACTACGAGAACAGGTAGCTACGGTAGGACTCACAGAACATTTTAGGGTTGAAAGTTCTCACAGAGTCCCGCCCAGGCCTCGCCTCCCTGGGGCACCACCTAGGCCGATCATAGCGCAGATCTTGAACTATAAAGATAGGGATACGATATTGCGTGCGGCCAGAGAGAATGCCCCGATAGCATTTGAGAACAAAACAGTTTCTCTTTATCCGGATTTTACTCTGGCAGTGCAGAGAGCGAGGGCTATCTTCCAAGACGTCAAAAAGAAACTCTAGCTTCATCACCTGAAGTATGCCCTATTGTTCCTAACTCGCCTCAAGGTTCTCTATGATCAAAAGGCCCTGTTCTTCGAAAGCCCTGAGGAAGAAGCGGACTGGCTAGAAATTACTCTGTTGCCACCGGGTTCACAGCACTCCTCGCAGTCCAGCCGAAGACAGCAACCGAAGCCGCAGCGGGTTAGACGAGACAGACCTGACAAGAGATGCCAGACAAGTATCGGAGGCGGAGGACACCAGTCTCAAGAGCAGATATCGGACAGTCAAAAGGAAGCGATACGGACGGTGGTAGCATTAGCAGCCCACGACGCACAATTGGTGGCGGAAACTGTGGACTCTTCGGAAGATGTGAATGCCCAATCTGACTCAGAGTAGTATGGCACTGTTCCCCCTGGTCACCCCTCAGACTGCCAATGATTATCTGGGGTGACGGAGGTGGTCTTCTCCTGCTGCTGAAGTGGACTGTCAGATGAATATATATGTATACCAATTATGCGGAATATGCCAATTATGTGGTTACCTATGCAATGTTGCCATGATGGTTGGTCGCGATGTCTATAATACTGGTTCTATAAAAGGGGGTTGGTTGGAAACCTAATGCAACTGAATGTTGAGTATTGTGTGCACTGTGCTATCAGGCGGGTAGTGGCCACTACCCCTAAGGCAACTGCACTTTGTTATGGAAACTACAGAGTTCTTGTTGAGTTTCGTTTGATGGTTTTGTCCTCTTATGTTGAATGGGGAAACCTAGTATTGGGAAGTTTAATGGGGGTTACGGGCTCAGATACATTTGATATGCGGGGTGTTCAGTGTTTGGGGAACTATATCGTGCGCAGTTCGTACGTTAGAAAATCTGATGGTGCAACCCAATAGATATACATATAGGTCCTGGAACGTGAGAGTAATGGGATTGATACACAAAAGACATAGAATTCTGGCACAATAAAACCGTAGGAAGACACATAGTCTTTCTACAGGAAACCCATCTAAAACAGGCGGAGGAAATCGAGGGGACAGTTATTTTCTACTTTTTACTCCGCATTTGCCCGGGGGCAGCGATATGGTTTAGAAATGGCATCCCCTTCACGCTCGTAGAACAAAGGGCAAATTCCAATGGGCGATACGTCTGTTGCATGGCCTGTTAGACGGGGAACACAGTGGTAGGGAGTTTTTATGCCCCAAACACTGAACAGGACACATTTCTGGCAATCCTTAGTACTGCCTTGGGGGGCTGGGAAGGATATCCGTGGATCTTGGGCGGTGATTTTAATGCAGTGCTGGATTTAGAGTTAGATAGATCACACGCTCTTCTGCAGGGTGCGAGATTGTAAGAAGCAAGCAGACACGCTCCAGACATGGGCCGGAGACTGGGAAGTGGGAGACATATGAAGGGAGAAGCACTCCATGGACAGAGAATACACATTATTTTCAGCGCCGCATGGCCTGCACACTCGAATAGATAGAATATTTTGTTCGCAGAGGTTACGGGACACAGTTACAGACACCACACATTTGGGCAAAACATACTCAGATCATAATCCGATTGAGGCCACATTACTTTGGGGGAAGGTTCCAACGCCCATCCCAACATGGAGATTACACTCCTCATTACTGGAGGACTCTGTGTTCCACAATGCTCTCTCTATGGCCATAACCTACTACTTTACTGAGAACACAGATACAGCTAGCACACGACAGATTGAATGGGATGCCTTCAAAACTGATACGGGGGTGGCAATCAGTACAAAAGTAAGTGTACGTGCGGCCCTCCTTGTCAAGCTCACAGCAGTAGAAAATAGGCTGAGCACAATAGGAACAGGAGGCGGTAACAAATGACGCAAGCAAAACAGAGTTGCAGGAACTGCACGTAACACACGCTGAGCTTTTGGAAGAGCTCTGTGTCCTAGATTATCGCTTATACACCCAGAAACAGCATGTGAATGCGGATAGGGCAGGCCGTTGCTTGCTAGATACTTAAGGATGCACCACCAGTATCTCCCATTCTTGAAGAAGCTACCTCGAGCGGAGATGTGATGCGCACCCAGTTGGAAATTAATGCCGCTTTTCAGCGGTATTATGACCAGCTGTATGCGTCTCCGGATGAGGCTGGGGAGGAGGAATACGAGGCGTTTTTTGAGGGATTGCAGCTCCCAAAGTTAAGTGATGAACAAGCAGCAGAATTAAAACAGCCAATCACAAACATGGAAATCAAAGCAGCGATGAAAGCCCTTCCCCGTAACAAATCGTCGGGTAATGATGGATTGCCCATTGAATTCTATGCAGTTTATTCTGAGTTGTTGGTTCCCTGATTACAAGAATTGTACCGGCACTAGAGGATGGCTTCCCTCCCCTTCACTACTTTACAGGCGACGGTGGTCTCCCTTCCGAAACCGGGTAGGAACAGCACAGACATGGCAAGTTATAGACCCCTCTGCTCCTTAACACGGATTACAAGATTTTGAGTAAACTATTGGCAACTATGCTATTGCAATATTCTCCCAGATTGATACACACTGATAAGTGTGGATTTGTACCAAACAGGAGCACGGCACTCAATATTCTGAGGCTTCATCAGGTAACGTCCCAGGTGCCTGCGGGCGTTGCTCCGCGGGCTGCATTTCTTTGGACCTGCGTCAAGCGTTTGACTCTCTAAACTGGGAATATATGCTGAATGTGTTGCCTAGATTTGGGATTCCACTGGAGTTCACGAACTGGGTGCGACTGTTATATACGAATCCAACGGCAAGGGCTCGCACGGGGACCCACATTTCACACCAATACCAGGTAGCGAGGGATACTAGACTGGGCTGCCCGCTCTCGCCCTTATTATTAGCTTTAGCGCTGGAACCTCTATTGCACAAGCTACGTGTAATGGCAGGCCACAGGGGGATACATATAAATGGGGAGGTGCATGTGCTGTCGGCATATGCAGACAATATCATTCTATTTATTAACAATCTAGACGTGGTCTATGACCCTATACCTGCGCTTTTTTAGGTGTTCCAGAAACTTTCGGGACTAACAATCAACGAGAACAAGTCATAGGTCTTCTTTTTTAATGACGTAGCCAGGACGAACCAATTTGATTCAGTTGTTGGACGTTTCAAACCGCGACGGTTACTTTTAAATATCTGGGTATCCAATATACCGGGACGTGGAGGATATATTGGATGGTAATTTGACTCGCTCTATAACATCACTTCGAAAGCAAATATGGTTCTGGACTTCCTTACCGATATCGGCAGCTGGGCGAGTAGCCATAGCTAAAATGGTGATGCTACCAAGCCTGTTATATTATTTCGTCAATCTGCCCATTATGATTCCGCTTCAGACATTTAAATTACTGGACACCCTGCTAGTTGAATTGATATGGGGTTCGGGACGAAGAAGTATAGGGCTTTCTAAGCTACAATTAGCCACAAAGCAAGGGGGTATGGGAGTCCCTGACATGAGGGATTATTGCTATGCAGGGCAGCTTCAATGGTTGGTGTACTGGATAGCAGGCCGCAACCTGAGAGAAATATACATGACCTCCCCAGGCATGGGAACGTGGGAAACTGCATGTACTACAGCTACCAGGCAGCAAAATTCCTTTGACTCGTCACCACTTTTGCGGATGGCTCTGCTGTATTGGAAGAAGGCCACCCGTTATACTAAAATAACAGCACCCTACGCCCAAAACATACCCCTGATGGGCCTTCCACTTCCATTGGGAAGGGTGACTCTTAGACATATAGAGGTATGGGTAGAGACGGGTGTGTCCACGATAGGCGCTTTCTTCACCAACAGCACATTGATGAATCACGACACATTTGTACGGGAGTCACAAATACATTGTTTCTGGTACATGCACACATTTCTCGCTATATCAAAACGGTTTGGACTCCGGGAGCGGAGGAGCCGCTGACACATGCACTAACACATGCAATACTTAATGGTTGCTGGCAGTCACCTGACCAAGTGGTTGTACTGGGGTATCTGCACGCACACATCCGCGTCACTACAGTTGACCCGAGATAGGTGGGACACGGATGTTGGCTGTACACTCACGGATAAAGAATGGGGGATGCTGTTGGATTCTTTTGATTTCTTTTGTTCCTGCCAGAATGCAATGTTCATGATGAAACTTGTTGGATATAATATTTGTATCATTGTGAAAAATCAATAAAAATATGTTTACCAAATAAAAAATAAACAAATCTACCACAAAGCAGTGGGAGGACTGGTAGCTGTTGGTGGTTGACGAGCCATGGGGTGCACCAGCGTGTGTTGGGGAAATGGGGCTTTTCCAGAGAACTTTAATGTGGCATCTTAATCATCTACCAAAGAGACTGTTCTCTTATAATGAATGAACTAGCACAAAACACATGCCAAGAGCAACCCTACATTGGTAGTGCCGAGACCCGATGGCTGAAACTTAAGTACAGGGAGTACAAAATAGGTTTGTCAACTGCATACACCATAATGCCTTAAGGGGCTGATGCAACACACCAGCAGTGTGTACCTACCACTGAAAAGTCCATAAATCACCTAGACTATTAAGACAAGGGGTTCAAACTGTGCACTGCTCTCTCCAGTTGTATCTCAAGTTCTGTTTAGTCAATGCCCTACCCTCAGCATGCCTTCTGCCTCCCAAATAGCTTTACTCTTTGCTCAGAATCATTCAAATCAACACTTACTTCCTCTGCCAAAGAATAATGATCAGCAAAGTAATCAGTCTCTCCCAAGGTCATGATCCATGTGGGTGAGTCCCTCTTTGGTATCCACATCCTCATACACAAATTATTGTTAACTAACCCCTTTTCTCTGACTCTGCTCCATCTTCCTTAGAATACCACAAAACCACTGCGGCTCCTTTTGATGAGCACATTGTGGCCAGCTGTCGCACACCTACACCCACTGAATCACTCTTTGATGACCTCCGCAACATATCTAATCAACTATGGGCCTCCTCACCACAGAAGGCTGTGGAACATAAATCTTTTGTTAAAAAAGGCCAGATCGAGGGCAGCTACTTGTGACATTTCCATGCTGAGCACACTTCGACTAGCGGATACACTTCTTGCACTGACATGGTTACCCTCTAGACCTCACAAACCAATTTTAACCCCACCTTTTATCCACCCTCCTCAGACCATGTTCTTGTTCACATGACTCTGAACGTACCACCTCCCACCACACTCACATATCTAGGAGAGCCCTATACTGCACCTTCACTCCTGCATACTTAAACCAAGCTCACAATATTCTTACTCCTCCATGTAACTCGAAATCCTTTTAACATGTATATAACACATAGTGAGCTGCAGATCTGGACCCTTTACCCATCTGCACCTTTATCCCACTAACTCCCTGCATACAGTTAAAAATATAAAGATATCCGAGGCCTAAAAATACCGATATCCAATGACTAACGACCAAATGTGCTCTCAGAGTCTCGAAGACCTTGAGAAGTACACATAGGAGCTTAACTTTCGTTGCTGCCCTTCATGGAGCTAAAAATCAGTTCATTGCCAAGGCATCCTTCTGGGACCATCCAATCACGAATTTCCCATAAGCTCTCCAATACTGCTCATGGTAACCTTTTAACCACGGATTTTGCTAGATTCTTTCACTCGGAGATTGTCAATATTGGGATCTCTTTGCCTCCCTTGCTCACAGCTCTTCAACTTTACTATTTGTTGGCTTCTTCATCACTTTTATTTGCTGTCATATCGGGGGTTTTTAAGCGTCCTGTTGCCTATTCCCTCTTACTCTCCTGCCTGTTCGTGTTGCCTCTTTTCACCCACCCTCCTTCCGTCGTCCCTGTCGCGCACACCCACCATTGGGAGGGGGGGGGGGGGCAGAGCGCGATGAAGCGGCCAGTGTTGGCCTTGTCATAGCGGATTTTTTTCTTCATATTTTACTTTTAACCATGCTGCACAGCAACTGTGCTACGGTCTACAACGCTAAAAGACATTGGCAAGATATAGGCTTCGCTAATGCTTGCTGTCAGGCGCGCAACACCCATTGGACTCAAAGGGCTTCAGCACCCCCCCACCCCCGTGTGTGGCAGCCCGGGATGCCGGGCACACACGAAGCCGCACCCGAGCACTTCACAGGTCTTTAAAAGACCATTTGCATGTTAATGAGGCCTTGCTGTCGTTTCACCCCTTCTAAGAGCCCCTGCAGCTCCACTCTGCCTATTGCTTAAAGATTCAGCCCCCCCCCCCCCGAAATTTTTTCTTAGCCCCCTTCGAAATTTGGCTCTAGTTGCGCCTCTGCTTGCTGTTCCTTATTTTCATCTATATTGTAGTGGCAGTAACTTTCCAGATGTTCCTGGCTTTCTCCAAGGATTTGCTGGCATTCTTCTAGAACTCCTTAACCTTGGTGCTTATGGCTTCAAAACATTTTATGCATACAGCCCAAGGCAGTAATCAACTTTAGTGAAATGTAGCAAATGTTCCATCAACTTGAAAATCTACACGAGGAAATGAGGAAATATAAATTTGCACACGATACGCATCTAATTATTTTTTTATTTATGTTTTGTACACCTAGAACCTCATTGCTTCCGCCACCACCAGGAAAAGCCTGTGGTGCATGAAGGAGGCATCTCGGCGTTTCTGTAACAAGGCCTGGGAAGCCTGCCTCGCAGAGTCAGGTGCAGCCTGAGAAATGACAGTGGGATTTTCCATACGTGTACTTCTGCCAGCAGTACAGCATGATTGAAACGACGCAGCTGCGCGCTGGCAGCGCTGAACAATGAGGCCTACACATCCCGCGCGCGCGCTGCTGTGACACATGCAGCTCAGCCATGATGACGACATGTGGCAAGCAGGTGCACTGGAGAACTGTTCTGAAGCCTCTTCCACAGAGGAAGCAATCTGTAACTGCTAGGACAAAACAGGAAACAGTTCACAGAAATCACAGGAGTTAATCTGGAACTCAGGGCTCACTAGGCGTGCCCCTTTAATGTGGCCAACGTAATGGTTTTTACGCCCTGGGTGCTATAAAAAACAACAAAAAAAATCTTTCTGCAACCACGGCGGCAGCCATGACGGCCTGTAGGGGTGGTCTGGGGACGCATGCTCTCGGTGCTCTGAACAGCTGGCTTGCTTTGGCTACAATGGTCCATGTGCTTACAGAATCTTACGTGAAGGGAGCTACTGTACGCGGTCCCATCGATATCTACAAAGCCAGGGATATTTGGTGTCTCAATTGACTGACCCTGTAGTCCCTTTTCTACATCGAAATTCCATTTTTGCCCTCGCCGCAAAAGCAGAGATTCTAGCTATTTCAAGAATCAGGTACAACATTCCACGAAGTGCTATTTCACCACCTGCTCCCAGAAATCCCTGTTGATCACTCAGTTTCCATCTTCTGAATAATGCGGCCTCCAGATCCCAGTAAGCCCAAGAGGGGCCTTCGAAGCCCTCTGCACAGCAGGCTGGGAATTCTATGGGTCTTAGGCAGTGCAGTTATTCATCAAGTTTCAGAGGAATATCCTTCACCACCACCTGTGCTCTACGCCTCTCCGCACGCAGTGAATATACCAGTGGTTTGCACTTGGGCTCTTGGACAGGAGACTTGGCTTGTAATCCCAGACTCCTCACTTGAACAGTCAACTGCGTGAGCAAGTCCACACTTTACAGGCCTGTTCCTGCCCAAGGCTCTTCATATTCTTTTACATGGTCAGATGCGCGAAGGGCTCTAGACTAAGAGGATGGTGGAGTGAGATTTAAGTAAGGCTTTTCCAGATACCCCATTTCTTTTCCGTTCACAGCCCCAAGGGCCAACCATAGGCCCCTGATGGGGGAGTCTCAGAGCTGATCTGGATAAGTCATCTTCCAAAAGGAACATTTTTGAGGATCAGAATTATATTCACCCATCCACACATAGCCCTTGAACAAGTTACTTACCTTCGGTAACACTCTTTCGGGTGGAAACTCAATCTAACCGCAGATTTCTCACTTTCCCCAAGGGAGGGAGGTGGGGGATCGGGGGGGGGGGGGAGAAGAAAAATCGGGCTACTTTCAGAATTTTTCTCAATTATTCTATTAACTTGGCAATGTTTAAGTATGTATAGACCTATTTAAACATTTCAGTTAAGTCCTGTTACCGTTTAAAATACACTAAAAACATGATTGTCAAACATACTATTCGCGTCAGGCAGGATATACTAACGTGCAAAAGGATCCACAGTGTGATTATTAGAAGCAGGGGTTTTGAAGAATATTTGGAGTTCCTTCCCTTTTGACACATACTCCCAGCTAACAAATAAATGACAAAAGAGTTTAGTGATGACCTATTACAGAGAGGCTTACTGACACTCACTTTTTTCCACTTAAAACAAAGCAATTTTATCAGCATAATGCTTCTTTCGGCCAGAGCCTAGTGCCCCCTGTGGGATCACTTGAGGCCCCCTAGGGGGGCCTACACCCCAGTTTGAAAACCCCTGGCCTAAAAAATGTCATGGACCGGCACGCCACCTGCCAACGAAGTGGGGGCAGTCTTAGCCTAGGTGGAATGGACCCTTGGACCCTACAGAGGTTGCTATATGGCCAGTGCATAGCAGGTATTAATTCAGAGGACTAATCCCATTAACAGAGTCACTTTCTGCGCTGAATTGAATTGCATTGCCTTATAAAACCCCACAAAATAGTGATCATACAGCTTGGAATAAAAGTTTAACATCCTTTTGGAATTCAGTTGATGAGGTCTCTCCTCTTTGAAAGGTGTGTGGGGGGGGCAACACGTTGTTGGAAGAGTGATGAACTGCCCAACGTGAAAAGGAGTAACAACTTTTGGTAAGAAGGATGTCCAATTTTTATCGTTAAAAAGGTGCTGTAAGGTGGCTGCACCAGGATAGCCTGGAGCTCACTCACACAACGTGCTGACGTGATCGCAAAAAGTGAGACCGTCTTGAGAGTCAAAAGACGCACTGAGCAGCTGTGCACTGGCTCGAAGGGGGTGCACATGAGGAATGTCAGAACCAAATTAAGATCTCAATGTGGCATCACAACCAGTCGGGTGGGAATGTGCATCGAATCCTTTATAAACTTCATCAAAACAAGCGATTTAAACAAGGATGGATGGTCTGGCAAATGCAGTAAGGTCCGACCAACAACCTTTAATAGTGCTGACTGCAAGACTTTGCCAGGCCAAAGACAAAACATCCAACAGTTTTGCCTGTAAGAGGTCTGTGTTGCGAACTCTACACTCGGCCAGATATTTGTCCCAGTACCCAGGGTGAATGGGCTTTGTAGAGGGAGGCCTGACAGCAAAGATAACATCCACAATCTCAGTCTATATAGTGAATGGAGTCAACTGTCGCTACTCAAACTCCAGGCATGGAGATGTAGATTGCACAGACACTGGCGCAGAAACCTGCCATGCTGCTGTAACAAAAGAAGCAGAAACCTGATTGGCGGACAGATGTGAATGCCCAGAGGTTCTGGGTACCACACTCTCCTGGAAGAATCTTGAGCCACTAAGATGACTTTGGTCCTGCTGTTCCTGTTCTACAGATTTCGGGGCAGGAGAGAGAAAGAGGCGGAAAAGTGAACAGGAGTTTCTTGCTCTGCTCTAGCACAATAGCGCCTCCCAAAGAGAAACGCCAAAGTGTACAAGTTTTGACTGCCATTTTTGACAGTGGAGAAAAGATACAGTCAGAATTCTCCCCACTGTTGGAAGATACCCTGTGCCACCCCGGTGTAACAGCCATTCCTGATCTTTCAGGCACCGCCAAGTGAGCTTGTCCTCTCTGGCAATTAATCCAACAAGGTGGTTCACGATCAGGAAGATGCCAGAACTCCCCAGCCATCTCCATAGGGGCAGAGCCTCTTGCCACAGGATCCAGGCCTGATACCACCCTGCTTGTAGCTGTGACACATGGTGGTGGTGTTGTCCATGAAAACCTGTACCAGCATCCCTTTGATGGACAGTAGGAAGACCTTCAACGCAAGACCAGTAGCCCGCAACTCCAACAGATTAATTTTAAGTGAGGCTTCCTCTGATCTCAACCTCTCTGATGACCTCCCCAACCCAGCATTGATGCAGCATTCTCCACTATCAGCTTTGGGTGGGGCAAATAGGGGGGGGGCTCTCTCTGGTGTAATTACAGTTGAGCAGCGACCACTGCAGGTCTCTTGCAGTCTCCTCTAAAACATGGACAGAATCCAACAGGTTTCCTTCGTACTGGGCACACTGATGCTTCAGATTCTACTGCAAAGCCTGCACATGCCATTGGGCATAGTTGACAAGTTGCAGGAGGCCAATAAGCCTCAGAACCACTCTCATAAGGGGGAAGTATGAAGCCCACTGGACTCCTTATCTCCATAGTGGTGGTAAGCTCTTGTTAGACTCTCAATTGAAAATCTGTTGTATCAACTGGGGATGGCTATGTGGTACTAAGAGTGCTTTGCCTCAATATAACTGTACAGGAACCGGGGTGCTCGAGTGCAGTTAGAGTGCGACTTCAGTCTATGAAGAGATGGATTTAGCTCGGTTCGGACACCAGAGTGAGGAGAGGATTCACCACAGGCACTAGCAACATGGGGCCAGTGTTGACAAAGAACAGACTGGCGCAGGCCTTGGAGCTGGAATGGAAGTTGGCGCCAGTGTCTGGGCAGTACCAAAGGTGGATTATAGTGACTCAGACTGGACCAAGGACAGATACACCAGTGGTATTCAGACTGGATGCCCAAACACATCCTTGGGGTCAGAAGGCATGCCAGAGAGAATTGGAAGTGTTCCAAAAATAAGAATCATGGTCTTCCAATAAGACTCAACCTCCTGCAGTGTCATCAATGACCCTGGGAACTCAGGGCACATCGGGATCAACTGCTATTGGGTAGTCCATCGGATATCGAGAGCAAGAGCCATTGGCATCTTGAGACCCTTATATAAAGATGGAGGGAAGGAGTGGAGTCCTCATTTGCCGTCCTGTGTTTTTGCTTCGATTTGGACTTACCAAACCACTTTGACCGTGAAGAGGAGCTGTTGTGGGATTGGCCTCAAGAGCAGGAACAGGTCTACATCCTTGGCTCAGAATGGACTTGCACAGCTTCTTTCAATGTTCGGCAAAATACAGATTTGCTTCATGGCCCCCAGATCACCTTAGGGTGCATGTTGGCACATTCCTCACATGCGTTGGAGTCATGCCCTTAACTCATGCACCAGAGGCACACTTCGTACGAGTGTTACAGACATCCGTTTATGACAGCCACTGCCTAGTTTGAACCGTATAGTTTTAGGTGGGGACATCGTTCCTTTGCCCATCAGAATCCAGTTTGAAAACCTCACCACACCAATGAAAAGGGGAATGGAGCTCCAAATCTGTAGTCAAAGACACAAAGAAAAACTGACACCGGTGCACAGGGGTGGTGCTTATATGCAGCTCTGCTCTGTCATTTCCACTGCAGAGCCAAGCCAACATTTAGCAGCACACCACCACCTAAGCACTGCTGGGAAAAATTCTGGATCCAGGCTAGTACATGGGGATATTCTAAAGGAGAGGAATCTGCGGTTAGAATGATCAGAAATCCCCTTATGTGGCAGATACTGAATTAGGGGGGGGGGGGGGGGTTCTTTTCTTAGACTTCTAGATGCTCCACTTCAGGCACGTTTTAAGTTTGTGTTATTTTCTGTGACTATAAAGCAGAAATGATTGTCCTGTGCCCAGATGTCAAGCAACATCACAGGCACTCCTAACAAAATTGCCCTGTATCTACAATGAGATACTGGCTAACATGCTGGGTGGATGGTGCAAAGCACAAAATCGGCTCCCTAAATAAATGTGAAAAAAATAGGGTGTCAGCAATGTAAATCCTATTGGTTGTGACATTCAGATTCTGTTCAAGACATCTCACTAATATAAGAAGAAATATTTGAGAACCATCACATAAAGTGGGCAAGAGCCGAGGAATTTAAAATCAGATTAAACAATTGCTTACACTTCTGAGGAAATACCTTTCTCACAATTTTTTTTGATTTTACTAAAATTATATATATGTAGTCTACTTATGTGGGTTTTCAGCCAGCCCTTTTCATCCATTGGCGCGTCATTCCCATTTTCTCCTCTCCACTACAGCAGAAACATGCTGACTTCACTGTGGGCGATGGCATTCAATCAATTCTGTCCCAAGAACACATCCATACAAAGTAGTAAGGCTTACTATGTATGGCAAAGGGTGCTTTGTGAGGCCAAAAACATATCTTTGGATTATCTATCCTGATTGTCCAACACCAGTATTGACTTGTTGTGCTACGATATCCTGCTTATGTCTATCCTACAAGGAAAACTTTTAAAACTAGACCTCAGTCCTTCTGTAATGTATCCTCTGTGCTTTCAGTAAGTTGTAATGTACCGTATGTGTGAGCCCCCA
Source organism: Triturus cristatus (assembly GCF_964204655.1). Classification (NCBI taxonomy): domain Eukaryota; kingdom Metazoa; phylum Chordata; class Amphibia; order Caudata; family Salamandridae; genus Triturus; species Triturus cristatus. Next base: position 1,061,955,986 of record NC_140590.1, read on the forward strand.
GGGCTCTTTGTTGATTTGTATTTGTTTTTTCTCTCAATAAAGGTCTTTCAAAAATAAAAAAAAAAAAAAAAAAAACATATCTTTGCTTTTTGCCAATATTTATTTGTTATATTGCCACTAGACCAGCAGGTGCTCAGAGAAAATTTTTTACAAAAACCATGACAAAACAAACACTGACAAAGCCAAAAGGCTGATAGTCAATGCCCGGCCAGCCCTATTGGTTTTACCAATGCTTGTCCCTCTTTTGCTTGGTACGGAAAAGATCATCGAACCTCCCAGGCTGCCTCAGTGTGCATTAAAACCTGATCATAAAAGCGCCGACTCCTTTCCAGACACGTGCCATTTCTGACGAGGACCTGCAAACATCTGTGAACTTTCACAGGCTGTAAATTGTAGTTACATCGCGGAGATGTGAAAATGCATTGCTATCAGGCAACATTAGGTCTAAGCAGCAGGCCCCAAATGTGAAATAGCTCCGGTTTCGCCCTAGACAGCAGCGCGGTTGAATTTGATAGCAGTCTGCTAATTAAACTCAGAAGGGAGGGGGCGGCTGGCTGAAATGGCCGCTTCAGAGGCGCGCGGCGCGCTGGGGCCTTGAGGCGCGCGGACAGACAATTATCAACGTCGCCAGGCGGTCTCCTGAAGCGTCGAGCTGGCGTGCACTCTCTCCGCTCTCAAGCGTCAAATGCGAGCACCACGCGAGAGATCAGCCCTAAAAAGTTCCAGATGGTTTCCGTAATGCGAAATGGAATTATGATGTTATCTTTTAGAAAGCCCTTCATCATGCACGCGGTCCGGTTCATCTTCCAGCCCCTCTCTGTACAGTTGTCTGATTTGATAGAAAAGGCGCTGCCTTCGCCGTGGCCACGATACAACTGACGTTCTTACGCTTTTCTATACAGCGCCACACGATTAATTGCGGAGTAACGAATTACGGCAGGCTCACGCAGGATGTGGTACCTGTTGACCTTTTTCTACTGAATCTCAGGGCATACCCATCAACAGCGGTCTAAGTGCAGTAAAACAAGTAAGGGAACTGAGATGCTGTTTACAATATGGGCACAATAGGGGAGCCTGTGTTATGCCCCTTTAAAAAGCACACATTCCACAGCTGAGCTGGTTACTCCTTTCCAATATCACTCCTGAACACAGCCATCAGGAAGCGTCAAGTGAGGCTTCCAAGCTCCATTTACATTTGCGGACTGTCATCGACCTGTTGTGCGCATTTACATTTCTTTCAGGGAACAGGCACCCTGGCAAGAAGACTTGTTTAGCTGTCTGCCCACTTGCGGGTTCATTGCGCAGGAGACTCCCTGCTTTAAACTGCGGCTGAAGCATATCAGATCTCGGAATCCATCGTCCCGGGATGGTTATCTTTTTCATAGAAAGTAGGTGAACTGTTAAATTAAACGGTATGGGCATGTCGTGCCCCCCCTTCCCCCCCATCCCGCCCACTTTGACCACTGGCACTGCCTATCAAGCAGGACATACAATTTTGTATCTAGGGAAGTCCATAATCATAATCTAGCCAATTGCTTATGTTTTCTCTTCTGAAGCGCTACAATTGCTTCAGCCAACACGTTTTGCCCCCTGTACGGGTTGTCTCTCAGGCTTTCTCAAGGGTGAACGCATATGGCTGCTATGCGGATGTGGATTGTAGGGTAGACATGGGTAACTGAATAGTCTGCCTGGACTCCCTAAGGCACACGGGTATACCGTAATTGCACACAGGCAGTTAGTTTGGAAACTTTATACAAGTCTTTCCCAGTGTGATGATAAAATCCATTATTACATGTCATCTCATAGCGAGGGAATACCATTGATTACAACGGTTGTTGTCAAATGTACTTAATGCTTATCAGCAGGGTACGTTTTATATACAATATACCTAGATACCATAACAAAGTTGAAAAGTATAATTGAGTAATAACTCTTGGCACTTGAGTTTGCATATTCCCAACAGTGGAATTTAGCATTGTAGTTTTATAAATGTTTGTTTCATAACATTATCTCATTTTATAGCTTTATCAATTGTGTGGTTGCAGGTGATACATTGCTGTAGGAACAAAAGACCTAGGCAGCTGAACATCCTGATCAGATGGTTGATGTATAAAAATTTGAATCAAGAAGATTGGGAGGTTCAAAATAATGTAATACAGAACAGCATTTATGGTGTAGTCAATATGGTCCTTAGAGACGGATGACAAGATTTGTTAGTGAGGAGGCATATTCATTACGTAACAGCTTATTATTATTAGAAGTTAAACATTCCTTGGAGAAATCCTATCATTGGAAATACATTTCAATCTTATAGGCATCACAGAAACTTAATCTTCTGATAATTCCCCCTCAATAAACAAGGAACTTTTCACATAATTACATAACATTCGCTACAAAATCATAATAAAATGTAAAGGTGGGGAAGCGGTGCTTGTGTATCATAGGTCTAATTGGTAAGTATATCCCTAGCTTCAAAATACCTCTTTCAAATCCTTGTCCATGCGATGCGCAATGTGCGCCAATACGGCAATCATGACGCCCACAATTTACAGACCACCAGATTAAAACTTCATTCATGGAATAAATCCTGAGCTAAACTTGATATCTCCAATCACAAGCCAAGAGAGTACCAATTTCAGTTCATTTCCACCAATGTGTTGATTCAATGGCAAAATATGACCAGGCAGCATGCTTTTTAGAAAAGATAGACCTACCAGGTCATCAAACTAAATGGGGCCACTCAACTATGCACAAGGGTCGTTATACTCAAAGTTGATATTTACATCAAACCTTACTGTGACAATCCTCTAAATCACCCAGGGTCTTGGTCTGATTATTGTCTAGTACTAGCCACATTCATGATTCCTACACCAACTACCCATTATGTCACCACTCTGACCTCACATCAAAAGTTTGTTTGACCACAGAATAAAATTAGTTACTATTTTCCATCTAACTTGTGAAGCAATCCAGGACGGTACACCATATAATTATCCTAGAATTGATTACGCATTTCATGAGATATCTTTGCTAAAACAGCAGGATTTTTCTTTTCCCACAGAAAGGAGCAAGAGGAGGTAAAAGAGGTGGGCAGCAACAACTATTATGGATAAGGGTTACAGAGGAATGTTGAAGGCTTGATCATGATAATTTTGAAATGCCAAACTCTGGTATCAATGCTTTTCTAGAGAGGATTAAATATACGCTGATAGGAGTCGAGGCAAGTATCTCTGGAAAGCAAGAGACTACTCCTTGAGGGACGGGTCAGTGATGCTAAAATGGAACATATTGACTTTAGAGAGACGGTGGCATCGGCAATGACTGTACTGCAAACTAAATAGAAGTGTTGAGAAATGGAGGTGGACTCCAGCTATCCACATCCTGGGATTTCCTCCTACAGACCCTGCAACTTCAGTAATTGAGGCCATGCAGTCCTTAGTCTGTGACAACTTGATATCTTCAAGATGTTGATGCAGATGTGGGGTGTAAAGCATACTGCTTCCATCCGACGCATAGCAACCTAAATCTTCAAATGCTGGTACCAGCACTGTAGTGCTCCTTGAACAGACCTTCAGGACCCAATTGCTCGCAAAGCAGCCTCTCTCAATAGATCCTTCAAATAGACAGAATAGAGTGTTGGTCTTCTTTGACTTCAGTGAGCGAACAGTCTAACCTGCAGCAGCTCCGGGTACTGTACCATGCGTTCCAATCTTTGCAGGTTAAAATATTTGTGTGGAATCTCTCAAGGCTGAAAGCTTGGAACGAAGACAAACGGCACCCAGTCTACAGTAAATGATGTTTGGAGTCTTTCAATATGGTGTCCCAATATTTTCTGTTGTATATTCTGAGAGACACCCCCACTGCTTTGCCAAAACTTTGCCAATTCACAGCTCCTTCACGTTTTACCGTATCCTTCAATCTATTCCTCACTTCTGAATTCCATTTGATCAGAAACCCCTCTTCCATCTTCTACCACTGCCCACAATAGCTCACGCTAATGGCCTCCCATGGTCTTCTTTTGCCTGATTCTCCCGTTTACCACGTCCTTCTCTACCACCCTAGGAATGTCAGGCTGCCGGAAGAAGGTAGTAAATCACTTGGTTAGTACAGCTATCAAAGAAATAACTTACAGATGGGATGGAAGAAAAGACCACGAGCACAGAGCCAATTTATGACTGGACATTTTATTCTAGAGCAGGAGTCTCCAACCTTTTCTGTAATATGACCTACTTATATTAAATGAAAATCACGCAGGCTACTATTATTATAATAGTGACCACATCAGACAATATTACATTACTTGACCCTTCATGCATGATTGTCTACAGTGATCGCCTCTGTGCACCGAGTAGGGTCAAGGGGGATACACTAAAACAAAGAGTTTATCAATTTGGAATGCCTCTATGTCACTAATACAAAGCAGCCACAGCTGAAATTACCCTGGCAGCAAGGTAATAATATGAATAATGAGTCACCCCAATGCTGTATATTCTAGAACTCAAATATCAGCTCTAAACATATTTTAGAAATTAAACAATTTTTCACAAAACATCAGGTAAGGAGTTGCAAGAGATAGATATATATATATATAGATATATATATATATATATATATATAGATATATATATAGATATATATATATATATATTACCTACTGGCGGTCGCCAGTAGGTAGTTATAGTTAGGACCACGTTTCCATAGGAAATCCGCAACATTCTATTTTGAATAACTTTGGCGCCGGTCGACGAATCCTCGCGAATTTTTCAAAATAGGTGGGGCGCTACGCTCCGCTCCTACCCTGAAAGTCTCGGGGGGATTCGTCAAGCGGGGGCTGAGATAAAAGGGGGGTCCCAAAACGCGTTTTTCCCATGCATTTTTCCATAGGACCTTTAGACAGGGCTACAGCCCGAACGGCTGAACAGAATTACTAGAAATTTGGCAGAGAGGTAGTCCTCAGGTCAAGGAAGTGCCTTTTGTAGGTTTGGTGTAAATCTGTTCAGTAGATTCTGAGAAAATAGCCTTTAAATCAATATATATATATCTGAGCCAGCTTACGGTGCGCTTACGGTACGCTTACGGTGGCGTGCGCGAGCGCGATTCTGATTGGCTCTTAGATCTTAGTAAACATTCGAATCGGCCGAAACCAGGAAGCGGCGGCCGCCATTTTCTCTCTCGCACTGAGAGTGATGTTGAAATATAAAGCACAAAAACATGTAAAGGGGCTGTTTAGACAGCTCCCACACACATAGCCATGTTGAGGGAGTCCCCAAAGATCCCCCAAGGCCAAAAACGGAATTTTAATTTTTTCGCTAATTTCGCCGATTACGCTTACCGTACGCGTACGGTAAAAAATTATAAAAAAAACAAAATTATCCACACTCTCCCCACCCCGTGTGCAATTGGTGCTCGAAGGCCACCAATTGTGCATGGCTTATTACACATGAGATAATCTATAATATTTTAAAAAAAAATAATTAAAAAAAAAAAATTATCCACACTCTCTCCACCCCGTGTGCAAATGGTGCCCGAAGGGCAGCATTTGTGCATGGCTTATAAAAATTACGAAAAATTAAAATATTACCTTTCAAAACGAAGTGCATCATATGTCCTCCATGTGCACACGGTGCACGAAGCGCATCGTGCGTACATGGCCCATCTAGCGTAACGTGGGCACGCGGTGCGCGTAGCGCGTAGCGCACCGCGTGCCCACCGTGCGTGCACGGCACTAACTGCGTAAAGTGGGCGCGCGGTGCGCGAAGCGCACCGCGTGCTTACTGTGCGCGCACGGTGCGCGAAGCGCACCGTGCGCGCACGGAACGAACTGCGTTAAGTGGGCGCGCACGCCACGAATGGCGTAAAGTAACTTAGCATTTAAAAAACCGTACAAATTCACTGAAAAAACCATAGGTTTCACACACGTTATAGTTAGGAATTAGCATTTAAAAAACCTTGCAAATTCACTGAAAAAACCATAGGTTTCACACATGTTATAGTTAGCGGAAATTTTACTGATAAAAAACCAATGAAATTCCCCCGTTATAGTTAGTGCAGGCAACTATAACTCACGCGACCGCAATCTTCTGCTGATGACATATGTGTCTTTATGAAAAAAAAAATATTTGTAATATATGTATAGCTAAAAATGTATGGAAGAAGACATGGGCAAATAAGTGTCTAAATACAGTATTAGCATCAGCAGAGGATTGCGGTCGCGTGAGTTATAGTTGCCTGCACTAACTATAACGGGGGAATTTCATTGGTTTTTTATCAGTAAAATTTCCGCTAACTATAACATGTGTGAAACCTATGGTTTTTTCAGTGAATATATATATATATATATATATATATATATATATATATATATATATATATATATATATATTTACATAAAAACCAAAGGTTACAGGATCGTTATAGCTAGGAAACAAAATTAAAAAAACAGAAATTCACTGAAAAAAACAAAGGTTACAGGGACAGTACAGTTTGGCTAAGATTTCTCTCGTATGAAACAACAGAAATTCAGCATTATAGTTACCCGAACAAACTATAACTTGCACCTCCGCAATGCCCCGCTTAAGACCTCACATATTACATCACTCATGACATGGTCAGTGACATCACTGATGACATCATCCAGAGAATGCTTTCTGAAAGTTTATGAGTATTTAAGATATATACTAAGATGCTACTAAAGTTAAATGAGTATAGTGTGTGTACTACTAAAGAGTGATACTATTTGTAAACATTATGTATGCGGATGTGTGACTGTGTATATTTTACTTTACAGGCTCACCAAATGCTCTTGATGTGCATGACCGAAAGAAATTAAAGAACATGTCTAGTGATGCAGGAGTGGAGTTTCATTTTCCCCACTCGTGCCGAATATCAAAATAAAATCCACTTATTCTGGTTCCATAATGTAGCTGTTTGCATCACTGATCAGATGGTTTTGGTATGATACAGTATACCTTAGAGCAAGCAATCAAGGTAAGCGGTCCTGTGAACATTACAATTTGAAGGAATGTCTCCCGAGATGACTTCAATGCCCTGTTTCTTGGCCCATGAACCAGAAAGCAGGTGTTTCCGTCCCATGCTTGGTCAATGTGTATGACTGTGTGAAGGTTATTTGGCTTTGTAATGACCTTTGTTATAATTTTAAGAAAAACAGAAGCACACTGCCCATCAATCTCACCTAACCACTGCCAGATCTTTTCCCCACCCTACTAAACCCCATGAACGTGTTTATTCACAACTGTCTTGAAAGGCATTTTGTCCTCCAAACTACAGTTTAGCTTCCATTCTTCTCAGTCTATTGAGATGCCCTTTGCCTGTAATTACTTTATACTTTTCGCCACTTTAAACTCTTCCCCTACTTATAGTCACTAATCTATCAGTCACTTTGACCTTTGCAGCATTTTGTTCCATCTATGCTGACTTCTTCGCCTCTTAGATGCACAGTTTGGAAATTAAAGGCTTGAGTGTAAGCACATCTGGCACTGTAAGGTAGGTTCCATTAGAGGCTTCAAACCTTCACACCTATTTCTGGTCAAGTTGGTAACCGCTTAAAAGGTGCTGTTCAAGAAGTCATTGTCCATCCAGTACACATGCTTGGATGAAACAAAATCTGCACATCCGTATATTGCAGAATACTGTTCTTGTGCAGAGGGTCATGAGCCAAGAAACTTTAGCGCAAGATTTGGCAGACCAGGAAGGGTTATCAGGAAAATATTAACAAATCAACTACTGAATGATTGAAAGAGGGAGTATTGCAACTACCACTCAAAGAGAAAAGTGTTCCCTATGAAAACCTCCAACTCATTAAAGCATTCAAAACCTTATATACTGTTAACTTTTAGAGTTGTCACTTGTGGCAAAGAGGTTAAGTGATACCAAATCGCTTTTGGATGATCTGCAAGTTTTAAAATCCTACCCGTTTCAGAATTTGCACCAGCGCTAGATGGACTGAGATCACTGAATTGGTGCGAATCAGAACCTATTTACATATTTTCACATTCCATTATCAGAGAAGTTTGATCGCTTTTCTCCACTGCTTGTTCAGGTACAATAGAGCTCTGGTGCTGCCAATGTCCCAAAAGGGTCATAGTCCCTTTGAGAAATGGAATATGGGCTGGAAATTTAACTTCCACTCAAGCAAGCGGATATGTGCACCTTCCTTAAAGGCCATTCATCTCTTGGTTCACCATTATCTGGCACCAACTACATTTTAGTGTCTTTGTGATGAAGAACTCTGGTTGGAGAGTCTGGGTGGGGGACACGCTTAAAACTCTTCTATGCAAGGGCTCTCAAAAACACTATTGGATCAAAAACTAAATAAACCAAATCACTCCGTTAGACCTCGGAGACAAAATTGCTAAGGCATTTCATATGCAGAATCTAGACCCTCTTGAACCCTGCATGCACTCATGGACATTAGACACCATCATCTTAGCCACATGGGGTGCCTGTGGAGAATAAAACAATATCCAACTGTATGTCAAAGACTGCAGGAAAAACGGTGTTGTTATCGAGAACCCAAGGAAATGTATTTGGACTGCTGCAACCTGTCCAAGTACAACATTCAGGGTAAGGAAAGCGATTTGTACTAATAACGCCGTCTCCTCATAGCATCTGAGTAACGTCATTTTACCATCCAAAATGGGTGTGACGCAGGCATGCTATACATCCATTGATAATTTACAAATGTGAATGGTGGCTAGGATTTAGACTAAAGATACTATAACGTAGCTATGAGGACTAACAGGTACTAGCCAAAACTTTAAAGGTCCAAACGCCTCCCCTTTGTAGCAAGTGACGTAGTCACTGTAGACCCGGAGACCTTAATAGTACATGGAAATGACTCAGTTCCAGAAACCTCAATACTTCAAAGTCTAATGTAAAGACCAACTCACCCTTAACTCTTTCCTGGCCATACCGAGGCAAGGAGAGCTGCTTCCACACACAACTTTGCCGTTGTCAAAGGTTTGTATGTTAGCAATAATCTAGATGGCCTCAAAAGAAACCACAGAAAAAAAAAATCAAGAGCATAGATATGGAAAGCAACCCATGTAAACTGGATCTCCAAATAGTGAATTAAAGTGAAGACGTAGCAACGATGAAGAACAGCATCCTCTGGGGAAAGGCAAGGAAGAAGCACTAAGTGATCTAAAAATAAGACAAGTGAGCTAAGAAACGGATGCTAAAGCAAGGAAAGAGGGTTAGTGATGCAAAGATCCATTAGAAAGGCTGCCATCTATAGTACCACAAACACCACTTGACTAAAAGGGGTGGTTGTAGAAGAAGTGGTCTGTGAATTAGGAGGAATTATCTAAGTTACTAAACCCATCATGGCTTTGGAACAGTGGGCTGGACACAGTTCCTCCTTGAATAGCCCTCTATGGTGAGCTGAAAAAATCAGCTGAACTGCCCAGGTAGCCAAAGTCTCAAGTATGATAACACGTCTAGTATCACATTCACAAACTGCCTGGCCAAGCACCCAGACGCTGCCCTGCACTGTTGCCATCTAAATACATAAAGAGAGAACTTAGGAAAAAAATGCAAAGAGGTGGAGTTCACAATATTCAAGTCAATGTTCTAGAAAAGTCCATTTGTCTGATGGAAAGTTTCTGGCAGTTAAACTGTTTAGCCTTGATTGACAATATGATCTGAACAGAGATGTTTTAAGGCATGGGCAAAGTGGGCACTGTCCAAGGCTTCCAGCCTTTCAGGGGACCCCTGATAGAGTGGACAAACAGTCCTGCCCCGATGACCTTGAATGATTCTTAAAAATGTAATTGTTTTAAATACCATTTTCCTTTAATGCATTTTGAATACGGGTAATCTGTGTGAGTTTAATACAGACGTTTTGCAGGGAAGTGTTTGTTTTTCACCACCATGAAGCCTCCATAAAAAGTTACTTTTAGATCGAAACAGGGTTTAACATATGATAAACGTTAAGGGTTTAACAGATGATTTGCAATAACATTAGTGAATTGCTGCTGTAATACACTATTGTAAACACAACACTTACCTGATCGCAGCATCTCTCCACCGTCTCTCCTACGTCATGTCTCCTCCGCTAGTCTTCCCGGAGGCACCCAGACTCCCCTGAGCCAATCACAATGCTGCAATACAGCGTTGTGAATGGTCTGAACGCTGTGGTTTGGCGCTCAAATGGGAAATAGGAGCTTGGGCATATTCTCCACTCAGGCTGTAAGGCAGCCTGGGTAGAGAACAAGCAAAGTGTGCATGATGTTTTGGCCGGCCCAAGAGGGCCAGCCGAAGGATCAGGAGCACTTTAGAGTGCAGCAACCTCTCCTCCTCCCCGATATCAGGGGAGCGGAGTCCCGCTACGCTCTAACCTGATTATACTAAAAATAAAATGATAACTTCAGTTATTTTAATTTTTTTTCCCTTTACACTGCTTGTGAGCATTGGGGCGATGCTCCTCTGCCTTAGCGAAGGAGCTGCACCGCAGAAAGACTGCATGTGTCAATGGTTCAGTTGATCATATACGCTATATTTATGCAGTGCTATTCATTCTCCAATAAATGAAGAACTGCCCACGCAAAACACCATACTCTTGTACCAGTGTTTCAAACTCCTGCAGGTGCCCTTCTGAGAACAAAACCTCGATCAGGACTATTCCACTGGTGCCTCAGGGACAAAACCTTGATCGGGTCAGCCAGTCTGTATGCTTAGAGAGACCTACCAATGAGGACACAGGAGCATAAGGAATAACATGTTTGGTAACTGCAAAAGCTTGTTTCAGGCACAGCAAGCCGTACGCAATTGGACCACTAGCCTAGTTATAGGGCTTCTCCTAAAATGTAATAACGTGTAATGTGCCGTACGTTAACCTCATGCTTTGCAAACTTGTCTTGTGCAGTAAGTGACCAGAGAGCCATCTACACACCAGTTGCAGCAAAGCTGCTAAATAATATTTTTCCAGATTTGGGTAGGCTGATATTTTGCTACATGTAAACCCACAAATTACTGTAGTGGGCATGGGTTTTAGAGTTGGCATCCTATTCTGCCTAACCCAGGGGTTTACACTGTGTTGATTCTTTTAAGTCCTTTAGAGAAGGTTTGGATGTTGTTTTGAAAACTGTATTTTCTACATATTTGTAATGTTATAACTGTATACACGGAGGCTGCCACTTTAAGTGCATTTAAATAGATCTTTGCTGGTTATAGTGTGGAACCAGTGGTAAAGGTTATAGGCCTCATCAGTTTATTGGGAAATATGCCAGATTCCATAGGTTTTATCCATTTATTGTGAAATGTTATGAAAAAGCCAGTAAGCCAAACTTCCTCATTGTGAAATGTGTGTTAAAAGCAATAAGCTTTTAAGGAAAGATGACATTTTATTACATGGAACCTTACAGATTACCCTAGTAGGCAAGAGTTTTTTTTGCTGGTGACCCAAACAAACCGCGGGAATAGAAGATGTGCACTAAAATATTACTTAATAGGCTTCCTTAGGAGGGACTCTATATAAGGTTTTGACAACTGTAATTTTGTACACATTTGTAATTTTAGTAGGTAGAACTAATGGTCAACCTGTGGGAAAGCTTATACCCAAAACAGTAGGTCTGAATTGGTTATGAGAAGCCAACCATAAAGGTTATAGTTCTAATTTGTACGCTGGAAAATTATGCCAATTGCCATAGGTCTGGTCTATTTATTATGAAAAGTTAGGACAAAGGCACTAGGCCTGGCTCATTTAGTGTGAAAGGCATTTGTCAAAGCCAATAGGCCTCTAACAGTGAACTGTTATCATACTAAGTTAGAGGACTGACAACAGCTGTTTTGTTACAAGGCTTTGATGATTCTTGTTAGGCCACACTGAGAAGGATTATACATTGTTTTGCCAACTGTAATTGTGTACATATTTGTAATTTTATAACTGTACGTATTATGGTTGCCATCGTATGCACGTCAGTAGGCCTGTGCTGGTTATAGTGTCAAGCCTATGGTAAAGGCTATACATGAACAGATAGGCTTCATCGATTATCTAGGAAGTGTTACGTCGGATTCTTAGGTGTGATTTGTTTTAATGAAAAGTTATGACAAAGAAAGTAGGTGTTACTTATTGGAAAAAGTGTGTGTTAAGACAGTGGGCTTTTAAGGGACGATAATTATTACACTGTGCTAAAGTTTGTAGGCAGGTATTTTGTTACTCAGAATGTTGCAGATCACCATAGTGGGCAATGGGTTCCGTTTTGGTGATCCACCTAAACAAACCATTGGTATAGACCATATGTGCTATGGTAATCCTTATTAGGCTCACTTCAGAGCAATTTTGTATTGTTTTGTTAATTTCGTACATATTTTAAGTGTTACAACAGTATGTCCAAGACCACTGGAATTATGTGGAAGGGGAGGGCCAGGGGTAAATAATGCAGCAAGGTAAGGCTAATCAACTGGTGTTAGACCTGGCATCCTTAGCATGGCTTCCTTGGACTTTTTGCCTTCTGACCTTCTGCGAGTCTGTACTAAAGTGCATGTCCTCTGTACTGTAAACCTGGTAAAATTGGTTTATCACCAATTAACAATTTAAATTTACTTACGAGTCCCTAGTGAAGTGCACTATATGTACCCAGGATCTGTAAATTAAATACTACTAGTGGGCCTGTTGTACTGATTGTGCCACCCACTTCAGTAGTCCTTTAAACATGGCTCAGGCCTGCCGCTTCAGAGCTTGCGAGTGTAGTTTTAAACCACCATTTCGACTTGACAAGTTAACCTACTTGCCAGGCCCAAACTTTCCTTTTGATTACCTAGAAATCACCCCTAAGGTAGGCCCTAGGCTGCCCTATGAGCAGTGTCCAGTATATTTAAAAAGGTAGGACAAGTACTTTTGTGTTTTACATGTCCTGGCAGCGGAAAACTATTAAATGTGTTTTTCTCTACTGCAAGGCCGATCTCTCCCACAGGTTAACATTGGGTTTACCCAGTTGCATTTTAGAAGTGTAATTTCCATACATCTGGGTTGGGTGTCAGCTGGGCTAGACTAAAGGGAGCTAGGGTGTGACGGTCACATCCTGATGGCCCATCAACAGACTGATGGGCCTTCCTGAGCTAGACTGGGAGGGATTAGGTATTTTGTTACATGAAATTTCACAGATTACATTGTCTGGGAAGTATTTTGGCGGTAGAAGACTTACACTACAATAATTCTTGCTAGAATCTCTTTGGAAGGCCCGACAGGCTTAGAGGTCTGTCAGAATCTAGTAATAAAACGATTACCCTACCTATTTTCCTTTGTCTACCTAAACCTATGCAAAGCGCTCTGATACCCTCCGGGTTCATGTCTGCGCTATACAAAACTTTTTAAATAAATACATTAATTAACAAATCCTTAACAAACGACATAGGAATAACTTTGGTGCAACATGGTCAGCAGCAATGCAATGTCCACCAGCAGAAAGAATGGGTATACGATAGCTAAAGGTCAGGTAGCAGCAGCTGGAGGAGCAGCACAAGGTTCTGCCAATACACAGACACACACTCAACAGGTACAATGCAGAGAAGGTTTGCCTTTCTTAGTCGAGCCTCAAAAACACTTGAGCATCACAGAACAGTAACAGCGGAATTGACCTTCTTCGTAGGCTAGGTAAAGCAGAGAGGCAATAGTGCTAATGTTCCGCCCATAGAACAGAGAGCTTGAGCAGCAGCAGCAGCACATCCAGCTTCTAACTCACATAACCGGTACCAACCGGGCAGCAGCAGTGCAAGTTGGCTTCCATAACAGGTACAGCCCGCACATACATAGTGCAGACATACAAGTAAGTGCAGGCACTAATAACTTGTATTTGGATATCGCAGCCCATTTCTACCATTGTAGACGCTCACCTCCACCACTCGTGCGGTCCTCTTCCGCCACTGGCATTGCTCACAATGTCACAGGGCCTAATGAAAGCAAGGACAATGAGCTCCCCTTCTCCCAATTAAGTAGTGAAAGACGTCCATAACTGCAATGCAGTGGACCACAAGCCACTGCACTTGATGTACAAGTCACTATGTTGCTACGCTGCAGCTGTGAATCAAGTTCTGTCCATCTCCTAGCTGCCTTCAAACCTTACCTCAGGCCTTGCATCTGTCTTCTTTCTTACCTCCATGTGTCTAGCAGTTTTGTTGTCTTATCCTCCTAATCCTCCCCTTCATCCACACAGCCTCCTTTTGATAGATATTTATCCCTGAATCAGCATACCGGTCTCCCTTCTAGCTGCCCCTTTCAGCCAGTGTCTCCTTGTTGGGTCACCATGCACAGCAGGCCCAGAGATTGCGCCCAGAATTATAAACATGAACTAAAATGATTTTCCTAGAAAAAACATTCCACCGTGCAAGAAAAATAGGACCAAAATAAGAAATCAATGTTATGTGAGTGTTATTTATAGAGTGCACTATCGCCCCAACATGCATCCTTGAGCTGCCTTCAATTAATATGAAGTATGAGGAATGACAACAGGAAGCAGCAATGGCTCAAGCTTTGAAATGGAAACTTCCGAGTGCTTTGCAGAGTGATGAATAATTGACCAGCGATCGGACAGATGGCCGGATAGTGCAGTGCTGACAGACAAACGTGAAAATGACCAGGTACCAACACGATTTAAATGGATTATGGGAAGGCCCAAAAAAACCAATGGGGAGAGGATCTCAGCAGTAAAGAGGTACTGGAGTGATGAAATGTGCAGTGAAGGAAGGAGGGGCTCTGGCTGTAGAAAGCCTAGTGAAAAAGACGAGGAGCTTTGAGGATAGTGCGCTGATTCAGAGAAAGCTGGAGAAGATCCAACAGAGGAGAAGAGGCAGGGGACCTGCGAGGGACGCAGGAGGGGAGTCTCGCAGCAGAGGCTGAATGCGCAGCAGCCTTTTGGTTGCACAGGATGGTAGACCAAAAACAGAGGGAACTACAGTAATCCAGGCATGAGAGAACAAGGACCTGGATAACTATGTGGTATGCTGAGAGGGGACAAAACTGAAGGATTTTTCGAAAGAGATGGAGTATAGTACAGTTTATTGATCTGGGTGGCCACAGAAGGCATGTGGTCACAATAAAGACCGAGATAGCTGGCTTCAGAGAGTATGGTAGGAGCAGAGCCTAAGTGGGTAGGCCATCAGAGTCCCAGCAGGAGATGTCCTTGCCAAACCCCAAGGGTCTCTGTTCATGTCGAGCTTTGAGCATGAGAGAGATAAGATGCATGTGAGAACAGCAATAATTCCGGAGAGGAAACTGTAATGGACATCTGGGGAAGAGCACTCAATTCTAATAAGTAGCTGGGTGTCATCAATGTAAGAGGCAAGGGAGAAGCCTAAGGATTTTATCCTGGGGACATGGGGTGTGACAGATGTTGAAAAGGGTGGGGTAAGAGAAGGTCAGGGGGACACGTCAGGAGATGGATCAAAAAAAGAGGAAGATGCTGTGCTGGACTACAGTTGTAGAGACCGACCTTGATATAGGCACGTGTTTTGTCCAAGATGTCAAATAGGTGGAGCCTAGAGACATGCATTGTGGCAGATCATATGGAATGCTGCCAACAGGTCAAGTAGTAGGGCAGCAGAGCATTACTGGGACACGATGAGACAGAGGTTGCACAGTATGGTTCCAAAAACAGTTTCAGTACTCAGCTTTGGCATAGTAAAGACTAGCTAACTGCAGATTGCTCACCTTTTGAATACTCCTCAGGCATTAGACAGGATCTGGAAAATCTTAAGCAGTACCCCTGTGCGACAGCAGGTGGTACCATGTGGCTTTGCACTGACATCAATCAGCTCCGGTAGTGGCGTGCCGGGCCTAATATAGGCAACATGATATCAGTTGCTTTCTGAACTGTCCAGCCCGCAGACATAGATTCAAAACTTCAGATTAGAAGTGACCAGAGTGCAGATCTCTAATTGGAACCTTTTTAAATGAAGAGTCCATTTCACAGAATAGGGTGGAGTGCAGGGTCATTGAGGAATCTTCAGTTAGAATGAGTCTCAACCAGCGAGGGCGTTACCGACCAAAGCAGTAACTCCCAGCTGCTGGATCTGTGAACTGACACAAACCAAAATGTTTTGTGTGGCCGAACAACACTTCTGCAAACACAAGGAGATGCTGGACGGAGCGCTGAAACTTTTCAGACACTCTCCCCCAGTCACAGATCTGGGTTGAATCCATCATCATTCTTTAGCTCACTTCGCCACCTCAGTTCAGACCCAGCTATATGCAAATCAGTCATGACCCTGTGCCTCATGGGAACAGTCCAGACCGAACTGCCAAGCCAGGTCTTCCCTGAACCGGAAACAAGCATCCTGGGAGCAACACTTCTGACAGCTTAGCATCAAGTGGGTCTATTTGCTTGGTAGCACACCAAGCCACACATTTTTCCCAACAGAACGGCATATAAAGATTTGGTTGAGGGACACCTGGCTGCCAAGATGATGTTAACAACTTCAGGAGGAATATCAAAAGCGCTCAAATGCCTCCTCTTAATCTCCAAGCATGGAAGTAGTGTGCACGCAGGTTGGAATTCTAAAACGCTACCTTGCTGCGACAGGAAAGCCCACAGAAGAGGCAGCCTGATCGGAGGGTAGGTGATCATGCCCAGGAGTTCTGGATGCTACACTGTGTCCAAACCAGTGCCACTAGACGAGTTGAGCCTAGTCAGTTCAGATCTTCTTCAGAACTCAGGCAGGTAAGTTATAGGCAGAAAAGTGCACAGGAGTCCAGAGTTCCACTGTACATGGAACGCGTCCAAACAAGAGACACCTTGGAAACCCCACAGTGCAAAAGTGCTGACATTAGGCGGTGTCAGTGACCGCAAAAATATCAAGCCAACATTCTGTTCACTACCTCCGATCCATTTGTGATCCATGAGGCATTGACAGTTGTTGAGATGCAGACAGGTGGCCCACCTCTAGGAGAATCTCCTGGTGTTCCAGCCATCTCCAGCAGTGCAGAGCCTCCTGGCACAGGGTTCATAACCCTACCCCGCCCTGTATGTTGCAATACCACATGACGGTGGTGGTGTCCATGAGTACCTGTACCAACATCCCTTTGAAGGAAGGAAGGAAGGAAGGAAAGCTTTTCATGCCAAGCGGATGGCTCAGAGTTCCAGAAGACTGGTGAGGTCTTTGCCAAAGACAGACAACTAATCCTCACCTCTCAAACGCGGCCACCCAAGCCCAGGAGCGAGGTATCGGTCTATTGTCAGCTCCGGTGGGGTAGTGAGAGTGGTCTGCAGTTGACCCAATGCAGTCCAGCAGCCACCACTGCACATCTTTTACAGTCTCCTCTAAAATCTGTACTTGATCAGAGAGATCCCCAAGTGCTGTACCTACTAGTACTTCAGATCCCACTGCAGAGCCTGCTGTACAACAGGATGCAGGTGGCCATCAGTGCCAGCAGCCTCAGCAAGGTCCTCACAGAGAACCAGGACAGAGGTTGAAACATTGGCATCATAGCCCAAAGTCCTGAACTCTTTTCCGTGGCAAAGGCAAAAACTGTTTCCGGAATGGTTCCAATGAAGGAGAGCTCCTGTGAAGGAGAGCTCCTGTGAAGGAGTCAGGTGTGACTTTGTCACATTGACAGTGAATCCCAAGGATATGAGGAGGCTTGCCATAATCTGGAGGTAGGCGACGACTGCATGGGGTGAACCCACCTTCAACAGCCAGTCGTTGAGGGAGGGTAAAAGACTTCAAACCCTGCCCCCTAAGATATTCCGCAACCACCACCATCACTTTCGTGAATGCCGGAAAGGTGCTGGTAAGGTGACCTGGGAGCACTGGGACCTGAAAATTATTGTTCCCTACCTTGAACCGCAGGTAGCACCTGTGGGCCTGAAGGACACCAATGTGGAAACCAACCTCCTGCAATTCCAGTGCTACCATCCAGCATCCAGGGGCAACATCACACAGAGCCTGTTCCATGGTGGGCATTCTGAACTTGTCTTTCAGCAGAAAGGCATTGAAAGGGAGAAGGTCTAAAATGGGACAGAGGGCCCCCCATCCTTGTATAGCACCAGGAAGTAGCAGGAATAACAACCTGTGAGAAACAGGGTTACTGGTTGAGGAGGGTGAAACCCTACTCAAGCAGCAAACACAATCCTTTTCAGAGTGAGGCACAAACGAACCACAAATTAACCTGTGCTTGGCACAGAGCAGTCAGGCTTTACTTGGAGGCAAGGTGTAAAGTATTTAAGTAGCACTTCAAACAGTAAACAAGTATTAACACAACACAAGAAAATTCCCACAGCAACTTAGAAAACTAGAGCAAAATGTAATAAAGACCAAAACTACCAAAACCCCAATTAGTAGAATCTGAGATTTGAAATGTTAAAGTTTTAAGTGAAAATAGCACCAAAAAGCTCAAAGTGACACTTGCAGCTATCTGGCTGTGCGTGGCCTGGAGAGAGTCACAAGTTCAGGCCGACCGCGATGGAGCACGTGTTGGATACAGGGATCAGGTTAGTTCTGCTGAAAAGTTACCTTCTCAGGCAGGCACAAAGAATCCTGTTCATGCTGGAGGGAGCGCGATGAGCAGAGAAGCGTCCCGGGCGATCGTCAATGTAGTGTGAAGAGCAGGCCTGGTGTTGCAAATGGCTGTCGTAGCATGAAGATCCTGTTGTGGTCGCAAATGGTCATGCCAGTACTTCGCGAGGGCACTCCCCGTGAGTGGTCGATGCTGTAGCACAATGGGTATGGCTGACGGAACTTCGCATTTGAGGGCTGTGTGAGTGTCATGGTTTTTCGCACCAATAGCACCGTCAGTGGTTTGAAGATGCCAAAAACTTCAATTCAGTTTCTCTGAGGCCATAACAAGAGTCCAGGACCTGTGGGGCACCACTTGGGGGCCAGGGGCTTGCTCCAGAGGGATCTGGGTACTGGTTCAGGTGGTTAGGAGCCTATTCTGTCCCAGTGGCTCTGAAGAAGAGGCCAGCAGACTAGCCCTTGGAGACACTCTGGGAGTCCTGGGTTCAGGAGCAGGTCCAAATCCCTCTGACTCGGGTAGGAGGGAAGTAGTCGTTCTTCCTGACACAGTTTTGACAGGTCCAGAAGTGTACGGAAGAGATGGTGTCTGGGGGTCCAATATTTATTCCTGGGTCTCCCTTTGAAGTGGGAGAAGTTTCTAGAAGTTTGCCTTCAGAGTGCAAAGGTTTCCTGCCCGGACTCCAGACTAACTATAGAGAGATGTGCAGCCCTTTGTGTGGAGGCAGGACACTGCCTATTCAAGAGTATGTAGAACTGTGCCCAGCTCTGCCCTCCCATACTGCCAGTGATGGCCCATCCAGGCACAACTAAGCTCCCTATTGTGTGTGGCTGTCTCAGAGGAATACACAAAGCCCAACTGTCCGCTACATCCAAGCATGTGACCCAGATCAGGCTGCAGGCACTAAATGGCTAATACAGGAAAATGCCAAAATTTGAAATGTAAAAAGAACAATTGGACAGAATGTTGAACAATGTCAAACACTCACCCTAATACAGAGATCTGGGCCTATATCCATCATTTTCTTTTGCTCCCCAAACATAAGGCACACTAATTCTGACCTTTCTGAGCCCCAAAGAGTTGGAAACAATGAAAGGAAGACTATGCAAATAATACTCGCCATGTATGTCTAGGTGGTTGGTAAGGCAGAACGGACAGCCAATGCAGGCTAGAGTTTATTTAAGAGTCAAGACTGTCTCCCATGGGAGAAATCAAGGAAGTCCCTAGTGTGCAATATGAAGTGCAGGTGGTGCTCACCAGCAACCACTGGTGCACCTTAAAAACAGCATGACAGCAGCAGCAAAACAAACTCTGCCCACAGGCGGCAGTTGAACTGCACTATTCATGCACCTGCAGAAGAAATAAATCACTGCAGCAGTAGTACAAGTTTACGTCTCTCCCTCCGCTAAGAAATCAGTATGTTGTGGAAGACACAAAACTCTGGATTAGGTGCTTAACCCACAGATGACTGTAAAAGTGGAATAGTGAGTGATTATGCAAGTGCTGCCACCACTTTGGCTCAGATGACCTTCCATCTCAGCACACTTGTTGTCACTCTCCTTCACGCTTCCTGCATTCTCTCGCTGCCCCATCAGTGATGTTTGTCACTCTGAAAGTCCTGCAGCGATCATTGGGTCCTGCCACGACTGCAATTCCCACTGCTGCCACATCCTGTAGTCATGCTGCTGCTGCTTCATGTAGATCCTACTGCTTCTATTCACAGGCACATTTGCCAATGAACCCAGGATCTCATGGGCCTCCTTTCCTTCCGTTTGTCATATTTTCTCGTCTCTTCTTCTTTTAAAATGCCTTTTCAATGTCCTCCTTACTACCCCCCTCTCATATTGCCAATTAATAGAATTCTTAAGTGCAGTTGAAAAATGTTTGATATAATAAGTTTGAGTTCCATTATTTCTATGGCTCTGGAACCTAATAGTTTTAAATATTGGTTATATCCTGTATATCTTAGTGATCAGCAGCTAGGGTGATAATTAGAAATGTAATAGAAGTTTCGCCCTTACAGTAACTTTTGATGCACTTTATTATTGTTTTAATACAATAGAAGTTGCAATTACTGCACGTTAGCACTTTAAAATGAAACATGTGTAATATTCTGCTGCAGAAACTATTGAAGTATTTAATATATTTTATTCTTGTCGTTAGATACAGCGAATTTGTATGCTTTGCACGCTGTCACTTTAAACTGCAAAAATTTGCAATATGTTGTAGTAATTAATGTATGGTGATTTGATCTGTTTTTTGGACACTTATGATTGTATTGGCGAATTTTTTTATAGTATATGTGGTACAGTTTTTAAATGTGATGTAAAGAGGTTTTGATTGCAATTATTTTTATTAATCAAGCAACAAAGTATATTATATATATATATATACAAACACACACACACACTATCATACATATGGTCTATGTCTCACGCACATTATCCATCTGTTGAATTCTTCCCCCTTGCAAAGTCCACTTACGTGTCCTGCTCCACACCCCTTGGCTCTCTTCTCCCACACACCTTTACCCATTTTATGGCATCCGGGTCCCTTTCTTTGTCACCACCTGTTTCTTACACACGCACACACTTTTTCACTCTCACACAGACACACATACCAAGGATGCCTGCTCTTTTTATGTGCCCCCGCCCCCCCCTCCTTTGGAGTGATAACACGGAACATTTTTCAAACTTACCCGGACTTAGGTGACCTGCTGATTATGTCACAAGAGAACTATGCAGGACTGTTAATTTTAAATCGAAGTAGCAATTAAACAAACTCAAAGGAATCTAATGTGTGGTTTTTGCTTAACCACAGCTGCTTTTTGGATTTTTTTTTAATGATTTTAACATGAAGGGTCGGAGTAGCCAATAGAGAAATTTGGAGTGCCTGAAGGGCTGGTCTGAAGTCAGTTTATGGGATGTTTGTGACCGTTTTTTACTGTTGATTTCCCAGATATTACCACAAACATTGCCTGAAAAATAACTATTCAGTTTGTCCTAAGTTCAAAGCCGTGAATTGCAAATGTGGAACCCTTTTCTAGCTACCTGATTCTCCAATGGGAGCACTGTTGATTTGGTGACCGGGCCAATTTTCTGTCACAGTCCGACCATGTAAACATGGATATTTAGTTGAGAAAAATAATTAAGATACAAATTTGAACCATTTACAAGCTGCTGGACTTGGCATTTATTCTTTGGTTTTCTGTGTACTGAGTAGCAGCTGGAATGTCTTTGGCCAATGTTATGTGGAGCAAGCGAACCCCCGCCTAAATTACTACACCGAGGTCAGGCAGGCACGTGCCCACCGGAACGGAAAGACTTTGAAGGCGCGCGCGCTGCCGCCTTGCTATCCCACCCTTACTTTTGCACCGGCATATATTGCTACTTTTTCCAGCAAAACGAATTTTCAAATACCATCCTCACACTCGGGCTTCGAAAGGATTCTCTCAGGGTTTATTTTTCATAACCGTCGCTACACAACATGAGGCTGGCTATTAATTAGATACAAGTTCACGCTTCTGAGCAAGTGCAGGCATTCCCCGGAGAATTCAAAGCAGAAGTTGGCCGGCCTACCTGCCAGCCATCTGGACTGCTCAACCCTGTTATGTAACCCATACCATTTCTGTCTCTGAAACAAAAACACACAAAAACATTAAAGCAGAAAAAAACAGAAGGGGAAATAAGCTTAGCTGGAGCCGTCTACGCACCCGCGCCCTGTGAGGAATGGGCGTCACAGCCATGCACAGCAAGGACGCCAGCATTACAGCAAAAGCAATCTCGATGAGACAGTGGGAGCAATAATTCACCATCTAAAGGTCAATTGGCCAGGAAACGAGAACAACATCACTGATTTTGTCAGCGTGTAACATATTTAAGCTTTCGGGAGGCAGTGTTTTAATTTCAACAGCCTGCTGCTGAATTTGTCAACGAGCAGAAAACTCGAACAGCAGAAAAAAGGTCGAGCTCTCCTCCTGAATTGTGACACTTCTGGGGAGCATCAGCCTTGAGGAAGCGAGCAAGATGGCGGGGGAAGCCCTTCTTAGACAATATCTGCTTCCACAGGCTGTCCAGCACAGCTGGGGGAAAGCAGGAACTCGGATACTGGAATCAATATCTAACCCAGGCTTCTCCAACAAGGTGACCACCTGGCATTGAGGCAAATACATAACATGGAGTCAAAATTCAGGAGAAAGGAGCATAATTCAAGATGAAAGGTCAATTTTACGGACACATCCAAGGAGAACAACTGATGGACAGAATGCATAACAATGTCATACACCCACCCCAGTACAGAGATCTGGGCCTAAATCCATCGTTTTTTTGCCCACCATGCCATAGCAGTTTGAACCAAGCCATATGCAAATCAGTCTTGACCCTGTGCCTCATGGGAACAGTCCAGCCGAACTGCCAAGCCAGGTTTTCCCTGGACTGGAAACAAGCATCCTAGGACCGGTTTCGGGGTTTCACCCCTCATCAGCCAGGATAGCTTGACTCCAGTGGCATTGAGAGCATGGGACCCACGTATGGGCATACCCGTCCCACTCGAGGTGACAAATACAAAAAGAACAAATTGATGGAAAGAATGCCGAAGAATGTCATACATCCACCCCAGTACAGAGATCTGGGCTAAATCCATTGTTGTTCTGCTCACCATGCCATTCCAGTTTGAACCCAGCCATATGCAAATCAGTCTTGACCCTGTGCCTCAAGGGAACTGGGGTGAATGTATGACATTGTTCTACATTCTGTCCATCAATTGTTATTTTTGCATTTGTCACCCCGAGTGGAAAGGGTATGCCCAGACGTGGGTCCCTTGCTCTCCATGCCACTGAAAATCAAGCAAGCCTGGCTGAAGACTGCTGAAATGCCAGAAACCGGTCCTAGGATGCTTGTTTCCAGTCCAGGGAGGACCTGGCTTGGCAGTTCGGTCTGGACTGTTCCCATGAGGCACAGGGTCAAGACTGATTTGCATATGGCTGGGTTCAAACTGGAACGGCATGGTGAGCAAAAAAACGATGGATTTAGGCCCAGATCTCTGTACTGGGGTGAATGTATGACATTGTTCTACATTCTGTCCATCAATTGTTATTTTTGCATTTGTCACCCCGAGTGGAAAGGGTATGCCCAGACGTGGGTCCCTTGCTCTCCATGCCACTGAAAATCAAGCAAGCCTGGCTAAAGACGGCTGAAATGCCAGAAACCGGTCCTAGGATGCTTGTTTCCAGTCCATGGAGGACCTGGCTTGGCAGTTCGGTCTGGACTGTTCCCATGAGGCACAGGGTCAAGACTGATTTGCATATGGCTGGGTTCAAACTGGAACGGCATGGTGAGCAAAAAAACGATGGATTTAGGCCCAGATCTCTGTACTGGGGTGAATGTATGACATTGTTCTACATTCTGTCCATCAATTGTTATTTTTGCATTTGTCACGCCGAGTGGAAAGGATATGCCCAGACGTGGGTCCCTTGCTCTCCATGCCACTGAAAATCAAGCAAGCCTGGCTGAAGACGGCTGAAATGCCAGAAACCGGTCCTAGGATACTTGTTTCCAGTCCAGGGAGGACCTGGCTTGGCAGTTCGGTCTGGACTGTTCCCATGAGGCACAGGGTCAAGACTGATTTGCATATGGCTGGGTTCAAACTGGAACGGCATGGTGAGCAAAAAAACGATGGATTTAGGCCCAGATCTCTGTACTGGGGTGAATGTATGACATTGTTCTACATTCTGTCCATCAATTGTTATTTTTGCATTTGTCACCCCGAGTGGAAAGGGTATGCCCAGACGTGGGTCCCTTGCTCTCCATGCCACTGAAAATCAAGCAAGCCTGGCTGAAGACGGCTGAAATGCCAGAAACCGGTCCTAGGATGCTTGTTTCCAGTCCAGGGAGGACCTGGCTTGGCAGTTCGGTCTGGACTGTTCCCATGAGGCACAGGGTCAAGACTGATTTGCATATGGCTGGGTTCAAACTGGAACGGCATGGTGAGCAAAAAAACGATGGATTTAGGCCCAGATCTCTGTACTGGGGTGAATGTATGACATTGTTCTACATTCTGTCCATCAATTGTTATTTTTGCATCAAGGGAACAGTCCAGCCCGAACTGCTAGGCTAGGTTCTCCCTGGACTGGAAACCAGCATCCTAGGACCGATTTGGGGATTTCACCCCTCATCAGCCAGGATAGCTGGACTCCAGTGGCATGGAAAGCACAGGACCCACGTCTGGGCATACCCGTCCCACTTGGGGTGACAAATGGTATTCCCATGAGGAACAGGGTCAAGACTAATATTGCATTTGGCTGGGTCTAAACTGGGGTGGCATGGTGAGCAAAAGGACTATGGATTTAACTCAGATCTCTTGACTGGGGGTGAATGTTTGATTTATTCAGCATTTCTGCCATCATTTGTTTGTGTAGCACATCCAAGGAGAGACCATACCCCACTATGTTTTCAATGCATTTATTTACTGTTTTCTACACAGCACTATTAATTCACTATGGTCTTTATGTAATTCATTATGTCCTTGTTAAATGGAAAATTAATGCCCTTGAGCACAGTTTCAAGAGCATTAACCCTGCCCAAATCTATCCAATCTGTCTTGGAGAGAAAGCTAAAGCAAATACACTTCTGATTATGTTTTTGAACATTTTAAAATCCATGCCAAACAGTTTGGGGAACATTAAGGTACGTTACCATCTGATATTTTAGAAAAGTTGAACAGAAACTCCTGGCTCCCCTCAACCTCTTGTGAACATTAAGCCTAAAAAAATTGAGCTAGAGCAGATGGCGACAGTCTCATACCTAATGCCAGGATGTGAGGTACCACAACTTGTCTTTTGGCTCACAGCACTATAGTGAGAGTCCGGAACTTTACATTTATCTCAGAACTGGGAGCCTAGACTATCAAAGAGAATTAAAGAGCAGGACGAAATCGAGATAAAACGAGAGATCCACAACTACCAATTAAAAGAGTTGTTGCTAAGAACCGGACAAATAATGAAGAGAAGAACAGGGTATGATAATTCCTAAAATCAGACAAGATGGGCTTACCATGAGTATCAGAAAGTATTGTGTACCTGGAGATTCATCTCAGCAGAGAGGAGAGAAACAAAAGAAGCACTGTCAAGTGGTTGAACAATCAGCAATCCTGGCAAACTCTGCTGATGCAATGGGCCGCTGGCCTTGCTTGTGAAGGGTAAGCAGAGGCCAGACCCCTTTGAAGATTGTCTCAACTGCACACACTATCCAGGTCTTAAAATGGTTCTGTAGTCGAGCCGGGTCCGAACCAGTGATCTGGCTCATCCCTAAGTGCCAAAGTACATGTAGAATCTTTAAAATATCTGGATGTAAATTACACAAGTAAAACGTAAGAACATGGTAAAGTTTTTATAATGTAAGGAGTGTTTAACGTATGGTAGTGTTTTCCCCATTATATACAATTAGACACCAGACTGAACATGGGAATCAGTTACCTTTCGATGCTTAAGTACTAATATCTACCATTCCCTCACTGATTTGCAGGATGGAAGTCTGGCCAGAGCGACAAGTTCCCTTCAAGCCCAGTTTGCTGTTTGGTCTTCTCTTCCACTTTCAATAATGGACCGCATGGCCAGGGCTTTAAGTGGGCTGGGTCCTTCCGATGCTGAGCACCGGCAGTTCTAAAAAGCAGGAACTGAGACGGGCCCCTAGCGGGCGCTCCATTTTTTCCCTCACCCTCAGGGTGGGAAGAAAATCTCAACTCTGCAGCAGTACCACCCTTTACTGCTTTTGAGGTAACTACAAAGAGACTCGTTAAAGTTCTTTCAGTCTCATAATTTCAGAACTGAAGGATTTTCATATTATATACAACAAAGCCATACTTGTTGCTTATGCAACTAAACCATTGACAAAGCCAACAGTTTTGGCTTGTTGTAGATGAAATGTTACTTGTATTATATGTGTGGATGCAATGACACAGCAAAATACTAGTTGGGCGGCATACTATGCTAAGCAAATATTTTTAGCTTATTTTTAAGACACGCCCTTAATTTCATTGGCCACTCCCCTTTGAGAGACCTCTCAGTTTTTTCATCCCTCCTAAAGCCCGGAGCATGGCTTTAGTGAAGATGGTGGTGCTACCCCAGTTATTGTATTATATTATTTTGCAAACCTTCCCTTTCACATCTCTCATTCCTTCTTCAGGCACCTCAACACGTCCCACTTCTTATTTGGGGGCTTGAGGGCCACCAGGTATCTCTTTCCACTCCAAATCTACCCATGACTGCGGGTGGAATAGCCCTTCTGTCCTTAAAACACTTATTTAGCTGCATAGTTTCCAACTGCTGTTTTTCTGGTTGTCTGGCCACCTCCTGCATGAGACTGGGTTAACTAGCAAAGACTTTAAGGAAGGATTGCTGCACTACTCATGGTTTCCTACTGACCATTCTACCAAACGCCACCCTGGATAATTCCACAAGACTTTCTCTTGCCTTATTAGAACCTGTAAACTTAATACAATTTAGAAGCCCTGTCCTCCTGCAGTACGTTTGCTAGGCCACCCCATTAACACAGGATGGCTTCTCTCAGGGCAACTTCCTCAGTGGCATGCTTCAGGCCTCTACAAATCGGGATTGGTTTGTAGACGGCAAGCTACTAGATTTCCAAACTCTTATGGCAGACTACAGTTTTCACCCGGCTCAATTCATTTCTCACAAACACCTTTAAAAACAAGCACTGGCATAGCCAATATGTCTCGCTTTTTGGACCTTATAAGTATTTAGTTATGCAGCACAATATCCTTGGTGCAGGGGGTCAGTATCTCAGAAAGGCTGTGGCAGTAGCCCAACACCACACAGGTCAGCTATGCCTGATGTTATTTGACAGAATCACGCCTTCAGTCAACATTTCGTCAAAGTCTTTTTTTTTCAGCAATAATACTAAAAACAGACCCAGGAACCCCACAGAGCTTGGTCATTTCATGAAAGATAGCAGTGAATCTGGAGATCCTCAAGATGGCAGCCAGTGTTTTGAGTACCTTTTTTCGCTCAAGATTTAATTTTTCTTCTCTCTTTAGCTAGAAGACCTGAGAGTATCATAGTTCTGCACTCCTAGACAATCCGTGAGTGGGTTCTTCTTGATCTTTTTAGGGTCATACCGCGCATCTGTATCTTTTCCTCAACCCCGCCTCCCCCCCTTCAAGTCTGGTTGAGAAGGCAATTAGGAATGTAACTGCAATGACTTATGTGTGTGGCTTACAGGCACATTTGAAGGGTCTCAAACATCACAAAAGCCTGACCCACTGGTACACTGCCTCCGATGAGGTGTCTGTCCGGGCAAAGCTTCTAGGAAAGTGTGTGCTACAGAACATCTACAATGGGATAAAGGTAGAGTCTCATCTCTCAGGCAGTCACTCCTACCGTTTTCTAACAAAATAGCTCTACTATTGGAGCAGTACTTTGTAGTGATACTTTTCACTTGTACGCATCTTCCTAAGACTCTTGTGAGGTCACTCAGGAGATGCATCGTCCATAAAAGTCTTGAGAGCACTCCTTGAGAGCAGAAATGCCTTCCTTCAGTTGCAGGAGGGCGGAAATGGTAACAAACGTGCGGTATGGAAGCGCTAATGCTTCTGGGGGATGTGCCACCTCTGCAGTACCCAAGTGGCATCTGGTAAGAGGGGTAATCTGGCATCATCTACCAATGCAAGATTTGCAATAATACCCTCCGCAAAAAACTCTGGAATTTTCTGGACCTACAGCCACTGATGCTGGTTGTCACCCAGACACTGGTGTGAGAAAGAGACACACTAAGTGACAATAAGGCACTCAATATCAAAAACATCTGACACGATCAAGATGGCCACAATAGCAAACAAGTGTATCCCAAAATCCTCAACTTCAAGACATGGGACTAGTACTATAATGTACTTGATGTCAACTGCAAGCGTCAGTGACCGTGAAATTTGCCAGTCTTCTTCAGAGTTGGGTGAGATGAGGAGGAAACAGGCTCTCATTCCCGTGCAGTAGGAGAGACCACTCTGTACATGCCAATTTACCTGGTTTTGACTTTGAATTGGATCACCACTCCATGACTCAATTTTCTTGAAGTCATATTGTGGCATATGCCACCTTCTTAACAGTGTGACAGTCAAAAAGACAAACCTCACACAAGTCATGGCTGTCCTTCAGAAATTATATCAAGACACAACAAGAGAACCGCCTGCTGAAAAGAACACACTTAGTGACAGAGAAGAAATGAAATCCCCAAAACTGTATAAAACACTTACCTGAAGAAAAAGGATGAAAACCTTACGTCAACTAACGCCTTCCGAGCCGTTTGGGAGCCAGAGTCAGTGAGCGCCAAAAAGTGTCTATATATACACCATTTTCTGCTTTCCTTGTAATTGTATAACTTTGGGCTACAGCCGTGATTTTAGCAAACTATTCTAATTTTTGTCTACTTTGGGTGATCAGATTAGGTTTTTAAAATGACAAACTGTATAAGTAAGTTCTCCAGTCAAATCTGCTTGCAATTTAAAATCGGTGAGTTTTGGGATCCTGCATATAAACAGAGGTATTCTTGCTTTTGTGAATATTAGAAAGTATAACTGAGTGACTCTCCGTGCTGTCTTTCATGGTTTACAGGCCAACAGCTGAGCTGACAGATCATATAGTTACAAACAAAAACAGGATGAAATTTCCTGAAATAAAAGCATGTCAACATACGTTTCTAGCATAATGCTAGTATTTAGCTATGGATGTATTATGTTATATTTGACTGCTTGATTTGCTAACTCGACAGGAATCAATTTGGAGTGCACGTTTATCAGTTAAATAAATGTGTAACTGTACAACTTAATTTATTCACAAAATGCATACCAATAAGAATGCCAAAAAATAAACATGACTAAATTAAGACGGAATAGTGAAAAAAAATCCCAAAAATTAGAAGCTCTAATAGAACACACAACGACCGAGGTGAAGACAGCAGATACCATCCTGCACTTTAAAAATAACGCTGTTCCTATTTGTAGGTTCTTTCAAACCAAAATGCAACCCAGTTGAAAATACACAGAAGCCCATTATGAGCTACTACACTACCCACCCCTACCTCGTTTCCCATAAATGTAAATATAACAGGCTGGACCATGGATACTCTATATTATTAAAACAATGTGTCAGCAAACTGGCGCGAAGGTTTCTTGAAGCACTACTTAATGTTGCAAAGGAATTTAGGGAACATTACATTTGCAAACAGCGATAAGACACGACGGACAGGTATGTGTAATCACGTGAGAATAACGAAACTTTGGGCAAGGGCAGATTGAGGGACATTTTAAACAAAGTGAGATGTGAGTTGTAACCACAGTTCATCTTGAAAAAACAGCTAAACCTATAAAGTTTCGAGTCTCAATACAGTTTGTCTGGCTTAATCACAGGAGGGGGAAACATTTAACAAGCTGCTGCATAAATGTTTTACAGATACTCGCTACTTTATAATTTCACAGGCTTCACGCACATTTGTTCATACTCACGTTTCTGGGACAGCAGAGAGGGGATCCGGTGAGGCTGCTGCTGGAACAGCATCTGCGGCTTAGCTCCCAGAATGCCTTGCTTCGGCATTGACCGTGCCGCCGTGAAAGTGACGCAGCCGCGAAAGTGAAACTGATGAAAGTGGCATGGGGAGTCAGTTCACAAAGGAACTAAACTCAACTAGAGAACGGCAATTTTTAAGATGAGAATTGGCTGCTGTGCACAGATTAAAGAGGTATCCGTGAAGGCCAAATGAAAGTAAAGACGGGGCTCACCCTGATCAAATCACAACTATGGCAGCATACAAGGACGCGAGTGGTGCGTGCGCGCGATGGGAAAAGAGAAAGCAGGCTGGCGAGTGGTGTGCGATGTGCGCACACCATGACAAGAGAGGAAAGCCATATGGCACCTCTGCTCTGAGGCCAGCCAGATTTTGGTAGGACTTTTAAAAGCCCATTTACTAAATGTCTCGCAGAGCAGCGCATGTGCTGGCTCAGGCGAGACCTAAAAAAATCATTAAATGACATTTGATATCCTCCACCTAGCACCTACCCCACATGAGGTACCAAACACTCTACGTACTGGCGGCAACTGATAAGATGGGTGTACAGCGCTTTCCGCAACATAGGAACCACTCCAGGGCTCCTCTCCATACTAACTGGGAGACTGACATGGCCAAACCTCTGCATTATGCGGACTGGGCTTAAATATTGGAATATCCCCACAAAGTACCCCGCAATTCCCATTTTAAGTGTGATCAATTTAATATTTTGAACTAAGCCTACCTTACATGTTGTTCAAATAAGGAAATATACACATGAGCCGCATCTGCATGTCCTCGCAGTATGCATATTCCTTCGTACAATTATAGAAGAACAGTGTTGGGCTAGTTATAAAGTTAGCACACAATTGTTAAATGTTTGTGTAACAGACTGACCCAGGATACATTGTCCATCCCCAACCCTCTGCCTAGTCACCGCTGCCTTAACTATCAGGTAAGGGAAGTTGAGCAATGAACCCTTTAGTACTTGGAAGAAAGTGTTCTAGTGGGGACATCATGACAGTTTGTCAGAGCATATAGCCCTTAGACCACTGCCTTGTGTAGTTGCTTAGATGTAACATACACAACTAGTTTATAGAAACCAAGGGTGTGTGTGTCAGGTGGATTACAGATGAAGAATAACATCCTTAGTGGTCTTTAAAGCCCTCCATCAAAATATCCCACACCTGTGCAATAAATTATTTTCTCAGACCAGCCCATTCCTACTCATGTAACAGTGTGCTCTCAGATCAAAAATGAGAGCAAGATCATGACCTAACTTAAGATAGTGGGAGGAAGTGAATCCTTCTATTGCAGTGTAATGTGTTTTGCTGGAAGAGCCAGGTCAAGGCAGTTGATAGAGGGTTTCTTTAACTTGGGGTGCGAATATGCCTTATAGGACCATTTCGGGGGTATTCGTTAGTACATGGCCCATTGTTAGCAAATTGAGAACTCTGCCAGTATGAAAGAAGTATTGGGCTGGAACAAAACATATGAAGCAAATCGGCATCTTTTTAAAGTGAACATTTCTAAACATGAACCTTAACACATTTATTAACCCTTCCTCTTCACAACACCAGGAGTGAACAGTGAACAAATTATCTGGTGACCCTTACATCATGTCCAATATTATTGTTGGCAGGACATTACAGGGTTATAAAATATACAAGTATTTTGTACACAGTCCATCTTAAACTAAACTACATGAAACTAAACTACATGAAAGTGCTCTTAAATGCCACCATCAAGGAATTTAGACACATGATGTAAATTGATTTAACTTCGATCCCACAATTTAGTAATGCAGGGAATCTGGGATTTGAACCCTGGTTTCCTGGTAACACAGTGCACTTAAGCCACTGACTAGATTAATTTTCCTCAATCCCCTGTAAAACAAGACAACAGTGTTTTTGTACTTTTTTGAAGACGAGTAGTACACTGTGTTAAATACAGATCACAGGTTAATCTGACACAATATCTTAAAAAAGAAAGAAAGGTTGATAATGAGAGTATAGGAATGCAGGTCAGCATATGCTAATATCACTGTCCTTTTAGACACTATAAAGCTATTCTAGAGGTGTGCGAGCCCCGGAATGCTTGGGCCATGCTTGAGCCTGAAGCCTGGCTCTGGCTCAGCTTGAGGTACTATTGAAATCTGAAGCCCATAACTAGTCAAGGTTTCATGTGGCTTCTGCTTGCCTCCCACCGTCTACCCAGGAGGTGGCGTTGGGGCCAGAGATGGCAACTTTGGAACTGGGGAATCAGGTTTGAGCCTCCGCATCGGCTCAGCACCCTGCGATTCTGGGCAAACCACTTCATATCCCAATGCCTATAAACAATGGATGTGACCCTCTGTAATGTAAGTGGTACTCATGTAAAGTTCTAAAAATACTTTTGGGTCGAGTTCACACTATATAAAAGCTACAGAAAAATGCACAAAGTAAAACCAAACCCTCAACATAAGGAAAGACAAATGCATACCCCATTCCCTAGTTGAGTCATACAAAGTTAAATTAGAAACCTGGATACATTGCGTCTTCCCCACTTAAATTGTGTGATCTTTGACAAATATTTTACTTCGCCATAACTATTTTTCTTCATTAATCCACATGAAATCACTTTTTTTAAATTTGTGAGTTCTGAATACTAGTTGTACAAAAACCTACTGCATTTGATTTAACTGACTAGAATGTGAGATATTAACATCAATGCTTCATGTTGAAAAAAAGACTTCTTTTGAATTTTAAAGCTACTTTATCATATTTGATATGATGTTTATTATGCAAACATATCAGGGCTCGGCTTGTGCACAGGCTCTAAGATCTGAGCCAGGCCCTTGGCTCAGCTCTCCTTGTTACTTTGTTGGCTTGCCCAACTCGAAGCTATTCAATGCAGTGGTTGAGGTGCATTATAAACAAGCATTTGCAATGCAATAGGGCTTGTATTCACACAACTTTGAGCTATTGCCATTGTAAATAACAATGCCTTTTATTTAGGTTTTGGGTTTTAAAACACAAATAAAAGGCATTGTCATTTACAACACTAATAGCTTAAACTCTCGTAAATGCGAGACCTATTGCATGCAATAAAGGGCCTTCTCGACCGCGT
This sequence comes from Triturus cristatus, assembly GCF_964204655.1. Lineage (NCBI taxonomy): Eukaryota > Metazoa > Chordata > Amphibia > Caudata > Salamandridae > Triturus > Triturus cristatus. Next base: position 1,061,989,112 of record NC_140590.1, read on the forward strand.
ATTAGATTGTAAATATCAGAGGAAGAGACCGGCCTGCAACGTCTTCAAAGTAGTGATAAATAGTGCAGTGAAAAAGATATGTAAGTGTTGTATATTACACAGACACAAACTGAAGTGAGGGTTACATATGATCCGAGCTATATACACTATCAAAGCGCTCCAACACATTTTGCACTGATTACACTGTCGTGGCTCAGGAGGAAGAGCGGGATGGGGGGGGTATTTGCTGTGTTTCTGCCAGGGCCACCGTCTGACATTTTGCTGAAATGTCCAATATTTTTATATGAAAAGTGTTACAAATTAGGAAAGAACTAATACATATGGATACATATCTTATTTCCTTACATAAAACACCATACTGCACCTCTGACGTTTGTAAGACCTGCAAATAAGAGATGTCATTGTTACCAAATATATGGTACTGAAGTTAATGACCTCAGAAGCATTAAGGCCGAGTCTGTCTAAGCAGGAATCAAACGCATGCTCGCCAGACGGCATTTTGTCAGTGGCTAACCTTCAGCTCAACGAGTCAGCCTGTCAAATAAGAGCAATACATTTAAATGCTTCATTTACAAATTCAATTGTCATCCAGAAAATCTGGGACGGATACTGTCTTCAAGGACCCATCTGGAACACCCTCAACATAAACCCAATACACGACCCTTCATAAAACTCCAAATTCACATAGATAGGAGAATCTTACATAGAAGACCAAAACAAAGAAGAATCCTTGAACTAAGAGCACGATATTAAAATAATGCACTTCCTCAAAGGTAAACAGTAATGTTAGGAATGCCTAACACCCTTCAGGACTGACACACACGGTCTCGTTCAATCAATGCATCCATTAAATTTGAAGGACACTATATCGATGGATGTGTAACAGATGTGAGCATTTGGTCATTCCTGGCAAGCTTGGGTGCACACACTGCACCAGCCTCTGTGCAACTGAGTCAGCTGCATAGAACCGTCAGCACTGCCCAGCATGCTGTGGGCGCAGGAGAGGCCTGCGACCAGGTGAAGCATGGGCCCTAATGACACAACCAGCTGAACACAGTCTTTTCGTGCACTGCAGGCACTGGGCACATGGCAGGACCTGAGCCATTCCCTAATTCCAAAGTGAACACTGCACATGATCTTACTTTGATATATTAGCATCGGAAAATAAGAAGTATATTTAAGTTTATATAACATTTGCCAATGTGCCACCACATTTGGAACAAGGTCCATGAACCACTAACGAAAAAAGGCTCATTTCTCTCATTTCCTCTGGGACCCCCACCAACCCCATATGCGCTTTCCTCCATGCACAGCTTGGGTTTGCTGCAGGGCCTCACTTGAGGCCAGGCCTTCACCCAACCTTCTACACACTTACCCTCCACAGCACAAAACGTTTGGCGGTGCAGAGCAGTGGCTGACTGCATTGCCTGCGCCAGGACCTACACCCAACTGCTGCTTCACATCACCTTCAGCCAGGCACTGTACCAACCAACCTTCCCACACTCACTCTCACTGAAAACTGTCCTCGGCCATGAAGTCCAGGGTTTGGCCACAGGTCTTGAAATGTGTCCAGGCACAGTGATGAATCTCCTGTGTAGCCAATTCCCTCTGTGCTTTCTAACCAATGTGCATGTGTTTGCCCATTCATAGTAGGCTTTGGGTGTAGGCCCTACACTAGCCCACTGCCAGTGAGCTACCTTGCCTGCATATGGGCTCCAGCAGAGCACAACAAACTCTGGGAGCAAGGTGTGGCCTGTGACCAGGCCGTGCACGAGCCTCTGTGCCACAGAATGAGATGCGCACAGTGGGCTCTGGGAGTAGGACCTCCATTAGGCCCTGTGCAGCTGAACCAGCCTTCGACCATGCACAGTGTCTCTGGGTACAGGGTCTAGTCTATAGCCGGGTGGTGCCTTGACTCAAGGAGCAGGCCGGAGCACTCGCACCTGCGTCAGGAGCGCCAGTATTCTTCGGTCTGACGCCTTATGTCGAAGGAGAAGGCCGTCTGGCGTCACAGCAGCAGGTAAGAGACAGTGGTAACTCTATGGAAACGCTGGGATGACAACTAGCATGCCAGGATGTACACAAAAATAGAAGTGCTGCGGCGCCCACCTCCTTCTGGTGGAAGATGCTTCGAAGGCGGCCTCCTGGGAAGCAAGAACGTCGGAACTGCTCTACTGCAGAATTCCTTCTTCTCACTCAAGCGGTTGTATATTGCAGGGAGCTGTTACGACTGCAGGTGGCGACGTAATCCGCACTTCTTTTCATGCATTAAAGCACGTTGCTACAGGGACAGTTACCGCCTATCAAAGAAATCTTGACTTCCTTCCGGTTTTTTTCCATTTCTTTTGTGTCTCCCGCTCCAGTCACTGATATCCAGCCCGTATTTGTCATGCTGAAGAGGAGTTTGAAGTCATCCTTTCTGTACATTTTGAAAGCCCCGATTGCAAAAGTCATGTTTTGCTGTGACTGTCTCCATGTCACTAGCAGTAGCAGCACTTTGCCAGCACCGCGGCTGGGACCGCTGTCAGCATCCTTTACAGTGAACTCCACTAACAGTCCCGAGACCTTATGCTGGGCTCGTGTGCCCTGTCAGGCAGCATTGCTACGGTCCAAAGTGAGGAGCAGGCGAGCCTGAGCTACAGTGACAGCTCATCTTTGGGGGGCCGGTGCCGGGCACCTACATCTGCTAAACATTGTGCAGAATCAGTTCATCCTACAGGTACCTACCGGCAGATGTGCTGGTGACAGAAATGATAAAGCAACGTCTAAACATTTAGCATTGATCTATACATGCAAAAGACATGGGTAACTCATTTACAAAACAAATCCGATGCCCTCGTCTTTACCATCTGTAACCTAACCAAAGCATTTTACTTGAGTGACTTTACGTACAAGTCTGTGGATTTAATGCGTTTTCCCAGTCACACTGGTATTCGAGCATGGCAGTCTGGCACTGTTAAAGCTCACTCCACCACTCCCAGTGCTGTTGGTTCTAAATCACACAACGCTTTTGTGCACAAATGCACTATAACTTCGCTGCTTAAATCCTTGTTAGCTATGTGTGTAGTCATCTGAAGAAGAGATTGGTGGGACCTCTACAGCTAATGCATTGTATCACCTGCCATTTTGTTTTCGTTACTCAATTCAACACTTGGAATGCCGGGTTGATCGTTAGGAAAAATCCATCTCAAGTCAGCTCCAAATTTCTACAGTTTCACCTGGTTGATGTTTTAGGGTGACCATTGGGGGCCGTGATAATGAGAGCAGGTGAGGAGGATCAATTGTCTGACGAATGAAAGGTATGATCCTAACATCGGTATTTTTCAGTAGCTACCCTTCTCACTGCAGGATCTAGGGTGAAATCTTGCCGGACAGCTACATTTTCTGCAATTATGGAGCAAGACTCCGGCTGTAGTGGAACTGCCAGTTTCTTAAAGTAATCCAAGCCTTTGGCCCTCTTTACAGCACACAAAAAATCTTGAATAGAGTGGGAGCCGGATAAGTCTATTTTCAATGCAGTTTTTCGCATGCTTCTGTGGTTTAAGACGTAGTCGGTTTGCCTGACTGTGCCTTCTCTGCGAAGTTTGTGGCCTGTCTGGCATACAAAAGGTAGCAATAACCAACCACACAATTCCCAAGGCTCAGCTTAATTCCTCTCTACATTGAGTGCTGCGGTGCAGGAGGATCACCCTAGCATCAAAAGCTGAAAACGGACTACCATTATGTTGATCTCGGGATCAATTGTGAGAGACCAACTTCGATGACGTCGATTACTGCCTTACAGGCCATTTGCATGGGCAGGATTCACATTTAGTGCCATTCATAACTAGAATATTAATTTCAGATGTTTAAACTGTGGAATATAAATAGGTTTTTTTTTCTTATACAAAACAAAGGAATATTTTTCTTTCATCCATCCATATTCAGATTGGAATGAAACCCCTGAACGTTGTTTGATGGACTACCCCACTTATTTCCAGATAGACGTGTATCCTAATGCCATTTGCAGATAGGTTACGTTGCACCAGATATTGCAAGAGCCACTACATCAGTAGGCTAATGTAGATATTGAAAAACTTGAGTGTCAGGTGAGTTGTGAAGTATTCCACATGTCTCAGTACGATTTGATGATGCTAGACAGTCTGTCTCTGGTTGATCGGGATTGAGGGAGCCAAGCAGAGGCAGAGCCGATCGCAGTGCTAATTTGGCTTGCGGATGTGTTCTTATTTATTGTTTGCCACTTAAAGATTAAACTGGATGAGGGAGACTGCCCATTATTCATCCAGAATGGTATGAAGCACCTCTCTAAAGTCTGCCATAGTAAAACACCTTCTTCTTGGGGAACTGCACACTTCCCTGTGCTACAGCAGGCCATGGCTCAACTCACTCTGCCTAGCTCCTCAATCACACCCTGCTCTACTAGACATCCTTTCCTCTCATGCAGGGTTATTTTCAGTATCCCTTTTTAGGTCGAGACTAACAGCACGCATGCACTGTTCTGGCGAAGACTTCATGTAGGGGCTCTCGAAAACTAACCTAAGAATTGCACACACTCGTGCCTGTGCTTTTTGTTTTGGCCCACACCATTGGCATGTGCGTGCGTCTTTTTAACAAAGACAGCACGCAATTGGCCAAAGGCGGGCGCATTGCTCCGCCCATGGCCTATTGGTGTCGGTTACCCACACGGCCGCCATGTGGTTTCAATTATCGTGCCCAGACACGGGCGCGATAATTGAAACCAGGTGTCTCGCTGTGGCGCGTGCGCACCACTCGCGTGCTTGTTTTTACAGTAACAAGCCATTAGGCCTGGCTTCATTGTACTACGGTAATACTGCCAAGTCGAACATAGCATCTTCCATGCCTTCTAATTAATGTCCGTTTGCCAATCCTTGTTGTACGGATGATGAGATGCACTATCATCTATAAACATCCAAATACGGAGGGCTCTTCTTATGATTTTATCCCCTATTTTTGAAACTTTGAAATTCTGTTTGATGTATAATCAGTACTCAGCTAGAAAATTTCTAATAACATTTTTAATTGGGTTATATGCTCTAAAGATACCCAAGAGATTGATAAGTACATAATTCATCGAAATATGTTTATAACTGAACATATTTTGTTAATATAAATGCTGTTAGAAAACATCCAAATGTTCCAAATAGAATTGCAGGATGTCCACATTGAAGGGCTCTTCATACTGGATATATGACTGCCATTACTGATCAAGATGGGGATACACTATGTTGCCATGTTTTTCTTTTTCTTTTTTCGCTCTTTTCTCTTTTTCTTTCTTTCCTTGACATTTTCATATTATGGCAATGTTTGTATACACACAAATAGCTTTGTTTGTATGTATGGCTTTTCGGATCTCCCTTACTTCTATGGGAATACATACCCAGTGATTGGTTTTTTAATTGTATTCAGACACCTTGGGTAATATCAATCAGGACCATCTGTGTTTGTGTTTTATTGTGTTGTAATTACCAACTAACTTTAATCCTCAGACTATTATGGTATTTTTGGCGTATTCATTCACCGTTTAGGAATCTAATACATACAATATGGCCACCAGGATGCTAACATGGTTAAAATACTAGATGTTGTTTCTGTGTTAGATTAGGCTCTCCCGTGGTACGTTTTCCACCTTATTGTCTTAAGAGAAACAATAATTGATATATTAATTTACGGGTTCATTCAGCGAGGGAGCTTTCACGTTTCCAATATCTACTGTGCATATATTTTCTGCACCGTATAGTTATACGTTACCGCTTACAACATGGTATTATTTCAAAAATTTGTATAACAATATAGGTAAATGACCCTTTATTACTTTAAGAGAAATAACAATTGATATATTTAATCATGGGTCCATATAGCAAGGGAGGCCGTATGTTGGATACATTTGTTCACATTATAAAGTTATATATTATTTTTTGCAATACGGCGACTTTTTTCTAAATCTATAAAAACAAAAAAAACCAAAAAATCGACAAAGGACTTAATATAGAAAGCAAGCACTCTGTCTTGCTAGAACAGTCAACTTCAATGCGCGCGTTCAACGTATCAGGACACTATTCAAAGATGGCGCTTAGTTGCTTTCAAGGGCATACTGCTGATATGAAGCATCCATGTCATTACGCCCATGCGTTCTGCGGTTACATATTTAAATGGCAGCGCGTTTTTGGAGTGTTTTTGTAATCGATTTCCGGGAGTACCAGGCGAGGGAAAGAGGAGTTCTTACATAGGTGAGCTGCGTTCAGTAATTTTGCGCTACTATATTTTAAATGTTTTTGGTATTATTTCGGGCTTCATGCCCCGGTAGTGTGACTACGGCTATATTAATTTTGACGCTTGTCGTTGGTATTCTCTCTGTGATTGTCGGTAGCGGGGTAGCGACATCTTGTGGGATACATGCCCCGTGCTCTTCTAGCATTCCGTTGTGCATATATGACTCCGCTTTAGAAAGCAGTGACCGTCTCTTACCAGGGCTGGAGCGCTACACTATGGGGTGTATACTCTGTGCGCGAGCCACTCGTGGGCTAAGGGAGCACTTGGGACATATTGGGGCCCGTACCAATGTTCTATGCAATTACCGGGTACTATGCCTCTATGGGATATATATTCTTTAACACCCAGAATGATGATTCAATGATTGCCAAATATATGTGCTAATCTTGTCGCCGTTTATTGATCATTTTCTGACACTAGTTAGTAACTAATTTTATTTAATTTGGGTTGGGATTATATATTTGTATATGAGTACATGATAACCCTACAGACTGTTAGTATATGGCTCTGTGATCATTGGGTCATGTAGTTATATTATGTTCTCTTGTGTAGGATTTTCTAGCTGTGGGGTGGGGAATACCCACATACATGTCCACTAAAAGACTGCAATAACATGGTTTTGACACTCTTCATTTTTTGTCTGGCTATCATACCGGATCAACTTTTCAACTTTGGGACTGGAAGGAAACCACCCATGTTTAAATTTACGTTGTCATCGTTGATTATTCTTAACATGGTGACAAGTGAAATAGCTGAGGTAGGCCATATATGATTTCATTATATTATTATTGTCATACGTCTCACATGGTGAATTATAGATTAAGTGTTTGATTTTGCCAAATTGGTTATTCATTACAGAATTACCATTTCGTTGTAGATCTTTGGTTACGTCATATTGGATTGTTGCTTATATTATTGATATCCGTCGCACAGATCATTTATTTGGTATGTAATGCGTTGATTTATTAAGCATGGGGGTTCTTATTGAAATGTGTGTATTCTGTACAAACACACTTTTGGTGAAATTGGATGTTCTGGGGCTTCCACTTTGTATATGTCTTTTCTTCTTTGAGTTCACAATGTGCCTTTTTCCTTCTTCATTTGGTAAAGGTCAACTGTGAGTCTATCTTTTCTAGACTCCTCTCTCTTATTCTAAGGGGGGTTCTGTCTTTCACATTATTTTCTGCCTGGCTATATCCTATAACTTTTTGATAGTTACAGGGAGGCTGTAAATTTGTGGATGGTTATCTTGATTTATGTTTGGTATTCGTAAAAGAAAGTACCCTGTGATTAATGTTTTTTAAAATGAGTTTAAGGTTATAGTCAGCTTGGAGTTGGTGAACTATATAAATGGTCATGGAAGCAATAATGCGCTACACATTTTATGTTTAAGTGTTGCAATTCAAGTTATTAGTGAAAATTGCTTTTTAATGAGTCTGTGGTTAGGTTTTGTATTTGTATTCTTATGCAATACATTATGTATGAATTTTTTTTTTAAATCTGAGATTAGAGGTCATACATCTTTGAAAAGTTATTTATGTGGTGCTTCTTTTTAAATATCAGCCCTGAGGAAGTCCTAGCAGAGTAGGACGAAACGTGTTGGCTGAAGGATTGTTTGGAAAATAAAAGAAATTATAAATCACCTATTGGATCAAGTGGCCTCTCTTGCATTAACTTGATTTGATGGGAATACTATGGACATTTAAGAATTTTGCAAGGAAGGCTGGTGCGGTTCTGATCTAGTAGAAAGTTGTATATGATAGTGACTGGTTTCAAAACCGTGTTTCACCTACGTACTACTTTTTTGGCACCGACCCAGTCAAGGATGAGAGGCATCAATTCAATACCCTCTCTCCTCCTCATTCACGGTTCACCCCATACTGGTAGGGGAGGGTGCTGGCAGAATAAATGAGTCTACGCAGCAATGCCACTTCCGTGTTTACCAGAAGCTTGAAAGAGTATAGTTCGTTTTCTGCAGGGCTGAAAACTGAAAAAAGGTGGTTGCTGATAAGCAAGCTTATTGCCTAAAAAAGTGGTCCGAAACTACTACTTTTAATTACTCTCGAGTGATATGTTCGAACACGACGACAGCCAAGTTTCACTTTCGTTTCTTTTCTACGTTTCTTTTCTGGATCCGCCTGTTTGCAAAAAATGTTGAAGCAACGATCGGAGACGAGCAGTCACAGATTGGCATCACTAGTTCAGTAAGCATTATTAACAGTTCTGCGTACAAAGCGCATAGTGAGGGTGTTTTACAAAATTAGAACTTTTACAACACGGACTGTTTCGGAACACGGAAAGGCCATAGCTGCTGAGATTTAATGAGGTAAGGCAGTTTTTCTTTATTAGAAGAGCAGCTGGCATTTTTTTCTCAGATGTGCGGTGCGTGCTGGAGGCATTGGAAGACATTTACTCTAGGAACCACATGAAATTGGGGTTCAGGGTTGTGGCGGAGGAATGGGGGTAGAGACCGGAAGCAGAGGCTGACCGTCAATTTATATATTAAAAAAAATCAAATCTGCACGTGACGGTAAATCTGTTTTATCTTAAGCGGCCCCTAAGAGACTATATTTAAAATATCTTACGGGCATCCTAATATTTCGTAGTGAGCTATGAACCAGCACCCAGGAGCTGCATTGCCCTTTGACTCCGGGTGGGGAAACCTGGCGGCGAAGGTTGGGCATTTTGCGTTTGTGTGTGGCGAACAGATCTATGTCTGGTTGGCCCCATTGTTGGAAGAAGGGTATTAGAACTTGGGGATGTAGTTCCCATTCGTGGATCTGTTGATTCTGTCGACTTAACAGATTGGCAATCTGATTGTGAACCCCTGGAAGGTGTTCTGCAAGTAGGTATATTTTCTGGGGAATGGCCAATCTCCAAATGTTCTGTGCGAGCTGGGACAGCTGGAGAGAATGTGTGCCCCCTTGATTCTGTATGTAATACATGGCTGTCATGTTGTCTGTCCGGATGAGGACAGTTTTGTTTTGGCGATGTAGTTGAAATGATTTCAGTGCTAGGAACACTGCTAGCAGTTCCAGGTAATTGATATGGAGCCTTTTTTGTTGAGTGGTCCATTTGCCCTGAGTGGTGTGGCCGAGGAGATGGGCTCCCCATCCTGTGAGCAATGCGTCTGTTGTCAGCACTATCTGTGGAAGAGGCTCTAGGAACGGCCGCCCTTTGGAGAGGTTTGTTATGTTCCACCATTTGAGAGAGCAATTTGTGCGGCTGTCCACCCACACCAGATCCGTAAGTTGTCCGTGAGGCTGGTTCCACTGACGTGCTAGACATTCTTGCAAGGGGCGCATTTGAAGTCTGGCATAAGGCACAATAAAGACGCATGACGTCATCATGCCTGTGAGTTGCATGAACACTCTTGCTGCAAGAGTGTGTTGGATTTGGAATTTTGAGATAAGAGCTTGTATATTGGCTATCCTGGCTGGATTGGGATATGCTAGGGCTGTGGAGGCGTTTATGGTGGCCCCTAGATACTGATGTATGTGAGCAGGTTGGAGGTGAGATTTGGGATAGTTTATTGTGAATACCAAGTTGTGTAAGATTTGGATGGGTTGGTGAGTGTGTAGAACACACTTGTTGAATGACTTGGCTTTTATTAGCCAGTCGTCTAGATACGGAAAGACATGAATTTGTTGCCGTCAGATGTGCTGCTACTACTGCTAGACATTGTGAATACTCAGTGCAGTTGTTACCCCGAATGGAAGGACTGTAAACTGGTAGTGTTGTCCGTCCACCACAAACCTTAAATACTTCCTGTGGGCAGGATGTCTGGGAATGTGGAAGTAGGCGTCCTTGAGATCTAGGGTGGTAAGGAAATCGCCTTGTTGCAGTAGTGGGAGCACTTGATGAAGAGTGATCATATGGAAATGATTGAGTTGATATACAGATTTAGTGGTCTGAGGTCCAGTATTGGTCTTAGAGTCCTGTCCTTTTTGGGGATTAGGAAGTAGAGTGAGTATACCCCTGTACCCTGATGTTCTAAGGGAACTGGTTCTATTGCGTGTTTTTGAAGCAATGAGAGAACCTCTTGTTTGAGAAGTGTAAGATGGTCCGGTGACATGGAACGTTGTTTGGGTGGTATGTGGGGTGGGGGGGGTGGGAGGAGGGGGGGGGTAGTTGTGAGTTCCAGACAGTAACCATACTGGATAATTTGTTTGACCCACTTGTCTGTTGTAATGGAGTTCCAGACAGGTAGGAACTGTGTTAGTCTTCCCCCGACTGGAGTGGAATGGTCTGGGGGAGTGGAGGAAAGTCACTGTTTTGTGGCAGGGGAGGTGTGAGTTATTACCTCCTCCCTTGTTGTTGTTTCCTCTGTATCCGCCTCTAAAATATCCTCTACTGGGGGATGTGTGTGTGGCAGTTTTGAATGTAGAGGAGGTGTCCATTCCAATATTTTTGGAGGCTCCTCTATAGAAGGAGCGCCGAAAGGAGCCACGTGGTTGGGGAGACTGTAATGCTCCCATGGACTTAGCCGTCTGTGTCCTTTTTCATTTTTCAAGGGCAGCGTCTACTGCTGGCCCAAAAAGCTGTTCCTGATTGAATGGCTGACTAAGTATAGTAGTTTGTACTTCTGGCTTAAAGCCCGAAATGCATGTCGAAGGAACACACTTGTGTTAATTGCTCTAGAGGCGGTGTCTGCGGCATCAAGTGCACATTTAATTGCTGCATTTGAAATGAGCTTTCCCTCTTGAATGAGGTCATTTGCCTGGGCTTTATATTGGTCTGGCAGGTGTTGTAAGAGAGTCTCTAATTGGTCGTATTGGGCCCTGTCATAGCGTGCTAATAGGGCTTGGGTGTTGGCAATACGCCAGTGATTAGCGGCTTGTGCTGCTAATCTTTTGCCAGAGGCTTCCAATAGTTTGGATTCTTTGTCTTGGGGAGGTGCATCTCCTGTGGTTTGGGAGTTGGCGCGTTTTCGAGCATTGGAAACGACCAAAGAATCCAAGGGGAGTTGCCCTTTGATGTAATTAGGATCGTCCGGGGCAGGCCTATATTTCTTTACGATCCGTGGGTTGAGAACCCTGGCAAGAACGGGGTCTTTTAAGACTTCGGGGGCGTGTTTTATGACTCCTTTAATCATGGGCAGAATTTGTACAGACTTTTGAGACTGTTTGAAAGTGTCTAATAGGAAGTCTTCCTCTGGTGCGTCTGAGTGCATTGTGACGCCGTGGTATATTGCTGCTCTATTTATTAATTGGCCAAACCCCAGGTGATCATCAGGAGGCAATGGTTTTGAGGGATATGGCTGAGGGTCAGGCATGTCTGGCAAAGGAAATGCCGAATAATCCAGTGGTGAGGTGTCTGGATCCGTGAACAGATCATTAGGATCACCCCCACCCCCTAGGTCATCATCATCATCCTGTGGTGGTGGTGTATGTGATGGAGAGGGTATAGGTAAGGGTGGTGTAGGCAGAGGGGGTGGGATAGGAGGCAGTATAGGAGAGGAAGGAGGGATAGGGAATGTTGAAGAGTCCTTCCTGTTTACAGGAACTGGGGCAGGTGGTGTGTCCAGTTTCGGTTTTTTACATGGCACCGTGGTGACATGTCCAGTTTTGGGGTTGATAAAAATCTTTTTCTGGGGGGAGGAGCCTAGCGCGCAACCAAGATGGCCGCGTAGGTGCGAGGCTCCCGAGGACCTCCGCGACCTCCTGAATTAATCCTGGCGATATCCTGTCCTTGTTGAGGGGACTGTGTCGGTGAACCCGAGCTGAGGCGCCACCCGTTTTTTGGGCTCGAATCGGACCCCGAACACCGGTGGGAGCATCGATTGAAGGTTGCGGCCTTCTCCTCGCCGGCCCCCCGGATTGGAGTAGTGGGGCGATCCGGGGACGAAGTGAATAACAGCGGCGAGCGGGGCTGGGCGACTCGCGTACCCCGCACTTTCACTTTCGCGCCCTCCTTGCCTCAGGCGGGGTCGGGCTGCGGAGCGGGGTGCGGTGGTGTTGCCTTGTCCAGGTGCCCGGCTGACCCGCCGGCGGTGGGTCGACCCGCGGCCCGGTGGTCGCCCCCGCCCCCCCCCCTGACACCCGTGATTTGGTGTGGCGGCCCGTTTGGAGATCTTGGCACGACGGTGGAAGGGCCAGCATGTCCACCAAACAAGATGGCGACCGGGCGAAGATGAAGACAACCCGCCGTGGCACGGCGCACCAGGCCAATAGTATGGATCGCTATACGCTCCAGAAGGGTTCTCCGGAGACATCGCGGTCATCCCTGGTGGGCCCGACGGAGGCGCCTGCCCAACCGGTGGATCTGACCCTCCGGGACGTCATGGGCGCCATCGCAGAGATGAAGGCCTCAGTGGACCAGCGTTTCGATACCTTGGCGCAAAAAATTGACTCGGTCCTGGTGGATGTGGGCCTTGTGAGGGCAGACTTGTCAAAAACGAACGACCGAGTTGACTCCCTGGCCCACACCACAACGAGCCTCACTACGGACGTGGTGGCCCTCCAGAAGGAGGTGCGCCGGCTAGGTCAGGCGAGCGCCCTGATGGACCGGCGACTGGAGGATTCCGAGGGTCGGGCCCGGAGGAACAATGTTCGCATTATTGGTGTGCCGGAGGGCCGAGAGGCGGAGGCGGCAGATCTCTTCGTGGAAGAACTGATCCTGACCCATCTCCAGCCCCGGGGGCTGAGTAAGCTTTTTGCGGTGGAGCGTGCCCACCGGGTCCCTGGGGGCCGCCCTAAGACCGGTGCACCGCCGCGGCCTATTATTGCCCGGATTTTTAATTTCCGGGACAGAGACGCCATCCTCCAGACCTCCAGGCAACAGGGACCGGTCAGGCTGGACAACATGGATGTACACTTCTACCCAGACTTTACTCCGGCGGTCCAGAAGCAGCGACAGAGCTTTCTTGGTATTAAACGTCGCCTAAGGGACCTAAACCTCAAGTACTCAATGCTCTTTCCGGCTAAGCTGAGGGTGGAGGTGGATGGCCGTACGCACTTCTTCGACCGGCCCGAGGTGGCTGGGGACTGGTTAGATACTTTGCCTGGAGATCGGGGTGGGGGGGGCGCGGCTGGCGGGGAGGGCCCGCCGGATCAGAATTGAGGGGTGACTGTATAGGCCTTGCTCTGGATATTGTTCCTTTACCATATATTGCTTTCGTATGTTCCCCTCCCAGGGAGGTCGGGTGGGGTCTGCTGGGGGCTTCCCTCCTCCTCGGGGGGACTAGTTAGTACTTAGCTATGGGGCGACAGGCACACTGCACTTTGGGGGGGCTGTCTGGGCTCATGCAGGGGTGCAGGGAGGGGGGAGTTCTGTTGGGACCGGGGGGTGGGGGGGGTGTGTTGTTTGTTAGCACCGCAAGGCAAACCCGCAACTGTTTTGTTGTTTTTAAGATGCTCGGTGGGGGGCGACCGATTGTTTTGACGTATGATGGGGGGTAGGGATTTGATTGTGTTGTCATGGAATGTTAACGGCCTGGGGGATAGGATTAAGCGTGGTGTGGTCCTGCAGTATTTAAAACGTATTTCTCCAGATGTTGTCTTCCTGCAGGAGACACACCTTATAGGTAACACCTTTCATGCAATGAATCGGCGGGGATATCGTTTGGCGGCCCACTCCGGCTTCACTTCGGGCTCGCGGGGGGTGGGTATTATGGTCAAGAACTCGCTCCCGTTGGAGATTGACGAGGTGCGCCATGATGAGAGGGGACGTTACACTGTTCTGGTGGGACGAATGGAGGGTAGAGTGTTTATCTTTATATCAGTGTACGTCCCGCCTGGGTTACAAGCCACTACATTTGCGGACCTGGGGCGCCTCCTTCTGGACCTTCCGGGTGGCCTGTTGGTGGTTGGAGGGGACTTTAACGCGGTTGCCTCTGGGTCTATGGATCGCCATCCCCCTAGGGACCTCCCCCGGGCACAGGCGTGGCTGCCCGGCCTTTTAGACACGCTGGGCCTGGTGGATTGCTGGCGCTTAAAGCATCCCGTATTGCAACAGTACACCTTCCACTCGGGGGCCCATGGTAGCCTCTCGCGGCTTGATTACATCCTTGTCCCGGCGGCCCAGGCAGGGAGGGTGGGGGAGGTGCGCCATTTGGCACGGGGTATCTCAGACCACTCCCCATTGTTGTTGCATTTCGATGTCTTCCCGAGGGGGGATGGCAGAGTGGCCCCGATCAATGCATGGTATTTGCGCGACCCCACCATTCGTGCCGACTTGATCAAATCCTTACAGCGCTATTTCGATGAGAATGTGGGGTCGGTCCCGTCTGCCATCTCCCTGTGGGAGGCTTTCAAGGTGGTTCTTAGAGAGGAGGCCCTCTCCTTTATTTCCAATGCCCGGCGGCGCGAGCGGGAGGAGGTGACCCGGGTTGAGGCCGAGATTGCAGAACTGGAGGGTGACCTGGGGAGCGGGGTAACAGACGCCAAGTTGCATGTTTTGCACTTAAAGCAGGCGGCCTATCGGGCCCTCGTCACGGAGGCGGCCAGGGGCCTCAGTAGAGAGCAGCAGGGGCGATTGTATGATGTGGGTGACAAGGCTGGCAAATTGATTGCGTGGTTGGACAAGAGGGAAAGAGCGAGCCGCGTGGTGCCTTTGATTGAGAGCGTGGATGGTGTGTGCGTCACTGAGCCGGAAGCCATTGTCTCCTGCTTCGCGGATTATTTCCGCGAAGTCTACTCCCCGGTTTCTCCCTGCTCGGAGGAAGATTCCCATGCCTTGCTTCGGGACATCGCACTGCCCTCCCTTACGGTGGAGGACAGGGATTCGCTGGATGCCCCGCCCACCTCGGACGAAATTGCCTCGGCTATTCGCTCGGTTGCATCCGGCAAGGCCATGGGCCCCAATGGTATTCCCATTGAGCTATACAAGCTACGCCCGGATGTGTTGGCGCCCCACCTGCGCGCGATGTTCCTTGCGGCCCACTCGCAGGGCTCCCTCCCGCCGGACCAGCGTCTGGCTACAATTGTGGTGATCCATAAGGAGGGGAAGCCCCGTGAGCGGGTCACATCCTATAGGCCGATTTCGCTTCTGAACGCGGAGCCCAAAATCCTCGCCAAGGTGTTGGCCAACCGGTTGGTTGGCGTGGTGGGCGATTTGGTCCACCAAGACCAATCGGGCTTTATACCACACCGCAACACGGCGCTTAATCTGCGGCGCTTACACGGGGTGCTCGCGCGTGTCCCATTTGTGCGGGAGCCGGCCATCTTGGCGTCCTTGGACGCCACCATGGCGTTTGATACGCTCGAATGGCCATATATTTGGGCGATGCTGGCGAAGTTTGGGTTCGGCCCGGGTTTCGTCAGCTGGGTCAAATTGCTATATTCGGGCCCGTTGGCGCAGGTGGTGGTGAATGGGCGAGTATCTGCCCCATTCGCGCTGGGGCGGGGCACGCGACAGGGTTGTCCCCTGTCGCCTCTCCTGTTCGCCCTGGCCATGGAGCCCCTGGCGGAGTGGTTGCGGTGGCACCCTTCTATCCGTGGTCTCCGCTGGACCCCCGAGCATGAGGACCGCGTGTCCCTCTATGCTGACGATATCCTTTTGTATCTCGCCTCCCCGCGCAAGTCACTGATCGTCCTGGTTGATGTTTTGCGCTCCTTCGGTCGCAACTCAGGCCTGGTCATCAACTGGGCGAAATCCTGTGTCTATGTGCTCTCCGGGGAGGCCCCGGTCTTGCCACGGGACTGTCCGATCCAGATTGCCTCCCAGGGTTTCCGGTACCTGGGTATATATATCACTCTTGACCCGGAGGCCCGCTATGAGCGGAACTTGCTGCCCCCCCTCCAGCGTCTGAGGGAGGACGTGGTGCGCTGGCGGCGTCTGCCGCTCTCGCCGCTCGGCCGAGCGGCCTTATTTAAAATGATGTCCCTGCCGCGCTTCCTCTACGCCCTCCAGAATACCATGGACCTGGTCCCGGCACGCTACTTTCGCGAGGTGGAGGGCCTCCAGCGGCGCCTGTTCTGGGACGGGAGGCCGCGTATTGCTCTGGCTAAATTGACGCTCCCGTGGTACGATGGAGGGGTCGCCCTCCCGGACATCAAACGGTACTACTGGGCCTCCCAACTAGCTGCAATTAATCATGGCCTTTACGGGCCCGCCTTGAACCCGGCATTTGAGATGGACAGGACGCTTCTGCCCGGTGGCGATTATAATCGAGCGCTCTACTCTGGCGCGCCCGACTCCCGTTTGACGGGACCGACGCGTGTCATGGTGCGTGTCTGGCACGCGGCTAATGCGGCTATGGGGTGGAAGGACCGTTTGACCCGAGCGTCTCCGCTGTATGCATCTGAGAGGTTGGGCTCCCTGTGGACGTCGAAGGGCTTCGAGAAGTGGGACACGATCGGAATCAGCACGGTGGGAGATCTCTGGACGAGGGGGGGATTCAAAACTTTTGAGACGCTGCAGGCGGAGTTTCAGCTGCAGGGCAGTGAGTACTTTCGGTACCTACAGGTCCGCCATGCGCTGGGCTCCGTCTTCCCGGATGTTGCATCCATTCCGGAGTCTTCCCCCCTGGAGGACAGAGTGCTAGATGGCCATGTCCCGGACAGCACGATCTCCCTCATATACAAAAAATTGATTAACGATAGATCGTGTCTGCTGACTAGTCTCCGCGAGGCTTGGGTTGCCGACGGGCTGGAGCTGGACGACGAGGATTGGATCTCCGCGGTGGCCTCTCCGAAAGAGGTGGCCATCCCGGCTCGCCTTCGTTTCGTCCAGCTCAAGATCCTTCACCGGGTCTACGTGACGGGGCCAAGGCTTTTACGTATGGGTTTTGCCGGTGATGGAATGTGTAAGCGTGGCTGTGGTGCGTTGGCGACTTTCATGCATATACTGTGGGAGTGCCCGAAGGTGGAGCGATTCTGGCGTGGTGTGCATGAGGTTCTACGAATGGTTACGCGTGTCGCGCTGCTGCCTGAAGCGAGGAGATGCTTGCTGAATGTCTGGGAACCAAATGACTACTCGGTCCCGCAGGCGCGGTGGGTGACTCTGGGATACATGATAGCCAAGCGTGATATTGCCCAATTGTGGGGATCCCAGAGGCCCCCTGCGGTGTCGGCCTGGAAAGAGCATATGGATTGGTGTATGTTTCGTGAAAAGGTGGTGTATGTGGCGAGGGGTAAGCCTGGGGCGTGGATGAAACTCTGGGGCCCCTGGAACGCCTACCGCGGGGGTATTTGTGAGCCGCCGCTGCTACCGGCGGCCTCGCCGGCTCCGTCTCCCTAGATGGCGCCCCTCCCTTGGCCGCGGGCGCGCGGTCCCCCAGTCCCTGATCTACTCCCGTCCCCCTCTTCAGAATTTTGCTGCTGGTTTGGATCCCCCACTTATGGAGCACGTGTTGTCACTTTGGATCGAGGGTTGCCTTGCGGTTGTGGTTTGTTTACGTTGTTTTGCGTTAAGAAAATGGAACCGTACTGTGGGCATGGAGCTGTGAGGCCTGCACCATTGATCACTCCTGTCTTCCTACTGTGCACCGCTGAGAAAGCTTTTTGCTGTATGTATGTAATATGCTTTTGATGCTCTAGCGGCCGGCCGTGTGGTTGTAGGCCCATACCTGTAACTTCTATAAACTGCAATAAACGGTTTCAAAAAAAAAAAAAAAAAAAAAAAAAAAAAAAAAAATCTTTTTCTGCCTTGGGTCGATTGGATCTGGATGAAAAAGTTCTTGTTCTTCAGGAACTGTCTTTGTTACCGATTGTTTCAGTTCCGATCGAGGTTTTGGTTGATCGGTAGCTTGTTTGGCTTTAGGAGGCATATGAGAGTCCTTAGCCGGTGGTTTCGGTACCGATGATGGTTGCGGTGCCGATGTGGTTTTCGGAGCCGAAGGTGTATCTGTGGGCTTGGGAACCTTTGGTGCCGGTGTGTCTATCGGCTTTGGTGTTTTCGGGGCTGAGGGCTTCGGAGCCGATTTTAGTGCCGAGTGGTCTTTTGTCTTCGGGGTTGATGGTGCCGGTTGGACAATGACATGCGGTTTGCTCGGTCCGAGCTACCGGAAGGCTTATGTTTCTTCGGAGCCGAGCCCGGAGGCGGGGCTTCCGAAGGATGTTTTCGGTCTCGACTGGGGCCAGCAGGAAAAGTCTTAACCAATGCCTTTGGTTTTGGTGGGGTTGGGGCAGGGGCAGTAGTATTCACACGTTGCCCAGGAGTGATGGGGTCGTCTGCTTCTGAAATAATTTGTACATCTTCGGAATCTTCTTCCGGGACATCGGGGCGTTCATCAAAGATGTCCTCTGGTTCCGGAGCTGGTCTCTGTGCCATGATGTGGCGTTGAGCCCTTCGATCCCGAATGGTCTTTTTGGATCGAAAGGATGCACAGGCTGGACAGCTGGACTCATAGTGTTCCGGTGATAGGCACAGGTTGCAGACTTTGTGGTGGTCACTGTGCGGAAATTTTGCTCCAAACTGGGGGCATTTTTTGAACGGCGTCTTTCCATGAGCCGTAGAGCTCACGGCGTGGATAGGCCCAGCGGCCCGCGTCGACGTTCGTATTCGAGCCGATGTAATCTATGTCGAGAATGAAGGTGCTTCGATGTTTGGTGTGAAGTTTTTCGCTTCGAAAGGCTTGGAATTGATATTTCCAACCGGAGCGGAAAAGTTGCATCCGAACCCAATGGCGGAAAAAAACAATCTAGCGATGGAGTTGATGCCCATGCGCACTGTCGTCCAGGGGAGGAGTCACCTATCTCGTGACCAAAGACTTTTTCCGAAAATAACCACCTGCAAGCATCCGAGCCCAACACCAGATGGCGATCTACTATCCTAAGTGTGTGATCTGCAGCTCATATGCCTCGAACATATATTTTGCAATACTTTGGAGCCTGATGGGGAGGGCAGGTAAATGGAATAGAGATATTGTTCAAACTTGTCTGCAGTAGTGATGGCTCTGTAATATCCTCCTGGTCTGTTGATAACTTTGACAAGCATTTGCAATGCAATAGGCCTCGCATTTACTCAAGTTTGAGCTATTAACATTGCAAATGACATTGCCTTATTTTTATTTTCGTTTTTAAAACCTAAATAAAAGGCATGGTCATTTACAATAATGACAGTAGCTTAAACTCGCCTAAATGCGAGACCTATTGCATTGCAAATGCTTGTTCCAGCAGTCAGTGGGCTACTTCCTTCAAGGTGGTTGCAAGGTAGCTCCCTCAAGCAGCCTCTTCCATGTTTCTAAAAATGTTGTGACCGAACTACTTTATCTGGAGAAACAATGAGGGAAACAAAAATGGTTGTGACTAGGTCTATTGCCGAGTTGATAAAATCTGTAAATCCGTCATGATCATTAAAGTGCTGCTTGATGGTTAAGGGGTTGTTGCTTTTGACTGAAACTTATATAGTATAGAACAGTCTATGCTTTGAAGAGGAGCTGAAAAGAAGCTGGAAAGTGCCTCGAAGGAAGACAACCTTAGTGAACTCCTACAGGAAACATTTTACTATGATGACGAGGCTTGTAGGAACACAGTAGCAACAGTAGAACGTCTAGCGGGGGAAACCCAACGTTCGAAAAGGCAAGGACCATCCCCCACATAGATACTTTAAAGGTTCAACTGTGAAGGAGAACACCCTTGGCACAGCTGCAGCCTTGCAATCACCCATTCTACCTAATCTGTAGAGTGAACTGTTCACAACTGCCGACGGTAGCATTGTAATACTGTACCTATAAACCAAAACCGACAGAAATAGGTCTGTGAGAATTCGATAAAAAATTGTGACTTAATAAAAAAAGAATACAACTGCAATAAATGAGCAAGCACAGCCAAATTATTAGACAAACTGGATACTGCATGTGACCACACCAGTCAACATGCATCAGAGAAAACAGTAAAGGGGCTTTCAATGTTCTGCCTCAGTGGTGTGAGTAGGATGGCTTCTACTATCTTTTCCTGCCAGACTCCCAGCACTTTTCAGTCACACCTCACCAGTGCAGGGCCAGGTGCTCCTCAGCTCAGAGTGCGCACTCTACACTTTTTACCCTTGCTAACGGTTGTAGTTATCAGGATCAAAGGAGAGAAAAACACACACACACACACACACACACACACACACACACACACACACACACACACACACACACACACACACACACACACACAGTCTGCAAGTGCCGACTGATGAAGGACCTTTCTGATCTAAAACATCGAGTTCGGACCATAATCTTTCCTCTGGGGTTCTTGGCCCCGTTCTCCATATTTTTCTTTTAACCCTGGTGCTTGTCGTAACATAATTCAGAGAAGTTATGCAATCAGTGGAGATCATTGAACCCACCGTGAGTGTCCTCATTTTATACCAGGCAGTATAGCAACACTATGCAACTGCATAGCAAAGATGCAAGGACAAATGGATAAATCAGATTTAAGGAAAATATGTGCCTAAATTCACTTGAAGCTGAGATGAAGTTTCAATTTGTATCAATGTATTTTAAGACTACAAAGGTAAAAGCATGGCTCCATCCATGGTAACACCTATGAGGACGTTTTTGAACTTTGCCTAAGATCACACAATTTGGTCAAGTGACAAAGTTAGGATTATAAAACAAATTTGTTGGTTCATAAATTGATTTATTCACCACTAGATTATGTCACATATGTCCCTTGCACATTCAATAACTGGCCTCTCCGGTGATCAAATATAACAGGGTAGTAACTAGTACAAAACAAGCATTGTTCAATCCAATTAGGTCTCGCCCATGCAAGGACTAATGGCTTTGTCAATGTGTTTTAGCCATTTAAAACACCAGCGTGGCTGCTGTTCACCATAGCCGAAAGTTAATGGAGTAGAGGAGAGTGGCATGGAGTAAAGTAGAGTGGAGTAAAGTACTCCACTCTACTTAACTCCACTCTAGACTACAGTGGCATGCCCCAGAGTGGCATGCCCCAGAGTGGCATGCCCCAGAGTGGCATGCCCCAGAGTGGCATGCCCCAGAGTGGCATGCCCCAGAGTGGCATGCCCCAGAGTGGCATGCCCCAGAGTGGCATGCCCCAGAGTGGCATGCCCCAGAGTGGCATGCCCCAGAGTGGCCTAGACTAGAGTGGCCTAGACTAGAGTGGCCTAGACTAGAGTGGCCTAGACTAGAGTGGCCTAGACTAGAGTGGCCTAGACTAGAGTGGCCTAGACTAGAGTGGCCTAGACTAGAGTGGCCTAGACTAGAGTGGCCTAGACTAGAGTGGCCTAGACTAGAGTGGCCTAGACTAGAGTGGCCTAGACTAGAGTGGCCTAGACTAGAGTGGCCTAGACTAGAGTGGCCTAGACTAGAGTGGCCTAGACTAGAGTGGCCTAGACTAGAGTGGCCTAGACTAGAGTGGCCTAGACTAGAGTGGCCTAGACTAGAGTGGCCTAGACTAGAGTACAGTGAAATTGTGTGTAGTGGCATAGAGTGGAGCTGAATGTTGTTGTGTGTTGTAAAGGGGCCTAGAGTTAAGTACATTTTCGTCGAGTGTTGTAGAGTGGGGTGGTGTAGAGTGGAGTTAAGTAGTGTCAGAGTGCAGGGGCAAATAGTGTAAGGGGGTGTAGGAGCAGAGAGTGGAGTCGACTATTGTAGAGTGAAGTAGAGAGGAGTGGAGTTGCGTCGCTTAGAATGGAGTAGAGTGGCATAGTGTTGTGTCATAGGGTGGAATGGTGTAGAGAGAGGCGAGGGGTAAGGCATGTCGCAGAATAGAGTGGCCTAGAGTAGAATGGAGTGAAGTGGCCTAAAGTAGAGTAGCTTTTAGTGGCATGGAGTGAAGTACAATGTTGTGGAGTGGAATAGAGTGTTGTAAAGAGGCCTAGAGTGGAAGGGGCCATAGAGTGGAAGCACAATGTTGCAGAGTGGAAGCACAATGTTGCAGAGTGGAAGCACAATGTTGCAGAGTGGAAGCACAATGTTGCAGAGTGGAAGCACAATGTTGCAGAGTGGAGGTGGAAGCACAATGTTGCAGAGTGGAGGTGGAAGCACAATGTTGCAGAGTGGAGGTGGAAGCACAATGTTGCAGAGTGGAGGTGGAAGCACAATGTTGCAGAGTGGAGGTGGAAGCACAATGTTGCAGAGTGGAGGTGGAAGCACAATGTTGCAGAGTGGAGGTGGAAGCACAATGTTGCAGAGTGGAGGCACAATGTTGCAGAGTGGAGGCACAATGTTGCAGAGTGGAGGCACAATGTTGCAGAGTGGAGGCGCAATGTTGCAGAGTGGAGGCGCAATGTTGCAGAGTGGAGGCGCAATGTTGCAGAGTGGAGGCGCAATGTTGCAGAGTGGAGGCGCAATGTTGCAGAGTGGAGGCGCAATGTTGCAGAGTGGAGGCGCAATGTTGCAGAGTGGAGGCGCAATGTTGCAGAGTGGAGGCGCAATGTTGCAGAGTGGAGGCGCAATGTTGCAGAGTGGAGGCGCAATGTTGCAGAGTGGAGGCGCAATGTTGCAGAGTGGAGGCGCAATGTTGCAGAGTGGAGGCGCAATGTTGCAGAGTGGAGGCGCAATGTTGCAGAGTGGAAGCGCAATGTTGCAGAGTGGAAGCGCAATGTTGCAGAGTGGAAGCGCAATGTTGCAGAGTGGAAGCGCAATGTTGCAGAGTGGCACAGAATGTTGCAGAGTGGCACAGAATGTTGCAGAGTGGCACAGAATGTTGCAGAGTGGCACAGAATGTTGCAGAGTTGCATATAGTGGTAGGGTTGTGGTGTGTCGTAGGGTGGAATGCCAGAGAGGCGTAGGAGTGGTGTAGTGTAGAGTGGCACCGAGTGAAGTGGCACAGAGTGAAGTGGCACAGAGTGAAGTGGCACAGAGTGAAGTGGCACAGAGTGAAGTGGCACAGAGTGAAGTGGCACAGTGGAGTGGCACTGACGTCAGTTCTGTAGACTACTTTTCGCGGCAGGAACGCAGAGCCATGCAAGATACTGACCACTGGTGCATTGAAACTAGGGCCCTGAAAGGGATGACCTTAACCCTAGAAATCAGTTCGCAGAATGGGAAGGATGGGTGTGGCGGTAAGGAATCTATCACTAACTAATGTCTCTTACAGATATATCGTTACCGAAGGTAAGTAACTTGTGCATCTGAAAGAGACACGTTAGTGATAGATTCCTTACCTTAGAATAGATACGCCGGCAATACCAACCCCGTTGGTGGGTCTGCGAACCAAGATCACACCAGAAAGTCACAGTGAACAGAACGGCCAAAGAAGCAGTCTCTCCGAACTGGATTGTCAAGGCAATAATGCTTAGTAAAAGTGTACAGCGAGGCCCATGTGGCTGCCTGACAGATGTCTTGCAGGGGGACACCACGTCCCAATGCAGTAGTAGCTGCTGTCGCCCTGGTAGAATGGGCGCACAACCCCACCAGGGGTTCCTTTTTAGCCAGAGAATAACAGTCTTTGATACACAAGATGACCCAACGGGAGATAGTCCTCTTGTGTACAGCCCAGCCTTTCTTGGCGCCTACGCAGCCAACAAACAGCTGGTCATCCACCCGGAACTATTGTGTGTGATTCAGGTAAAATGAGAGGGCACGTTTTGGGTCCAGACGGTGGAGCCTCTCTTGCTCTCTGGAAGGGTGCGGAGGCGGAAAGAAAGTGGGCAAGGTGATAGTTTACCCGATGTGGAAGGCAGTAACAACCTTTGGCAAGAAGGAAGGACGAGTGCGAAGCACAACCTTGCCCGGATGAACAGACAGAAAAGGAGGTTTATAGGAAAGAACCTGGAGCTCACTCGCGCAACTAGCGGAGGTGATGGCCACCAGGAAAGCAGTCTTTAAAGTCAGTAAACGAAGAGGACAGTTGTGAAGCGGCTCAAAAGGAGCGCACATCCAATAAGAAAGAACCAGATTCAAGTCCCACTGTGGCATCACAAACTGAATAGGAGGGAAAAGGTGAGTAATGCCTTTGAGAAATCTATTCACAACAGGGGACTTGAAAAGAGAGGGCTGATCAGGGAGCCTGAGAAAGGCTGAAATTGCAGAAAGGTAGCCCTTAATAGTGCCCAGAGCAGAGCCCTGCTGGGCCAAAGAGAGAAGGAACAAAAGGACTTCTGAAAGAGGGGCAGAAAGGGGATCCACAGCCTTTGCTGTGCATCATGCCACAAATTTGTTCCACCTGCAGGCGTATACCAATTTAGTGGAAGGACGCCTGGCTGCCAGAATGATATCACAGACTTCAGGAGGCAAGTCAAATGGAATCAACCGTCGCCGCTCAGTCTCCACGCAAGAAGGTAGAGGCTGGACAGGTTCGGGTGGAGGACCGTCCCCTGCTGCTGCAACAGAAGATCCTCCCAAAGAGGCAGTCGGATCGGGGGATCCACACTCATACTGAGTAGCTCAGGATACCAAACTCTTTGAGCACAGTCCGGAGCCACAAGAATGACTTGGGCCCAGTCACGCCTGATCTTCTTCAGTACTCCAGGCAGAAGTGGTATAGGCAGAAAGGCATACAACAGACCGCAACTCCAGGAACATGGCGGCCAGCTAGAAAGCGCGGCTGCGAGCTCCAACGCCCCAAGCATAGATATCGGCACTTTTTGCGAAAGTTTTGGACTAAGGTTAGGCTTTTGAGGTCTCTGAGGCAGATAAAATTACAACTTGCGTGTCTGGAGCCGAATTCATGGTTCAGTTTGTGGCTCCTCTTTTTCGCGGCTCTGCTGGACTGGGTGTCGGCTCCCCTGCTGCTAGGGAGTGTGCGGCTGCTTGGCGTCGGCTCATCATTGCTGCGCGCCACTCGTCAGCTGTGGAGAGGTCGGCTGGCGGTGGCGTGCTCGAGTTTCCGGGTTGCGGGGGCAGCCAGAGTGATTGGAGTGGTGTGGGAGACACACGGGAGTGAAGCAGGACTGAGCTTGAGCCTGGAACGGACTGGCATATCTAAAACTGACAAGGAGCTGAGAGGGTCGTGAGGGGTATTGTTAGTGGAAAGAGGTGGGGGTGAAGTTCACTCACAACTGAAGCAGGATATATTTTCCAAGCCCCTGATTTTAACTCAGAAAGGGAGTTTGGACTGCCATATGACCCAGGGAAGCAGAGGTCTTCTCAAAAAGAAAAAGAATATATATAAGACCGGAGACCTAGATAGACAAGGAAAGGTCGTAGAAGAGACAAGACAAGATCAAACGACCTCTGAAACATTTGATAATACCCCTAAACTCAGTATAGTAAATGAAAAAGCGGGAACGGCTAATAATAGATATTCCTTGAGGAACGCAGAGTGTGCATGGTTAATAGCTCAAGGAAAGGGGGATCTCAATAAGGACATAGGGATAGGTAAAACACTAGTTTCGCCCCCCTTGGTAGTACAAAGAAAGCCTGCTGTACCGCAACAAAATAACACGGATAAAGTAGAAAAGGCCTCAAGGAAGAATAAAAACTATCCAGGAAAACCCAGAGTTACACCATCTCTGAGATCATATTTTAAAATAAGAGAAGCAGAGCCCTTAAGTAAACCCCCATCATCGGTCCTTCAAGCTGCTAAAGCTACCATGGCTACTTTAAAACCCTCTGGGTATATGCGGAAGTCGAGACGAACCTCTCCACTTCCAACAGATATTCTGTGTTCATGGAAGATGACAAACAAAAACAAAATAGGGAGTAGAGAGGTACCACTCGTCCGAGTGGTGGAGGTGGATACTTCCTCCCGGTCAGATGCTGATAAACATAGGGATCCACCCGTTGGTTGAGTATGTCAAGAGACTCCCACAAGAGGATTATATGTATCCCACAGCCGTGGAGAATACAAATCAGTTGTTTAAATACCCCTCACACACCAAAAGGGCCCTTGGTGTCATGCTTCATCATAGGGGTCTTCCCGCCCCTCTACGGGACGGGGCGTGCTACGACCTACGTCTACGCGGGAGCACTGTTATAAATGAGACGACTATGTGTGATGCGAGGGTGTGAGAGGAAGGGTCAGGAGTGGATGGAAACGTGAATTAAAAGAATACCTGGCTCTTTGGTCTAAAGAAGTTTATTATACTGTTTGAGCTGGTATTAGTAAAATGGTGGGGGGGAGGAGGAAGTATGCCTCAATGAGCTGTGCCTCCTGATGGTGCCGACATGTTTCGAAGCTTCCCCAAGCTTCTTCTTCAGGACCTTAAGGATCCCTTCCTAAAACTCAGTGATGTGTTCAAATGAAAAGAGTGAATAAATCAATGTAGGAAGAAAATAACCTCCTATGGTTAATAATGCCTAGATAGGTCTTATATGGTCCATTAACTTGCTGTAAAGAGAAAATTGCCTCATGAGCTCGAAACCGGGTGGTGGGATTGCCCACTCGGCTATGAATCCCTGGAATAATATCCCGCCAAATCAACCACCCCGGTCGGCTCCATGGAAGATGACACGGGTACAGTTATCGAGGAGCACTCGACACATACTTCTTTGGGAAGTGAACTCGCCTCCAGTTCTCATATGACAAATGCACAACCTCAAATGCGCAGTCGAAGGAGAAGCTCGTAGACGTGAGTTCAATGTTAATTGACCTCTCAAAGATAAATTTGCTATATCGGAAAACAACCAAGTCAAGATACAGGAGGCATGTGAGAACCTGGAAACTAAAATGGCTGATATAACAGCAAGATTAACAATAATGGAGACAGCGATTGGAGGTCTGCAAGAGGAGGTGAAGAATAACCAGAGAGATTCAAACCTTAATAAGTAGTGAGAAGGAGATCAGGGACAAGTTGGAGGTGTTAGAAAATAATTCCAGGCGAACAACCTGAGGCTTCTAAATCTTCCAGACAGGCTTGAGAAGGGAAACTTGAAAGACTTTGTGGTAACCATTATTAAGGAGTCAATGGCAGAATTCCAAACATGGGACTTGGAACAGGATATACAAAGGGTACATAGAGACCCATTTAGACGGGACCCAAAAAGAGATATTCCAAGAAGAATCCTGTTAAATTTTGGTACTTATGTTATTAAAGAGGCAATACTCTCAGCCGCCCTCAAGGCAAAAACTTTCCAAAAAAATGATTGGTCCTATTCTATAAGGACAGATATAGCGAAAGCCACACTAAATCGCCAATGGGAACTTGGGAAGCATATTAAAACCCTGGAAGCATATTAAATCCCTGGAAGCACTGGGGGCAACGGCACAACTAAAGTTACCTGCTAGTTTAAAAGTCATGTGGAGAAATAAAATGCATAACTTTAGGGAGGTCTGAGGTTGAAAATTTGATTGACTACATAAACACTCAAAAAGGCACACAATAGATATCACGGAAGGGGCAGGCGCGTCGGAGCTCCAAGAGGGGCAATGCGTCACCCCATATGGAGTAAGGGAGGGTTCACCAGGGTTAGGGGGTGGGTTAAACTTGAGGAATGTATTTTTTCACTTGTAATTATGAGCACTGGGTGGTGAGCATTAGGGAAAGAAAACAAAATATCCTCATACATGATGTGAGAAGTTGGCCTGGCATATGCTGTCTCCTAGTTATAGGGACACCTTGCACCAGTCCAATTAGACTCTTATTGATGATAGGTTTAAGACAACCTTTAAAGAAAGCTATCCTAGTGGTAGCTGTGGAGAGCAGCCTTCAGGCTAAGTCTTGAAGGAGTGTTAAGCTTATTGTTTTACCATAATAACCTCTTGAATAACCAAATGAAAGAGTAGCTCACACAGGTATATATATAAAATATATTTATTTATTCTAGACAGAATCCCACAGTCTCTTTATGAAGCTGTGGCAAAGTTACAATATCAAACAAGCTATGATAGACACAATAAATAGCACTATTAATATTGGGCCCCAGGGGGGGACCAAACCATATACTAAAAAAGTGGTATAAGAACCACAACAATTCTACAGGCAATGCCTAGGGCATTCAGGATCGCTGGCCCCTTAAGAATCCACCCCAGGTTATGAGGAAGGGGACCCACGTGAGGCGCGTGCAGTGCAAGTAGCTGCTATCGGGATCTCTATTACAGCCTATGGAGAATGTCGCGGTTGGAAATAAACAGTTTAAAAATACTTCTAGCAGGAGTACAAAGTTAAAACTTCAGACTTAAGCTTTTGAAGAGACCACTACCACGAGAGTACCGAGGTACCACTGTTACCTGCCCCAGGGAAGCCGGGTGCATAGGTTGTTTCTGCTGTCGGGTCGCGGGCTGATTTTCAAAGGGAAAATAGTCAAAAGTTCTGCTAGCCAAAAGCGTCGATGATGCCGTGAAGATCAAAGATGTGAAGATTGTAGAGAAGAACCTGAAAGCAGAGGGGACAGAGTCTGGGTCACGGCAAAGTGACCAGGAAGCTCAAAGCAAAGAGCCCTTCGATGTCGGGTGCTTCAGGTGGAAGGTGGTGTAGCTTGGATCTGCAGCTACGGGCTCCGGGAGGCTTCAAGGAAGGCCAGCTTCAGGAGGGCGACTGTCCCACGTCGGATGAGGGTCGCTGCGGTGTTAGTGTCCGGATTGGATCCACTAAGCCTTGGCAACCGCAACCCACGAAGAATAAACAAATCTGCTACAGTGCAGACCCACGAGGTCTGGGAGAGGTCTCCTTCGAGGAGACTGTAGAGCAGGCCTGGAGCAACCAGGGGAATTCTTGATTGTAAAGATAGACCTCCGCTAGGGCCCACAAGTCGAGACAAGGGACCGCGGGAGGCGGCAATTTGGCGTGCGTAAAAGGGCACCCACGGGCCACCGGAGGGGGCTAGGGCGCTGGTCTTTGGCACAATTGCTGTAGAGTGGTTGGCTCGAAAACGTGCCAAAGCACAACTTCCGCACTGGTCAGGGTCGTGTGCTACGCAAGAGGTGGCCGGTGTCCTGGGGTATGGGGATCTCGGCACCCACACGGTCCACGGTGCCCAAACTCGTTGAGCACACTCACTGGCCTCTGGGATGCGCTGGAAACCCACCTCAAGGGTTCTGGAAGTCGTCGAAGTTCGTGAGAGCAGCGAAGTTCCAACCGGGTCACTTGCAGTGTTTCAGGTGCCTGCCAAGCAGGGGGATAACTCCTTTATCCCAAGGGAGATTTCTTCCGTCAGCTGGGCAGCAGCAAGTCGAAGGTCAAGACTGTAAAGTTCAAGATTAATCTGAGGCTCTGGGGCCACGTTATTCACCTTTATCCCCAAGATTAGGGGAGTGTCCAGAGTAGAGTCCACCAATGAGAGGTGAGGCGGGAAAGGGTGGCTACACCCTCTCCCCTTTGTGTGTTTCCCACCTGGGCCAGGGGCAGGATGTCCCTGAACCGGTTCCAAGCGGTGTATGCAGAATGAGGCTTCTGCAGCTGCCTACGTGCAACTCTGAAAGGACATTTGGTGAACCCACCCTGTTCCAATCCACATTATCCTGTCTGGGGAGATGCTAGCACCTCCCTGCCACAGGAGCCCTATTGTCCAGCTGGCGAGGCTGGGGCTTTCCCCAGCAACAGCCAGCCAGGGTCGTGTAGGTGGCGGGTAGTAGCCATTTTGTACTGCTTGTGCACTTTTAAATTGGTGTCTAAAATCTGCCGCTTTTCCCATATCGCCCCTCTAGCAGGGGGGAATCGTACCCTCATGACCATGGCTTGAGTGGGGGTATGATTCCTACATGTTTGACACCAAACACGATATGGTTCTGTGTAGCCATTCTCAAGTTATCGCGTTATCGCGATAGACTTCTAATGCGGTTAAGAGTATATGGTATGGCTACACTACAAACAACCCAGCAATGATTTTACGAAGGTTGCAGAGAGGCCCTACTCATGTAGGGGTCCCCCCTCACAAATACCTCAGCACCTTGCCTTGTAGGATTACCAAGGCCTGCTATGGGGGTGACCTATGAGAGTACATGTGTTGTAATGGGGTGGGATATAGGGTACCTATATCCCTGTAAGGGGTGCTAGCACCACCTTACCCAGACTACAGTAGTGGTCTGGTGGTGTCAGTTTGTATGGCTGTCCCAGGGTGGCACAATAAGTGCTGCAGCCCTGGTAGGCCTACTGAGGGACCCATGCCCTGGATACCATCTACAAGGGACGGTCTGGGCATCCTCAGCATCCAATTGGGTTGTACCTAAGGTACTTCACATTAGTTTTAGGGAGAAAGCAGATAGGCTGGGGTCCTGGATAGCAGGATCCCAGCCAGACTAGTCAAAAACCATTCAAATACCAGGCAAAAAGTTGGGGGCAACCATTAGTCAGATTCCACCTTCCTCCACATGACATTGACAATATACCAGAAGGAGGGCATCAAAGAGCAGGGGTGAGGGGGAGAAGAGCATGAATACAACCAGAATACTATCCTGGAATGTTAATGGCCTGAGAGTACACAGGAGAAAGAGGAAGATTTTAGAATTAATTAAATTGGCTGAAAATTATATAATTATCCTGCAGGAGACACGTTTACGACAAGAGGAATGGGAAGGGGTACTCAAATCAAACAAGTGGATAGCACATTTGGTATGCTCCAATGAATCATACAATGTTAAAGGACTAGCCGTATTATTCAAAAAATCGGCCAATGCTAAAATAGAGAGCTGCAAGGTGGATAAAGGGGGCAGATGGGTCATAGTTATTAAAATCGATAAACTAGGATTCACTTTGGTAGGATACTATGGCCCCAATGTGGACGACCCATCCCCTCTTAATGAGCTGTATAAGCACCTCTTATATGTTAAATATAATATTATTATGGTAGGAGACTTTAATATCTTAATGAATCCTCTACTTGATAGATCATCAACCAAACATACAGTAAATGCCCCAAAAATGAGAAAGAGCATACAGCAATTAGTAAAGAACTTAGGCCTAGTGGATATTTGGAGACATAATGCTGGCAATAGACAAGAATTTACGTATCGAAACAAGAAATATTCACACGCGTCAAGAACTGATTTATTTCTTGTTGATGAGAGATTAGGGAAAAACAATCTTACGGTTACACATCAACATGAGCATTCGTCTGATCACACGGCAGTGAGGCTAGAAGTTTCTATGGGAAAAAATTAGGCAGAATATAGATGGACACTAGACAGAACACTTCTGGGGAAACAGTGGTTGATGTTCTAAAAAAAAGATGTGGCTGAGTTTTTTTTTTATATAAACCAAGAGTCTGCAGCGCTACACATGGTATGGGATACTTTCAAGGACTATCTTCGGGGGAGACTTATAAGCTATGCAGCCTTCAATCAAAGAGGGGAAAAGAGAGGTGAGAGTACGAGGATAAGATTAAAAAAGCACAGGAAAGTCTCTTAGGTTGCCATAATACTACTTTAAGATTCGAGCTGCAGGGTAAGCTAAACAAGGCTAAAGAACATCTAGCAGAATTCCTGGAGAGAAGGATTAAGGAGCAATGGGATGCCAGTAAAATGGCTCATGTTGAGTACGGCGAAGGATGCGGGAAACTCCTTGCATGGAAGACAAAGCAAGATCAGTTAAGAAACAAGATCAAAAAGGTACAGGATACTGCTACCCAAGAATTACGCGAGGACAATTCTAGTATATGTGAGGCATTTGGAAACTTTTTTCAAGATTTATACACTGAGGACACGAGGGCTTCCCAAACACAATCAAATCAGTGGTTGGATCAGGATCTCTTACCTAGGATAAACATTAACCAACAAAGTTTGTTAAATCAGGAAATTACCATTTCAGAGATAGAAAAATCCATTGCCCTTTTAAAGAAAGGGAAGGCGGCAGGACCAGATGGCATTCCAAATGAACTCTAAAGTTCTGAAGGAGGTCTTGGTCCCACATCTCCACAAATTACTAAATTCCATTTATGTTCATCATGCCTCTATCCCAGCTTCGTGGAAAGAGGCAGTTATAACTTTAATACTAAAACCTGCAAAAGACCCCCTGAAATGTGAGTCTTATACGCCAATTTCTTTATTAAACAGTGACTACAAAATCTTTACACACATTTTAGCCACAAGGTTAAGCACAACACTGGGGGACATTATACACCAGAATCAAAAGGGCTTCATGAAACAGACAGCTGAAGTACTTAACACATGAACTAGTTACCGCAATTGGCATAGCTACCATAACAAAATCACCGCTAACTATTATAATGATTGATGCTGCCAAAGCATTTGATAGAGTAAGTTGGCCTTACTTATACAAAGTTATAGAACAAAATAATCTGGGTACCAACTTTTTAAATGCTATAAGATCAGTTTATGAAGCACCAACAGCGAGGATAGCGGTAAATGGATATCTTTCACCAAAGATCAAGATAGAGCGTGGGACCAGGCAGGGCTGTCCCCTGTCACCTTTACTATTTAATTTGTACATAGAACCACTTGCCAGGAAAATTAGATCAGAACATGAGTTTCCCCCCTTCAGATATCTGGACTGGGCAATAAAGAGAGCACTGTACGCCGATGACCTGATGATATATACACCGAGCCCGGAGACATTACCCCTTATAACGGGCATAATGGAAGCCTTTGGGACAATCTCTGGTTACCTAGTTAATAAGGATAAAACCAAAACTATGACCTGGAACGGCTCAATAAACACTCCATCAGAAAAGACAGATTAGATATTTGGGTGTTAAAATAACCAAGCATCTGGATAAAATAGCCCTTATTAATTTTAAGAAACTTCATTTGGAAACCAAGATATTATTAGAATCATGGCTGCA
Source organism: Triturus cristatus (assembly GCF_964204655.1). Lineage (NCBI taxonomy): Eukaryota > Metazoa > Chordata > Amphibia > Caudata > Salamandridae > Triturus > Triturus cristatus. Next base: position 1,062,021,864 of record NC_140590.1, read on the forward strand.
TATGCCTTTGTCAATTTTGGGTACAGTCAATTCGATCAAGATGATGATCCTCCCTAAATGTACCTTTATTTTTAACACCTTACCACTACATTTCAAAACGGAATGGTTACAGAAATTACAAAGTGAGTTGAGTGGTTTCGTGTGGAAAAATAAGGCTGTGAGAATAGCCTGCAAAAAATTGTGTAAAAAGAAAATAGATGGGGTGGTGGGGATCACCTTGCCTGACTTTAAACTATCATTGGGCTTTCCATTTTAAAAACATCAGACATCTTCTCATGGACAATGCACAAAATATTCCCCCACACTTACTGGTCTTAAGAAAGAATCTCCCGGAGGAAGGAAATTTCTTTCTATTCAAATACGGTCACCCTAAATAAAATTCGGTTCAAGGTGTTACTAGCAGCCTGCAAGGTGTGGGTGCAAGTTAAGCAAATTATAGGGATACCATATTATAGCTGTAAATCTCCAAGCTGGAACTCACCAGGTACCCCAGAATGTCTGATGCTCTAGCTCTTCCTTTATTAACGGCGAGTCTGGCAAATTGGGGGGGGGGGGGTGGGGGGGGGGGGAGAGAGTTATTTTAACACAACTCCCTTATACCCTGGAACACACTTGCATTAAAAACAAACTTTACCCTATCAAGATTTAAATACTTTCAACTGACAAGATGGGCCCATAATGAACCGCAGGTTGGCTTGGAGACAGAATGGGAGGGAGAGTTTGTGAAAAACCTAGCCTTTAAAAAGGAAGTATCTAAGTTGTACTGGATGCTGGTGGAGGCAGAGGAGAGCACGCTACCTGCGCCAGAGGAGATAGGGAGAACGGACATGCCGGGATCAGATATCCAAACCTTATGGCAAGTATCATATGCTGCACTTTGGTCTATTTTCAGACCCGCACCTTTGAGAAGAAGCCATCTCATTACTCTATTCAGAGCTTATAGGTCCCAGAAGAAACTGTTCAAGATGAGTGGAAGTAAGAGAAGACAATGTTCCAAATGCATGCTAGAAAACGCTGATGATGTTCACATGTTATGGCAATGTCCGGTAATCCAAATCTTCTTGCACGAGGTGGGTGAGTTTGCCATAAAAACACTTGGGGCTAAAATACAGGTAAGCCTTGAACTTGTTATATTTGGAATTTTACCTAGAGGTGACAAAAAATACATAGTAAATAAATCTCAAGCACACTTATTTGTATTGATAATCATGCCACGTAGAGAAATTTGCACGAAGTGGGTACCACAGGCTGCTCCGTCACTAAGGGAATGGATCTTGTATGTAAGGAATACCTGCCGGGCAGACTGTATTAAGGGATCAGTTAAAGGGACAATGATGCGGGGCCCAATATGGGCGACATAATTAGAAAATTATTAATGGGGTTTTCACCATTCGGGGAATATAATGGAAATGTCACTTAAAGTCCAATGATTACGGTATACTAAACTATGTTGGAGATTGGTCAGGTTGTTTATTTCTCCAGATATATAGTTCAACAAAAAGGCCATATAGTCTTCCTGGAAGTAGTGTGCTGGCTTGGTCGTCCCAGTGAGTGTGTACACAGCAGAATAAAAAAAAAAAACAGACCGCAACTCCACTCATGACGAAAAGCATCGCCAAGCGAGTGCCGCCTTTGAAGTTTCAACGCGCAGAACTGCTGACATTGCGCGCTCTCTTTGGTGGCGAATAGATCTAACCAAGGCTCTCCCCACTGTTGAAAGAGACCTTGCGCCAACTCCAAGTGAAGACGCCATTTGTGATCCATCATGCACCTGTGGCTGAGTTTGTCCGCCCTGGCGTTCAAAGAACCTGCCAAGTGTTGAACCACCAAGGAAATGCCTTGAAGTACCAGCCATGTCCAGAGACGCAGAGCCTCCTGACAAAGGGTCCATGACCTCACCCCGCCTTGCTTGATGCAGTACCACATGGCGGTGGTGTTGTCTGTGAGCACCTGCACTACTCTCCCCTTGACAGAGGGAAGGAATGCCTTCAGTGCAAGTAGGATTGCCTGGAGTTCCAGAAGGTTTATATGGAGCCTGGACTCTGCCGGAGGCCGGAGACCAGAGGCCTCTGATCTCCGCCTCTCCCATGTGGCCGCCCCATCACAGGAGGGACGCATCCGTCACCACTGTGTGCTCTGGTTGGGGAAGAGAGAGTGATCTGCCGCTGACCCAATGCTGGTACGTGAGCCACCACTGCAACTGTTGCAGTGCCCTCCTAGATCTGGACGTACTCGGACAAGGTCCCCTTGATGCTGCGCTCACTGAAACTTCAGGTCCCACTGCAGAGCCCGCATATGCCATCTGGCATGATTGGTCAGCAGGATGCAGGAGGCCATGAAGCCCAGCAGCCTCAAGGTTATCCTGACTGACACCCAGGACAAGGGCCGAAAGATCAGAACCATAGCCTGAATGTCCCGGGCTCACTGTTCGGGATGATAAACCCGAAACTGCGCCATGTCCAGAACCGCTCCGATAAAGAGGAGCCTCTGAGAGGGAATCAGGTACAACTTCGGCACGTTGATGGAGAACCCCAGCAAATGCAGGAGGTCGGCCATAGTTTGGAGGTGGGAGACTACTACCTGGGGCGAGCCCGCCTTTAACAACCAGTCGTCGAGATAGGGGAAGAGTGAAACCCCTGATCTGCGCAGATGAGCTGCGACCACCGCCATCACTTTCGTGAACACCCGAGGGGCGCTGGTAAGGCCAAAAGGGAGCACGGTAAACCAAGTGCTCGTGGCCCACCATGAACCGTAGGTGACGCCGGTGGGCCGGCAGGACGGGGATATGAAAATAAGCGTCCTGCAAGTCCTACGCTACCATCCAGTCTTGCGGGTCAAGGGCAGACAAGACCTAAGCAAGTGTGAGCATCTTTAACTTCTCCTTCCAGAGGAAGTGATTGACGTTCCGAAGGTCTAAGATAGGATGCAGGCCCTTGTCCTTCTTTGGAACCAAGAAGTAGTGGGAGTAACAACGACCTACTGATGGTGTTGGAACGCGCTCAATGGCCCCCTTGGCCAAGAGGGCCGCAACTTCCTGCTGGAGAAGTGCCAAGTGGTCCCTCGACATGCAGTGGTACTGAGGTGGCATGGCTGGAGGGGTAGACTCGAAGGGGAGGGAGTAGCCCCTTCGGACTATCTGTAAAACCTACCTGTCCGAAGTGATGGTGCACCAGTGCACCACTGGGGGAGGTGAAGGCGAGTCCTGCCACCCACTGGCGTTTAGTGTGCCTGAAACACTGGACTAGGAAGGTTTGGAGGCTGTGGTGGCAGGGGAGGTGGTGGACTGACCCGTCCGCTGGTCCCGTGACCCACCTCGGCGGGTCCCAAGTCCGCGGCTGCGCTGAGACTGTTGCCGCGCAGGCCTGTGGATTTGAAACAAACGTGTTTCGGCACCTCTTCCTTGGCCACAAAAGGAGCAAAAAGCAGAAGCCGAAGGAGTGCGCGTTGCCGAAAGGCCCAAGGACTTGGCCGTAGCCCTTGAGTCCTTAAAACGCTCCAACGCACTGCTTTGTCGCCAAAAAGGCGAGTGACATCAAAAGGCATGTCCATCAGAGTATTCTGGATATCCCCAGAAAAGCCAGTTGTCCTCAGCCAGGCATGACGGCGTAGTGCCACTGTTGTGGAAATCGCTCTGCCCAGTGAGTCGGCGGTGTCAAGGCCACAATGAATCGTGAACTTGGCTGCGTCTCTCCCCTCAGCAATAGCTTGGCAAAGAACCATCCAGGCCTCCTCCGGACACTGAGGCAGAACCTGTGCCACTGTATCCCACGCAGAGTGGGAATAACGGCCCAAGAGGCATGCAGTGTTCAAAGACCGCAACCCTGAACTGGCGGAAGAGAAAATCTTCTTCCCAAACTTCTCCAGTTTATTGGATTTCCTATCCGGAGGTGCGGAAGGGAATGCGCTCGGGGACGCAGAGGCTTGGGACCAAGCTCTCATGGGTAGGGTGTTGGGAGAGGATAATGGGGTCGCCCGGGGGTCGGGCGGTGGCGTCGGGCCACGCTCCTATCCACAGGAGCCCCTGTGTTGGGCCTGGACCAGGTGCCCAAAAGAAAGTCTGAAAGTGAGTCATTGAAGGGCAGCAGCGGCTCCGCAGAGAAAGCCGCCGGCCAAAGCACTTCTGTTAGTAGGTTAGTCCTGACGGCCACTGTAGGGAGCTTGAGGTGGAGAGCCTCGGCTGCCCTACGCACCACCACTGAATAAGTACCACCCTCCTCCGTAGCCACGGTAGAAGGAGACAGTGTGCCAGGTTCTGGAGAAAAATCGAGTCCACCTGCGTCCTCCAAATCCTCTTCCCAGTCTGGGTCTAACTCGCATTGGGCTGCAAGAGGGTCTTCAGACCCCTCCCAGTCCTCCCCGTAATCCAGAACCTGCTGGGCAGGCGGAAAAGAAGGAGGAAGAGGATGGAGAAAGGGACAGAAATTTGCCATAGGCGTCGGAATCTGCGTCGATCGACACCGGTCCGGCACCGTCTCCATGTCGGGGTGAAAGCTGGGGACGGCATCGGTCGGGGAGCTGGCCGGCAGTGGTGCCGTAGATGTCAGTCGTTTGAGGCCAACCGACATCAGCTGGGATCCATGCATGGATCCATGGGGGTCTCATGGCGCCGAGGCCGGAGCCATCGATTACGTCGCGGCCGGAGCCGGCGATGAAGAAAAGAGAGGACCCCAAGTCAGACCAGCGGGGCCCGTAGGCACGCCGGCGAGGCCCGACAGGCCAAATAGGCAGGCCATGGCTGACAAACTCCTTCAGCTGGGCTGGAGTCACCGACGGACCCGGAAAGGGCGGGTAAGCCGTCGGCAACTGCGTAGGCTCCGCTGGAGCCACAGGGGTGGCACCACCTGCACCCTCAGTCGTGTCTCGCGACAGGCTAGGCAAAGAGCGTCGTCGCTTCTACGACTTCTTATGCTTCGCCTTACCTGATCCCGAGGGTGAAGACTTCGTCGAACGATGGTGGCAGCTCCGCAACTGGTCCCTCGACCTCCCACAGGACCTTGAACAGCGCGAAGCAGACTCCCCGGCCTCAAGCAACTTTCGGAACTGCTCCCGCAAAGTTTTCGGAGCCATGGCCCCGGCAGCCGGGGCATGACGCGGGGTCATGGTCCGTAGAGACTCGCGGTGTGGGTCCGTCAACAACATCGTGCGGTGACAAGCCTCGCAAGACTTGAAACCGGGCATCCCTATACACCAGGAGTCGAGACTCAAAAGAACGAAGACAAAAGTCCCAAAAAACTCAGTCAAAAATTGACTGGGGTTACCGCTGTCTCCGGCGCTTGCTTGCGCGGAAAAAGAAAGAACTGACGTCAGTGCGGGAGGGCGGCATCTAAGTAGCTGCCGCGACGTCATACCGGTGATCAGGACGCCTACTACGAACGCGGAGCCGCACGACGCCACCTTCCGACGCGCAGGGGTACTGCTGACGAAAACTTTCCGGATCCAGTCCGACACCTAGGGGTAATTGTAAGGTAAGGAATCTATCACTAATGTGTCTCTTTCAGATACAGAGTATCGTAAAGTGGAGTAGACTGGCATAGAGTGTTCTGAAGTGTCGAAGAGTGGTATGTCAAACAGGAGTGCGTTGAGTAGAGTGGAATGACATGAAGTGTTGTGGAGTGGCCTGAAATGAAGTAGCATACAGTGGTGTGGAGTGTGGTGAAATGGAGTGGAGTGTGGTTGAGTAGAGTGTCGTACAATACAAAATCAAAGAGTGGCGCAGATTTGAGTATGCATGGTGTTAGCGCACTGTCATTACAGACAACACATTTTCAATTGCAATGACCATTACATTTGTACATAATGTTTTACTGAGAAAACTATACAGCGGACTCAAGAAACCTCGTAAGATACGATGACATTGAGACTCGGCCCACGAATAAGTACTTATCACTGTGACCCTTGCCAACCCGGCCATACATTGGGGACAATGCTCGGGATGTTAAGAAGGGGTGGGAATGTCACACAATGTCGTTTTTACAACTCTCACTATTGTATGGTGCGATGTGGCTGTGTACTGTTATTGTATACTTAACTCAAATGCAATAAATAAAGGTGTGATATAAAAACTAAAGTGCACAATGTGTGGAAATGGCATTACCTAGTGTACTGATTTGTTATGATCGTATTAAAATATTTTTTTCCACAACACTTTCGAATTAACCCTCAAAAAAGTGCCACATTAGTGCTTTCCTAATTCTGATATGTCCTGAAATGCTTGCACAGTTCATTTAAAGACATTTATATTTTGTTGTGTGCTAGGAAAAAACGTTTTCTTTCCCAGTAACCGATAATCACATAAATCTTCTTTGAAGTAGAAAGAAAAGTAAACACCAAGGTCTCTCAGACAGAGTGTAACAGTCGACCTCTATCTTTGAATGCACAGCAAATGAGAAAAAGAAAGAAAAAAAATTAAGACCAGTTTACAGAAAGCGAGGACTCGTGGAAGAATACAGGGAGGGATAGTGAACAAGCTTTTCCTCCACAGAGACATGCCGGACAGCTTAAACAAATAAAGGTAGCAAATAGGAAGCCAGAATATGTCATTTGCAAACCACAAAGCCAATGGCAAGCAAGTGATGGAATGCATTCACAGTGAAACTTTCAGAATGCCCACAAGAAGTCGTTTTGCAACCAGACAGCTGTGCAGTCTGGTAGGCTTCGACCTAATGAGCCTTTAAACTCATTCCACTGATGTCCCTGCAACTGTTCAGGGCTTTCCCACACAAGTGCTATGGGAAGGACATGAAGGACGAGGAAAATACGAACACTCTTGAGGCGCAAGTCACAGGAGTGGATGAGGCTGTTCCTGAACCCTTCAGTTTGTAATGCCAGAGTTGGGCCCCGCTCGATGCTTCACGAGTCCCAATGTATGCTCTCTCACCTCGACACGCCCTAGTCCTTCTCCCCCAAAGGCCTGATCAACTGCATGCAGGGATGGGAGTAGCAATGGGAAGAGGGTGGTATTTAAATTGGGCAGCAGCCCCTAAAAACGTTACCACCAGGAATTTTTTTTTAATTAATGATGGGAATATGTACCATTGAAAAATACCTTATAAGCGCATTTTACCCGCCTTGAACCCAAGCTATGGCACTGCGCATTTCGTGCTTTATTCCCCTCCATGCACGAGTAGCTCTGCAAAGCGTGAACCATGGCAGCCTTAATGAGAAGCCAGGCTCAGTTCTTTCTTTTGTAGGTGTTGGATGTAGGTACAAGCAAAGGCAGCCACACCATGCGGAATGCATCAACCCTACGGCTCTCCCCGACTCCTGAACATCTGTAAAATTAATCCGTCGCAGGCCAGCAGTCAAGGTTGACGTTATGCTGCCTTTAGCTCAGGAAATCATTGGGAGCTTTTGCCTGCAGCCCCTGAATTTCAGAAGTGGGCATTCCCAGCATTAATCTGCATTCCCTACCCCAGAGAAATTCGAGCAACTGGGTGCCCTGTGCTCCAGATGAGCAGCACAGATGGAAGCCTGATCGCACGCACATCATTTCTTGGAAACCGTAAAACACTAAGGCGCATCTGCTTAAACAAACAGATGTAGTCAGTCAGTGTTTGAAGAAGGCCTGAGGTAAGGAAGGGCAAAGAATTCAACATCCTAGATTGGCATTGTAGAGGAGTTCAGACCAATAAGCCACAAACAAACACACTGATTGGTTTCTGTTCTTCAAAATACTGCCAGATCCTTTAATTATGTCTGAGAAAACATCAATGTGGGTGCACCGCTTACTGATTCACAGGCACACACAAGCGAACGGCAGTTCAGACACGGTTGAAAGCTCGACACTTGCAACAGAAACAAACTTTGGCAAAGCAAACAGGTATGACAGCTTTTAGCTCGGCAATGCTTGTTTTGTCTCGTCATGGGTTTTGTAATATTTTATTGCCGAGAAAGCTGCTGAGCCCTCGCCAATGTTAAAAAACAAAAAATGCCCAAAAGCAAAAATACTTTTTTGGTTTAAAAAACCCCCACACATTGCCAAAGTAGCTCTTGGCGCTGAAGGGAACTACATTGTGAGTGTATGTGCTCCTTGTGGAAGGGGAGAATGCGGTCACTCAGAGGGAAGTTAGCCAAATGGCTGAAATGGGCTAAACCATTGCCCTCGGTGTCTGCTTCAGCAGGTGAGGGAAAAGTAATGGCACCCCAACAGACAAATGGATGAAGAGGGCTGGCTGAAAGCCTCTATACGAACATTTTATGTATAACTTCGGTCAAATAAAAGGTTTGCTAATGCCAGACATAACAAAAATTACAGCTTCTCTCCATTTCACAGTCAACTTCCAAAAATGAATGAATTCACTGTCGGTGCTGGCACCTCAAAAAAAAATGAGATGGTCGACAGGGCCCGCCATTTTGACAGGTGATAATTGTGTGGATTTATCCTGCAAGGGAATAGTTTGAGTTAACACACAGCCTGGACTTGCACCAACACTTAGGAGTCAAACAGGGCTGTCCGGTATAACAGTAATGGCATTTGTAGCAGTGAATTCATAGCAGCAGTCAGCATGTCCGGACTCGTGGAGGAGACTTTATATCCGCACTCCGAGAGGTGTACACGACATGGAAACCTACAAGAACTGCCTTAAACTTCCCACTTGCCTTTCCTTTCATATATTTTTTTCTAAATCTGGAACAATTCCTATTCAGTTGCGAGTTTTTCCGCATGGACCACGTGGACTTTTGCAATCTATGATCACCTTAACCCTGATGAAAGGGCTTTCAATGTCCTTTTCCTCAATTCCCGAAGGTGCAGGGACCAGTCAGCAATATATTACCGAAGAGTGCCAATGTTCCCAACAAGTAAGCGCTTTAGGTAGGTGGTCTGGGACAGAATGCTGAACTACCACGCGATTCAGTCAAGAGGCTTTAATGGAGCCCAGAGTGAAAATACCCGAGAGATCCCTATCACAATCCTTCATTGTGGAGTATCATCCCAACAATCTATCTGCTCATTTCTGCATTAGGTACGACACAATCTCCAAGGTGGTACACCCCACTGCCTTCTACGGGTTTTTATTACCTCACTCTTCTCAGGGTTTCTCCTCCACTTCACCAAATGATGCTGGATGCCAACCTATTCACTGTAAGGTGAGGCACATGAGTGGGTATGCGTGGATCTTGGAAGGAGTCCATGACAGTGCGACTAGAGGTTATCAGCCCTATACCCAAATATCCGAGCTAAACCTAACATTTGTTATCTCTCGTCTAGTTTGAATCTGGTTTTAAGCTTTAAAGTCATGCATCAATAATATTGTACAAATCGCTCATACGTAAGAGGGATGTGCGTAATATTTGGTTTTTGCAGCCTGATGTAAAATGCATTATTCATTAGCACCGATGCAGAGATTTTCCACGCATCAACCAGAATTACGTTTTGCCACTGGGGCAGTCCCATTTTATTAACAAGGCCACTTTTGTGGCCCTTTACAGCAAGCCTGTGCCCTCTTAGGACCCTTCACAACATGATGGGCAGCACCCTGTGGTAGTCTTAATGCCGCTTTAGCCCTTTTCTAAACAAATAAGACAATTTGTAACCCCAGGGTTGCTTTTCATCAGGAGCCACTGGGCAATAAACCTAATACCGCTTTCTGCTCAGGCAAAACACACTGTTTTGAGTGTGTGTCACTGGGACAGATCATGTAATCTGCATGACTGACAGCAGGTTTTGAACTTCGAGTTCCCAATAATTCTGAAGTGACGTATGCAGCAGTGACCAGTGCAAAATGTCAATACCTGCGCCGAATTACCTCGCATTGGTGCAAAACTGGGCACCACAAGTATTAGCACGCGACCAGACCCACGAGCTGTGCCTCTGAAATGCTATTTTGGTGGCGCTGTTGCTTTAACACGGCCCTGGAACATGTAAAGATTTGATTAGTCTGGCGCACAGGGAACGAAACAAGCTAATGGCCAGTGTTTTAAGCCACCAGGCATCGAGACGCTGACGCCGCTTTCCTTTCTGAACAACTATGTTAAGTTTAAGGCAAATTACAAGATCAAAGTGTGGAAAGACCATTTAACTTAAGAGTGGGCTCCATTAAAGAAGTTATTGTACCACATATAATAAATACATGGCACGCGGCGGAATTCTGCTGCCGTGACAACGATTTTTAGATGTTGACTGCCACAGAGAGCAGTTTTTTTTTTTTTTTTTTTTTTTAACTACACGCAACTAGTCCTTTGTGTTAATTTTAACATTGATAACACGCAACAGAGTGGTAAAATGCCGTTCACAAACTGAAAATATTGAACTCGATGTAGTTTCGCGAAACTTTAAGGTATGTATTTGCTTTTCCTCTGGAATTTTTTTGTTTGACTTTTTTTTAACAATGGTTTACAAAATAAAAGCACTGAAAGCCAATAGCTTGTCACTCACATTATAAAAGCGAGACCTACTAATCTTAATAATGCTTATTATGAGAGATGTAAACACTAATGGAATCTATCTGTACAAATTTTGCCATTGCCTAATAACTATTTGTAATTCAAACCTCAGAGTATTACGCCGCAAAAATAATTATTAAGCTCCTGTACAAACCTAGAGAAATTTAGAATTACTCAAGTGTGCGTGGTGTGTACTGTGGGGTGTGTGCGTAAAGTACAGTTTTATGTTCTTGGAGCTATGGAAAAGTTTGATCTAAGTGGCTTCATATCTCAAAACCTACACCTTACTGATTATAGCGTGTATATCTAGAAATATTATTTTGCTGCAAAAATTACAGGCTGGGACTTCTTTCCTGAAATATGTTTAAGGACCCCACTATATTTTAATGGTGTGAAGAAGTTAACCTTTACACCTTATCGATGTATCCAAAGACTTCATCTAGTCTTACAAAGCTTACAAGGCTTGAATGGAAATCCTGCTCTCCCCACTCTTTTGAGAGTTGTGCTAGGATGCCAGCCACTTATAAAGTTGCCCCTCCGCCATTTCTGTACTATGTAAAACTCTAGTAAAGAAAATCTGGTTTAGTTACCCCCTTACTGTCAAACTGACCCTCATGCTTTTCTCCACAAATGCCATTCACCAGCTGCCAACGACAACCCAGTGAAAACCCTTCTTGGTGTCAAATGCTCTGCCAGGGGTTTATTATTTTTCTGATTTACCTTGTGACGGCTAGTTGGTCTTTTGTGTTGTTGGGCAGTGAACCTCAATGATCCCTGCTATTTTTGGGAAATGAATGCACGGCAACCTGCCCTTTTACTCTCTTCTGTTACTCTCCCCATTCACTAGCACTTTTGTGCACCATTAGATTTTCCATTTCAAGCCTCGTGATTGCCTAGTCCCAATATGAAAATGGCTTTGTATCACTTCTTTCTTTTCCACTTACCCATCCTGCAGAAGTGTGTTGTCCCATAGACTCCGGCCCCAGAAAAATAGACTATGGCAACCTGTGCTTCTTTTTATCACCTTATCCATTTTTTTTATTATTTTTACAGGGGGGGTGGGGGAGGGGGGGTTACACAACCATTCTCCTATATATATATATATATATATATATATATATATATATATATATATATATATATATATATATATATATATATATATATATGTGTGTGTGTGTTTTAATAATTAGGAAATTTATGTTAAGTCAGACGTGGGATCTCATCCAATGCTGCTCCATTTTAGTCCATTACAGCATTTTATTTTTCATGGAAGTGGTGTTTCCATTCAAAACTTGGAATTCCCCCTTAAACAATTTCCCCAAAAACAAAGGTTAAATGGATGTTAAGTTTACAAAGTGTAAATTATTTCCACAGCAAAAAAACAAAAAAAAAGACAGTCAATTTGCAAGTTAAGGTAATACCCACAAACACCAATCTCCCCATACTAACCTAAACTCAACTTCCACCAATGCCATTCAATCTTATTAAACACATTTTCATATACACAATAGCACATTATACACGTTACCGTATCTATAAACAATCAGCCATGGTTGTAATCGATTGTTCAAGGACAAAATCGTGTCCTAGGACACTACAATACACCAACAACTGCTATGTAGTGGCCCATAAGGACCAAGTTGCACCATAAAAAAACCTGTGATCACAGCCACAAACTAAATGGTGAGTGCAATGTAAAACAATGGTAAATTAGCAACACCGCCTCCCAAGAAACAATTAAACACTGCTTTTATCCAGTAACAGCTACTTATATGCACAATCAAACAAATACTCCCGCATAATTCAACATTCAGTCTCTCCATAGTCACACCCCCTGCCCACCCTCCACAAGTTATGGTAGGGGTAGGAGTAAGGCTAGGTTATAGTGAAGGGGAGAGGAAACTAGCAAAAGGTTTTTGGGTCAAAAACAATTTAATCTTTTTTCAAAGGTGATATCAGGTGAAGTAATTAAAAAAGTATTATATCATGCTGGATTACAGACAGGAAGTTAACCATTTGCTTTCCAAAAAGCAGAGGTACAATAGACTTCGAAAAGGGCATGGTCAGACAACATTAATTCCCGTAGTACTGTATGCTTTGTGTCTAGCAAGGGCGGTCTGCAAAGACAAAGGGGCAACGCTCCAAAAATGGCCTGTGGCTAAGACGGGCTTGTATTGTCTCTCCACACGAAAATTGCCACATTTTCTGCCGGAGGCTCTTCTGGAGAGGGTTACTGGGGGGGGGGGGGGGGGGGGGACCACAAATATTTAACAAAACTATTAAAGATCTTTACTGCCAAAAACAAAAAAGCAAACTGATTGTTGGAGTGCTGACAAAATCTACAACTGCTCTGCAAGGGTAGTGCATTAGCGCAAGGTTTTGTAAAAAAAGAAATATATATATATATCTATCTATCTCTGGCAACTCGCAACCTCTGACAATCTTCCAAGTAACTTTAGTATCCAACTCCTCGAAGGACTTTGCTGGTTAACGTAGTCTATGATTATATAGTGAGGCCACTGCCAGCCGGCACTTCCACTCAAAGACCTTAAAGTCTCAGCAACATAAAAAAAACACTTTAAAACAAGTAGACTGTGGGAGAAATTACAGTCCAAGTGTATGCATACACAGCAATACGGCTAAGTACAAGGTTGGACTCTGGGCCAGAAACAACAGGTCTTACTTTAATAATACATATAGGCCAAGTTATGAGAACCTCTGCATAAAGAGTGCTCCACTGGAGCCAGTGATCAACTACAGAAACAAGAGGCCGGGTTTCACGATGCAGCTTCCCCGCTTGTAAGAAGCTGAAAACTTACGGGTCACAATTCACTTTCTTTCAAATCTGCATTCATGCCCCCATATGAAAATGGAATATTACACTTACAAGACGTTTTACAATTTACACCTATAAGCAATCAAAATGAAATCACCACTACTTCCAGGAAACTCTGCGTGCAGGTGTCAGGTTTTGGATAAATTAATATCAGCGACAAAATGTCACTCTTTTCTGCTTCAGATATGAATTCAGAAAAAATAATGCATGGAATAATGCAGCCCAGCCGTACATTGTAAAAATATGGTAAGTACAAGAGAGTAAGTGCCTCTATAAGGAAATGGAACTTAAATGTAAGTTTCCATATTCGTAAAGTGTACCCAGTGGGGTAGAAGTTATGCCTTCTAATAAGAAGAGTCAGTAGGCGTCTGCTGTCGGAGAGGCTGTCTAACAGACCATGGATGGCACCAGCTTACGAGTCCGCAGCCTGAGACAAAGCGACTGGTGGACGCTTCAGCAGGACAGCAGAACCCGCCATTAATATGAAATATCTGCATCATTAAAGGGAGACTCATTTTTCACACTTCTTATAAACTCAATTTCGCATTTATGAACGATACATTTACATTATCACGTATATCAGTCACAATGTAAGAGGCAATTGATTTGCTTTGTACATTAAAAAGAACGATCTATTGGTCTTGGTCATGAAATGATGCACAACTTTCCCTGTCTGGGCATCTCTCGGATTTACTGAATTCACTGACCATTTTCATTTGCTGGTGGTCTGCATACGTGCAACATTAATAAAATATTTTGGAGCACTAAAATAACCTCTAAGAGCCATGTATTTCTACTCATGCTCACTCTGTTCACAGATGTGCCCATCTTCCATGTGGTGAGGGTTGACTCACGCAGCCATCTTGCCGGTTTACATAAAGGGAGGAAGTGTGTGTAGAGTCAAAAAAACAAAACAAAAAAAAGTATGACAATCTCAGTGCTATGTTCGTAACTTTCCCTGCCCTGTGCCTGGCAAGGTTCTGTTGTCCACCATGACAATGTCATTACATATTTCCACAAAGGACTTCCCCGAAATATTTGACACAAGGGTGGGGCCTATCACTGTCATTTTCACTCACCGGCTCCCGCCCATCCATTGCTTCCATCCATAGCCGCCTGTCTTCTTCAGAGAGAGCCTGCATGGTGATCACCCCAGGCCTGAAAGGAAGGAGAAAGAAAAGGTCATAGAGAAGGCAAAAAAAAAGATGGGACATCAATGTTAGATATTTACAACGTGCACAAAAGAATATGGTGCCCTGCTCCAAACAGCATATGACACTGAATATTTGAAATACCGTAGGCAAAGCAAGGCTTTATCTCAGCCAATGTGATGAAACTACGAACAAGCTAAACATTTATCCTGGGTGCATTTCTAGATTTTGAGTTTCTACTACGCAAGGCCGAGCATCCATCATTGATGTTGTCCATCACGGAAGAATTAGGTATGGATTGATCAATGGAGGGAGAGTAGAGATGACCTTTTCCATGCAATGCTATTGCAACATTGGTTCTAAGCACTCCCCATGCACACTATCACTGTACCTCCCTACACAAACAAATGCTCACGGCACAAAATCCCCCCGTTTCTAAACTGAACAAAGCCCTTTATTTCACAGTGTAGCATCGCTTCAATCAAAAGTTGCCCGTCCCTTCAGAAAGAGCTTGCATAAGGATCACACTAGGCCCTGAAAAGTGTCCAGGGGGACAGTTGCGGCTGCTACGGGACAGGGATGGGGGGGGTGGGGGATTTGTAACAAATAAAAAAGACTTACCTTGGAACGGCTGGCCAGCCACCACCTCCCCAGTGTTCTCTTCCTTTCTGTAGTCCGGTTTGCAGCAGGAAGCATACAGCACACAGGCTCCCCTGAGCCAAGCGGCCTTGTGATTGGTCTGAGTGCCGTCGATCGGTGCTCAGACTGGAACAGGGAGCCTTTGCATCTTCCTCACCAGGTTGTGTAATGCAGCCTGGTGAGGAACATGCAAAGTGTGCAAGAACTGTTTGGTCGGCCCAAACAGTTCCTGCACACTTTGGGAGTGCAAACTACTACTGTGGCAGAAGCGCCCCGCCCACACTGCATACAGGCCCCTGACTGCATGCAATAGGAAAAATACAATAATAATACGTGCCCCCCCCCCCTTTTTGCACAGTGGTGCAACACTAACACCTCAGCGAAGGAGCCACCACTGCCAGGGGAACCAAATCATTTATCCTAGTCATGCTTTCAGAAATTTGCACTAGCATTGTGGTAAGGGAATCGTCTGATTTCCCATTACCCTGTCACGGTTTGCTCACTCACTTTTTTCGTATATTATCCTTGCATTGAACCGAATTGTTAATAAACCTTTATTTTCCCATTGATACATTCGTGATCCCAATTTTGATTGCTAAAATTGTGGTATTGTACTCATTTAACTTCTATGGGACCACTGTTCTCTTTAACATACGTCCACCCTTGGTCCCTTCAGACTTTCAGGGTGTCCTTGTCCTTTTTCTGAACTCAAGCACTTGCACTCTTCACTCTCGAATTTGGCCATAGTCTAGAGCTCAGGTAGCATAAATGGACTCTGCCTTCACTCGTACATACCTTAACCACAGTAGCCCGTTTTCTTACTGGCACGAGAAGCTCTGCCTGGCTGCCACTAGAAATAAAATATAATCAACCACTCTTATTGACTGCAAGAGAGACTGTGAAATACTTGCATACATAAGGCGTCTAATCGCTCTCCATATAAAACAAAACAATACATGTATAACATGTTTTTTTAGTATATATATATATATATATATGTTTCAAATGTTCAGATGTCGTGCGCTCTCAGGAACAGAATAGTTCAACACAGATGGCAGAACAAACGGGTGTTTATTCACAACGCGTTTCGACTTTCACAAGCCTTGCTCACGTGAATAACAGTGCTACAGTGATAACAAATTAAATAAAGTTAGAGAGCTGTGAAAACAAACAATGGACCAAAAAATCATGGTAGCAGAAA